>NC_034593.1:128421199-128434484 GCF_900095145.1 Mus pahari | reverse complement strand
TCTTCTTCTTCTTCTTCTTCTTCTTCTTCTTCTTCTTCTTCTTCTTCTTCTTCTTCTTCTTTTGCCAGCAAGAGGGATAAATACATCCTCAATTTCTGGAATGTGATCTGGGTGCTTGATCTCAGTACTGTATTTTTCCCTATCATATGGCACTGAACACCAGTATTAATTCAAATAAAAAGTAGATAAACTTGAGTTCACTAAAGCTGATTCTCTCAGGATGGAGTGCAGATCAGTTATCAGTTTTAAAAAGCTCCACAGTAATTGTGCTGATTATTCAGGTTTGCAAACCACTGATCTAAAGGGCATAAGCTACTCTTACGGAGATTCAGAAGTAATTACACTTTTTTCCCCCATAACTATGTAGTAATCTCACATAGAATACACTAGTCCTTAATAGGTAGAGCAGAGGGATGAACGAAGAAATCACATTACTAAAGCTCTGTACTCAATGAAAGGGCACATAGCCATTTTAAGTGTGTTCCACATTACAGAAGAACAAAGGGATTAAGCACAATAGGAAGCCCATTAAATTACTAATGAACTCAGAAGAAATTAAAAATTATGTTCAGAGGAATACAGAATAGACATGGAGATTCATAAAAATATGTTAATCTATAAAAATCTTCATATAGGTACAAAATGATCTTTTTGAGTGGGCAGATGGAATAAATAAAATGAATTTATGATTTTGCAAAGCAGAGATGACTTTAACTGTGGAAATGGCTGATATATCTGTGGAACTTTCACTCTAATACTTGACAACAGACATGTACTTTTTTTATGTGTTGAAAAGATGTTTAACTGGGTATTTTATTTGAATGTGGGGGACTCTTGCATGGATGATATTTGGTAGATGGCATATTTTAACTACTTGCTGGGGGAATTTGTCTGTCTTTGAGGCTTGCCGTGTGTTTTATGGTAGCACACTTATTCCTCAAATGGCTATTTTAAATATTTGTAAATATTTTCTTCAGAAATGTGTTTTCCCTTTACTTGATTTTCTCCCCTTCCTCATCAATTTTTCAGTGGTGTGTTAAGAACTTCTGACAAACTAGGTGCCTGTGTTTATTGCAGAATCAAAAGGGAGTCCCAAAGTGTGGCAGTCGCATGCCATTGGCAGTCATTTTTCTCAGCCCTAGAACCACTGGGGCTTGCACACACAGAGAGAGAGAGAGTATACGACTCTGGGAAGTTGAACAAATTCTTTAATTCTAGCACTTGTGGCCAGGCCGGTTGTTTTTATGGTGCACCTCAAATCAGATCTGGGTTTAGTGGGAGGAAACAGCTTTTGGACGTATGGAAAGTTTGCTGTCCGCAAGAGGTAGGAGGTAAAAGTTGTAGTATTTTGACAAAAATTCATGAAGGCTTTCTAGCCTTTCTAATTTCTGGAGGCCTCAACCCCTCACCTGAAATCAGCCTCTTCTTGAAAATAAAGTGACCTCCGCGCCCCCCCCCCCCATTTCTTTACTGCAGCTGGAATGAGTGGGAGGTTTGGAAGTCATCAAGTCTGAAGAAAACTAAAGAACTTCAGGACTTCTCACTCCAACCTTGAGCAGTCCATCTGAATTTCCAAGAAATAGGTGGAGAACGTTAAAAAGATTTTGCAAAATTCTCTCTGAATTTCTTTCTTACACATGAAGAAAAGTCAGAATTTGTTTAGTAATTACTGACATGTAGGCTACCAACATAAAAATGATATTATTTCTCAGAAAAGAATCCTGAAAGTTCCCTGTGTTGTTTATATGAGGCACTGTGGTGCGTGGGAAAGAAGCTTACACACTCTTTTGAAAAGGTAGTTAGCTCACACAAGGCTATTCGGTAAAATAAAGATATATAAATAATTTCTGTGACCTTAGAAAATCTCTAAAGGTATATTTTTTACCATATTTTCAAGTCTAGTGCTAAGAATAATCAATGAAAATATTTAGACTAGAACTTTTAAGCAAATTGGTGACATTAGGACACAGGAAAGGAAATATGAAAATAACAGGATGAGTCTCAACTTGTTTTCTGTTTTTTAAATTTAATTTTATTTGGTTTTTACTTTATGACATTATAAAGTCTGGAGAGACTATAATTTGAATTCTGAATTATGATCTCTTCCTGGGCTGGTGATACGTGGTAAGAAACAGTCTATGAAAAGCAGTGAAAAGGACCTACAATGCCTGCTCATCCACATCGTGACAAGGGCAAATAACCCATATTCTGCAGTATAGTATTGGCTGGGCTATAATGTTCTGTTGGCTCAGAGCACTAAATACATTTTCAAGTCAAGGTGTGTTTACTGAAATGTAACCCCATTGTAAGTTGAGGATAAAGTACTGTCTTGAAATATCTATAGTCACTATCTTCATTACCGTCAACATTTTAAGATATTCTGGTACTTAATAAGCCTCATGGTGTCCTTCTAAATCACATTTTAATGTCAGCTCATATGGCCTTTATAAGGAAACATACAAATGAACAAAGACTCTGGGAAATGAGTCCTTCCATTTCGCCTTGGGTGTTCAAAATGGCAGGAACCATAAGGTTAAACATGTTCTTATTCTGAGGATCTAGAATTGTATGTTTTGGCAAAAATAAGACATGAGTTGACCTCAGGTTAACTTGTACCAATAGAGTTATGTCCCAGAGGATGCTTTTCATCCATCACATCTATTTCAGTCCCATTAGAATGATAAATCTACAAACAAACAAACAAACAAACAAACAGGCTTTTCAAAGTGTTCTCTCTCTCTCTCTCTCTCTCTCTCTCTCTCTCTCTCTCTCTCTCTCTCTCTCTCTCGTTCCTTTTGATATGCAGCAGCACATCTCTGGTAGTATCTTCAGAATCCCAGCAGACATGAATCCCAGTGGACTCTTGGAAATGGTAGAGATTATCACTAAGATCTGGTATCTTGAAAATAAGTTTCTCTTTTTTGAGTGACTCAGGAACAAAAGAACTAAAAGCATGGCTCCACCTGAGAAGTCACTTAGTGAATCAAGTTTTTCCAGAGGGCTTGGTGCTTCCAAGCTCCCAGAATGTAGCCAGTGCTTGTAGTATGTGAAGGCTGTGCTTCTATGCGTTGTATTCTTTCCTGGGACTCTGATCTTTCCAGGAAGTCAAGAGAGGAACTTCCTTTGTTCATACTGCTTTTTAAAGTATGAGAGATCTGAAAGATCTTCAATAGGTTAATCATACAATGAAGAGTCCCATCCCTACCTTGCATAATGTGGTTTGGCTGAAATTCATTCTTATTTAGGCTCAGACAAAACTGTTCCCTTTCATTTTGATGTAATCCAAATGAAACTACAGTTAATTCCTTGAATTGGAAAATAGGCTCTAGAAACTTTTTATTCAGAAAGGTATTATTATCATCCACATACATCATTCCAGGTCTGATGAACAACCTGGGACTTTATAGTCATTTTCCACTAAGCACTAACTAAAGTGGAAATTTCTAGCTAATTGCTACTTTAAACATTGCAGAATGCCTGGAACACAAGACAAATTATTTGCTGGTAAGTATAATTGTAAGAGTCCACATTCCTATTTCAATTTTGTTGTTGTACTCATTAAATTAAGAGGCATAATTTGGGAACAGGGAGTTATCCATCTTTAAATTTTAAGGGTTTGAGAAAACTAGTGTTCAGAGATGAGAGACAGCCAAGAGATATGACAGCCTTATGCAGTGCCAAGTGTTTCTGATGGACCTTTAGCTCTAAATTATGGTCTCTTTACTAATCTGGTACTTTCAGTTGATTGGGGATACTCTCAGGTATTTCTCATTCATTGCAATTTATCTTGGCATTGTTTTGTCCATGGTTTAATTAATTTCTTCTTTCCTTTAGCTTAATAGTTCTACATGAGAGAATGAGACCTTGCATCATAGGTACATACAATAATTGAAGAGTATGACAATAATTAGTAAGATGAATAACTTGTAGAATTTGTAAAATAAATAAGAAATGATAATCTGGTTAGTTGGCACTAAGAAAATGTGAATGAAAGAGGGCAAAATCAAATACTTGGCAAATACGCAAGATTCTTTAAAATGTATTTGCATGTTCTCTAGTGAGGGTTCAGACTGCAAGTCTTCAGTGTGAAGAGACTTGACAATTAACTGGGTCAACAAAATAATTCCATTCCCGTAACTCTTAAGAAGAAGAAAAACAAAAAGCAAGCAAACAAACAAACAAACAAAAAACCAGGGATTTGCTAGATAATGGGAACAGCAAAGACCAAAATAAACAGCATTTTATGTAATGTAAGAAATCTGTAATTTTCCAACACTGGTCTCTTTGTATGCATTCAGTAAGAAAAGTGAACATGATGACCCCACATTCTTCCTGTATTCTCTGCTGTGAACTTCCAGGGGAATGTTTGTGAGCATTAGAATGGAAGGCTAAGGGCACCTCTCTTGAGAAGTGCAAATTTTAATTTTTAATGCAAAGCCAATTTAGTCCTACACAATGCTGTGTGAAAGAAGGTGTTTTTATTTCAGTGAAGGTGTTGGGAAGGCAGAGAGTGTAAGAGGCGTTGTGGTAAATAGCCTCAGTCACAGTAAGTCATAGCTGAAGGACAGCACACGCATTTGTGTGGGATGGAAAGCACCATTACTTACACATCCATCTTTTTAGTGGCTGAGAGAACAATCCCCATTAGCGACATCAGTTTTGAATAATAAGGAGAAAATGTATGTATGTCCTTGGAGGTTCAATAATACTGAACACAATACATGGGAAATTTGTAGGTTCCCAGGAAAATTAATTACCCCTTTCAAACTCTACAATTTGATAGAATATTCCATTTCCTTCTAGCAAGGCACGTTAAGCTGTATTTTGATGACCACAACATATAAATAAGAAAAGGGACTGAAACAGAAAGCATGCGGAGGCTAATTAATACTGCCTATATAAGTGAATTGCTATAAATGAAGAGATGAAGGAAGAAAGAAATGTTTTCCCCTATGTCTCTGGGCTGATGTGTCTAGTATATGGTACAAAGCAGTCCTGTGGTACCACAGAAGGGTCTGTCTTTACTTTAGTTACTGTTGTAGACTCCTGTTTGGAGTAGCTTGGATTCATCACATGCTGGTGATTCAGTTCAAATTCATGCTATTTGTGCAGTTAATATAATATAATATAATATAATATAATATAATATAATATAATATAATGTAATAATTAATATAATATGATATATGTTAAAGCCATGCTAGTTTGTGCGCAGGCAGCTTCCATGGCTGTGGAAGTCCACTGATCCCACTAAGAAGCTTGTTTTAGAAGCAAGGGGAGGTAGATTTGTGTGGCTGAGACGGAACTTCAGTGGACAGAGCGGGTCAGTGGAAAAAGCTTGTCTGCCCTTTAGGTGACCATATAACAGACAGTTCTGAGAACTGATTGCAGCAAGCTTGTATTCCCCATCCTCATTGTTTCTTTCCTCTCCTGCCTCCCTCTTCCTGTTTCCCTTCATCCTTCCTCTCTCCCGCAAGCATTCTTGCAACACAATAGTTATATCATCATTCTTTTATCTGGACATTTCCTATGGCCCTTGAAAAATACATTGTGTTTTACATATATATCTCACTGGTATTTCGATGTAGGTATGAAGCCTAGATAAAAATTTGCAAGCTGAAGAAGAATTAGTGATGACTCCAACAACAACAAATTTTAACTCATCTATACTAATGTCTCGATTTTATTTTTTATTTTATATTTATGCAAAATCATAGCTCACACAAGTATTGACAAATGGATCAGTCATTAAGAATTTTCTGAGTCACAGAAAACCAATTACTCTTATCACTTTGTTTATATCATTCATAAGTGTGCAATCATCACCTATGTAAATCAACACCATCACTCAATTAAATAGGCTAAATCAAAGAAATTGGTAGAACGAAGGAGTTGATTCAAAATAGGGATAACAGTTCCCGAGGTCTGATTCTAGTGCAATAGATTCCTTAGTGTAAGAAGCTGTGTTTATTCAGAAAGCTCACACATCATTTGCGCTTTCATTTTGTGGAACATTTCTTAAGGAATATATGAAACAAATTCATACCTTAAATGGACACAATAAAATTACTGGTCATGGAGGGCTGATCAGATCGCTTCCAGACCAGCGTGATTTGGAATCCCCTGGAACTACACAGAGGCCAGGGGTTGGCTATACCTGTAATCCCCACCACTGGGGACAGAGACGGGAAGACCTTTGGGCTTCCTGGACAGCCAGGCCAGCTGAATAAGCTAGTTTCAAGATCAGTGAGAAATCCAATCTCAGTAAATAAGGTGGAGTATATTTGAGCACAACCTTTGACTTTGTGCACTGGCCTCCACACACCTGTGCACATGTATGATGATGCACTCACACACATGAAAGTGACTTTCATCATGAGGTCAATGCTCTCAAATGTTTGATCATATGTGCTGAAAGTTTCAATTAGTAACAAAAACTAATTTGAAAGAAAAGTCTGCTTAAGTCATATAAATATACAAAAATGTATAGAAAGTACATGAATTATGTTCGAAGGTAATTGTTAATAATATTTATTTTCTGAAGTAAACAATGGAAGCTTTCATAAGGGTGAAAAATTCTAGGATAAAATCGGAAAATTTCTCATGGAAAAATAATTACTGATATTAGTTGAAATTCAGATAACTTCAAAATTTGCCACTTAGAAGCCGAAAAGTGACCGACAGTTACTCCATTCACTGTATGACCAGTCTCCACCTCTTTGCTACTTGCAAGCATTTCTTCATAGTGACAGGAAAGCTGGATCCTCCCACATGCCCCAGGCAACCAATTTGCACCTTTTTCTTCTCCAATTCTTGTTACATATGCAGCGCTTTATCACTCTTTCTTTAAAGAGGTAGAGTCGAAAGTTAAATGAAGTGTAATGTGCAAAGAAAAGTCTATAATTTCTTATCTTAGCCCCTGGGGAAAATGCATGTTAGGATTGAGGATTTTAAAGATAAATGTAATTTATGGATGCATATATAAGAATTAAGCTTCCAGTAACAGATCTACAGTTTTAATTTTAAAAATTATTTTAATATAGTATGAAAACACAACAGGAGAACTTTGCTGACTAAAAACTCTAGGTGTATAATAAAGGATCATTGACTACAGTGACAATGTTGCCTAGCCGACTTCTGGAGATTACTAATCTTATCTAAGTGAAGGAGATTTATTCTGCCTAGAATAGTATATTCCTATTTTAACCATGCTACCACATACTGTATAATCTCCTGCTTGGTTAAAGTTCCCAGTTTTCACTGTACACACTTCCATTTTACCCATTCTGCAGAGAAATAGAACACTAAGATGCTTCCACATCTCGACTATTGTGACTAGTAGTGCTACAGTGATTCATTCTGAGATCTAGATTTCAAATATTTTTGGATAAATTCCCACAAGTGCAATTGCAAATTAGAGGGTAATTCTATTTTCATATGTTTAGAAACTCCAATTCTGTTTTTCCATAGTAACTGTATTACTTCACACATCAAACAATAGTTTGCAGCTATTTCAATTTTTAAAAGATATATTTTACTAACACTTTCTGTCATCTATCTTTTTCTGATAATAGCCATCCTGACTGGTGTGAAGATAAGTCTTATTGTGGTTTTGATTTACATTTCCCCAGACACAACTGATAATGAACATTTTTGCACATACCTGATGGTCTTTTGTATAGCTTCCTCAGGGATAAAAAAAACTTAGGCCTTTTAAAAATCAGGTTATTAGGTGTTTTATTTTTCTCAAGTCATAGCAGTTTGTCATATATTTTAGAGATTAACTCATTAATTGATACACGATCTGAACATATTTCCTTCCCATGTTGTACATGTCATTTCACTGTGCTGTCTCCTTTGTTGTATAGTAAGTGTTAGCTTAATATAACCTCACTTGTGTTTTTGTTGCTTGTGATTATGTTGTCTTACTTATGACATCATTATTAAAATCCAATTAATAATATCAATAATGAAAATGTTTTAGTATGATACACATTCATGTAGACAAAAAAAACATATAACATACACACCCTAACTTGTTATCACTAGCGCTAGCAGAAGATTAGTCCTCAGATTTAGCAGAAGAAATATGAGAGGTAGAAAGCAAAGTACAAAACTCACAGCTGGGAGCACCGAGTGCTTGGGAGACTGAGGAGGGAGTATTTCCAAGAGTTTGATGCTCGGTAGGGCATCTTATCAAACTAGTCAGAGAGATATAACACATATTTTTAGGAACAACAAAGAAAAGCAATAAATGAGTTATGTGATGATATAAGCTTATGTGATGACATACGCATTGAAAAGATATAAGTAGACTGAGCAAAAAGAACTATCTAGAGAGAAGACATACATTAGTGTGGAGATGTTTCAAATTAAGCTGCAGAAACAGAAAACATTGCTTGCATTTTATATAATTGTCATAAGAACAGGATAAATGTAGCATTTTACAAACCACACCCACACAGTTTACTACCACGCAAGGAAGTTTGGAGGGATCACATTATTGAAGTAGAGAATGACTTGAGCGAGCATCACAGAGAGCATACCGTGTTAACTCCACAGTAAGTGATTTTCAAAATACCAGTTTCTCAATTAGGATGGACTCTCTTCTGTAGAAAGTGAAAGCCAACTAAAACTAAGCTGTTGTTTCCTCTCCGCCCAATGATGATCCCCCTACCGTGCTAGAGTATGACCAGTGTCCATCCCGCCTAGGTATTTAATTATCACAGAAAATTTATGAGAGAAAGATATTTATTTGGACATTTTACCACTTTATTTAAAGAAAAGATTTTGTAGCAGCCAAAAACTTTCACTTAAATTCATGGTCAACATTGAATTTAGCTAACAAGTGTCAATAAAGAATCAACAGAAATATGCAGTTGATTGCTTATTTGGAAGCAATGAGTATGTGTAGTGGTCAGTTCAATTATATAAATGATGGTTTGTGCTAAGCACTTAGAGATGTGAGGCTTCAACTGGGGAGCTATTCATATTTTTAAGGTAACGTGCTCTTACCTTATGTCTACTTGAAAACCTCAGCTCATGAAGCTCAGCCTTCATCAGTGTACAGTGTAATAAAAAATCCACACTGGCTTGATTGATAGTTTTTACTCAAATGATTGAATTATTTGTTTTATTTAGTCAACCTTGGTCAACCATGTATGACTTCTGGTAACACAGTATGGATTTTTCCATATTTCTGTAGTGATGCTAAATATATTACCCTAAGCCAACTGTGAAGATGTGGCATCAATAGGGTTATAAAATACAATTACACCTTTTTGATGTTCACAAGGAAGAGTCATTACTTTGACCATCCATTAGGCCCTATAGGTCATCTGATTTGTAGAAAAACAACCAATTATTTATTATTTATTCTACAGTTTATAGTGGCAGGTGTAACCACTATATCTCTTTTATTTTCAGTTCTCATTTACAGTGTGACATCTTATATAATTACTGTACAAAAAATATGTCTGTATACATGTAAGATGTATTTTAGCTAAACTAGTTCTTCCTGAGTACATAAAATGAAAGGTATTCAGCTTATATGTAATATTACAAAGCTATGTGTAGTTTTTGTAATAATACAAGTAAATAAAAAGTATTTATAATACTACAAATAGCTACAAAGTAATACTTAGGGCCTGGTGACAACAAAGAGTTAGGAGTTCCATACTGAATGTGAGCAATAAGAGGATGCATTATTTGGAGAATTAAAATAAAATTATAAAGATTATTGAATTAATACTTTTCTTTCAAAATATTCTTGAGGTTTTTAATAATGTCTCTTAAAAATAAATTTTTGCCTTCTCAGTGCTTCTATTTCCTAGATCATCACAATTAAATTATTTGCTATTTTATCTACCATTTATCATAATTGATCTATCTATCTATCTATCTATCTATCTATCTATCTATCTATCTATCTATCTATCTGTCTGTCTGTCTTTCTATCTACCCATCCATGGTTTTACCTATCATTTATCTGATCCACTATTTGCCTAAATTATATGCTAACATAAGGCAAAGTAATAGTATTTATTATTTTTCTTCAATGTGTCCTACACTGAAGTTAATTTGAAAAATCATTTTTAATGCTAGTTCATGGTACACTCAGACAGCAACACACTTGGTTATTTCAGGAGCAAGTGTACACTACAAAATCTGGGATCATGTCTGACATTGTTTTTACACTTACAGCTATAGATTTAACGTAGGCATCCACTTTAAAGTTGTAAAGAGACAAAATGAGCTTGAATTTTTTTCAAACCTATTACTCAATAAAACTGTTTTGAATTCGAATTTGTTTTTAAAATGTATATTGTAATGCTTTAAGTAAAATTTTAGTTCATGTAAGTACTTCACTAAAATTTATTGTTTTTCAAGAGAAATATGTTTTAGTTCTCAGTTGTTAATTGCTTATAATTAAACCAAAGAATGAGTCCCCTGAATAACGACTATTATAGGTAGCTGAAGGCAATATGTTTATCTCTTAGGTAGTGGTAGACATAAAGAAAGATGTATCATGAGTACCAAATTTACTATGGATGGCCCGAATTAGAAAACGTTGAAATGTGTTGGGAAAATTGCATGTAGTTCCATATCTTGAGTTTCAGATTGTTGCTTAAAACTAATCGTTATATAGGTACCTTTGTGATAGAATATAGAACTCATAGGTATCCTTACCATACTTTACCATGGGTGTTACACGAAAAGGTTAACAATGACTTGACCTACTTTTTGACATACTAAATGATCTTTTAGTTACAAAATTGAATACATAAAAAAATACATGCAAACACAGAATACAAAGAATATCAGTTCATTTCTAATACCCTAGAATCTTTTAAGCTCTACCATCTCTTGCAATTTTGCCCCACACTGCAGCATGCCAATTATACTCAAGTAGTACTGCAGGGTAACTTTAAATCATGAAAACCCTAAGTTAGCCACTGAGACCTTCACCCAGTCCATGGACTAATACCTCTTCCCCATGATAATATCCTTTCTTCACTATTGCCATTAATTTTAAATCTATTTGGAAGGCTGTGTGATCTCTATAAATGTCACATTGAGTGAGGGATCATTCATTTTCTACTGCCTTGGGATTTGGATATATATTTGACATTGTCCGTTTAGATATTCAAACAAAATATTTGGGGTCATGCGTTCTCTATCTCTTGAAAGTGGTTTCAGTAGGTTTGCAAGTATAGGAAATGTCAATAACATACAACTTAAAATATATTTATTTTGGACTATAACCCACAATATTGTACATAAGACAAAATAGAAAAACAGATATAAGTTTAAAATAAGTGATTGATTTGAATATTTACATACATGAAGATTTTGCTGCTGGAAGATTTCAGTTTCCTGACATATATAATATTTTTGTGAATAATAAAAAATTGAATAAATCTTGTTTTGATAAAATCCTTAAGCATCCACAAAAAGGACTAAGAAAACATTCCATATCTGTTAGACACTATAATAAAACTAAACTTCCCTGTAAGGACATGCATTTCAGTTTGGGAATTACATGTTACTGCCCATTGTATGTTGTCTTTTACATTCACAAAGTCTTTTAGCTTACCATTCAGTCATTTGTTTACACACACACACACACACACACACAAAACTGTGCAGTCTCTTAAGTTACAGCCTACTACAGACAAATCTCTCATGGAGTTACACTTGCCACCCTTATATAGAAAGCCCCTTTTAAGCCAGATCATTTCCGTGTTTATCACTAGGTTATTTGTGTCATAGTAAATCTCTCCTCTTTAGGGTCTATACATTTTGGTGGCACTATTCTTTGCTATGGCCCAGCATACTATCAAAAGACTTCCGATTCTCTAGTGTATTAATGTCTTCTTCCAAATTGTTTTACTTATGCAAGGGAATTTATTTAGTTTGCTTAGTAATAGCATACTTTAAAGGCCACATACAATATTATACATTATTTGGAAACTTGCCTAAATATTTTTAATAATGAAGGTTTTTTGCACATTAAAATATTTCTTTTTATTTTCACTATTTTCCCACAAAAATAACAGTTTTTCAATTTAGCAAACCTTCCTATCACATTCCTGGAAAACAATTTCTGTTATCTTTCTATATTAGTGCTGATGCTGGTGATTTTGTCAAAGAAAACACATGGTGGGACTGGTGGCACTAGCTGCATATGTAGCAGAGGATGGCCTAGTCAGTCATCAATGGGAGGAGAGGCCCTTGGTCCTGTGAAGGTTCTATACCCCAGTATTGGGGAAAGCCAGGACCAGGAATAGGAGTGGGTAAGTTGGGGAGCAGGGAGAGGGGAGAGGGAAAGAGGGAAAGAGGGCAGAGGGGAGAAGGGAGAGGGGAGAGGGGAGAGGGGAGAGGGGAAAGAGGATTTTCAGAGGGGAAACTAGGAAAGGGGATAACATTTGAAATGTAAATAAAGAAAATATCTTATAAAAAAGGAAAAAGATGACTACATGTTAGAGGTTTTACATGGCTCATTAAACATAAACTATTTACAATTTGATTCTTCTCTGAAGTACCAAAACTACATTAATAAAGTTAAATGTCTATGTGACACACACACACACAAAAGTGTCTAATTAACTTTTCCTGTGTACTGATGATGTTGTAAAAGAAGTAAGAAAATATTTAAATATTGCCATGAAAATTTTTCAATATTTTTAAGAAGATAGAAAAGCAGTTTTACTTATTTACTCACTCATGTGTTGTTGATGATTTTCCTTATAAAGGCTTGCCACTAAATATGATGAAGAAATTCAAAAAAAGTTATGTCCAAAGATATAAATACAAAAGGATCTATGATAATTATCAATATAAGTGAATTTAAAAAAAAAAACAGCAACAACAACAACAAACCCAACTCAATTCAACTCAACCCAACCCAAACCAACTATCAACCAACCAACCAACCAACCAACGAAGAAAACAAAACACAAAAACAAAAGCTTAAAGAATCTTCTTTGCTTTGTCCCATCCCTCTGCTTGATTGGTCAGGAGTGATTGTGTTATTCATCATCTCCACATCAGTTGCTGGGCTAAATGTTTCAGACATTCTTACAGCATCAGGAGGGAGGACATTTCCTATCCTCTGTCTCCTCTTAAATTCAGAAGTGACTAATTTTTCTTTCTTTTTTCTTTTGTTTTGTTTTGTTTTGTTTTATTCGAGACAGGGTTTCTCTGTATAGCCCTGGCTGTCCTGGAACTCACTTTGTAGACCAGGCTGGCCTCAAACTCAGAAATCTGCCTGCCTCTGCCTCCC
>NC_034593.1:128409284-128421184 GCF_900095145.1 Mus pahari | reverse complement strand
TCAAACTCAGAAATCTGCCTGCCTCTGCCTCCCGAGTGCTGGGATTAAAGGTGTGTGCCACCATGCCTGGCCTTTTTTTTTTTTTTTTTTTTTTTGTGACTAATTTTTCTGTGGTGAGAGAATAAATGTGGGATTCAAGAGGGACATTGTTCCATATGGATTTTACTATTTATTTCTCCCAGATGTCAAAAAAGATTAAAATGGACCACCATCAAGTCACAACAATGAATCCTGAAAGAACATGTTCATGTCAATGAGAATGCCAGGCAACGCAAGAAATCAACCTCTTAGGAAGATGGATCCTGATTACACAACCACAAATGAAACACAGGAATTCTTGCACCAGGAGACAAGCATGGCTTTCTCTCTCTATTTAATTTAAGGGGGTTATATCATTCAATCTATAAATTTATTATCAAAAATTGTTAGTTCCCATTTTCCTTTCAGTTGATTACCCAGGAGCTTGCATTTACATCCTTGACTAGTATGAAAACTGCCATACTGCTGGGGAAAGCTACGTTAGCCTGAATCCCTCCTTTAGCAGAATATCTGAATTTCAAGATACTAAGGCTTTAAAATGGATGAGGAGAGGGAACTGAAGGTAAACGATAAAGCATGTATAAGTCAGATAATCTTTCTGAAGAACACACACAAGACTTAGTTATAGCATGATGCTAGGTAGGAAGGTGGACTGCTATGTGGAACTTTTCTCATAGAAAACTAAATCCAGGAATAAAATCAATTTCCTCAAAAATTAACAATTTTGTGTTCATATTTAATAAGGAATTTAACTTTAAAATTTGAGAAAACCTTAAAGAGTGAATTGCATTATCAAGGGAACTGTCTATCAAATGCTAAAGGCAGAGGCAGGTTAACTCTGTACGTTCTTGGACACAGAAAGAGCACCAGGTATCCAACCTCACTCAAGTCAAAGACTGGTAAGTATCTTATTCCTCAGCATTGAAAGGATTACAGAGGGAGGGGAGATCGGATACGGGATCTCCAGGTGGGAGGGGCGAACTAGGAAAGGGGATAACATTTGAGATGTAAATAAAAAAATACAATAAAAAATAAAATATAATTGAAAAAAAGAAAGTATTCCATACAATAAATTTATCATAGTAGATATAGACTATATCTGAGAAAACTATATCTGAGAACTTATCAAACACACTTAGACAGAAGAAACAGTGCAACAGTTGCACTTATACCCCTTACAGAGGAGAACACAAAACAGCATGGTCATAGAGAGCACTGGGAACTGCTCTCTGACCACTCAGTGTGTCTGCTAAGTTATCAAGAGTCATGATTAGGGTATAGCAGCCAGTTTGGTCAAGACACAGCATAGATGCAGCTCAGTTGCCTTACCTTGTACACATCTATGCATCAATGTCTCAGGAACTATTCTGGTTCAGATTTTAAGTTACATTTTAACTCCTTTGTGATACCTCCTGCAGAATGTCAAAACAGTTGATTATCCATGAATAACCCCTCTGAACGCCTAGTAGCCTGTCATCTTACTTGCAGAAAAGGATACTGAGAACTCCTTGAAATCTAGTGATTTTTCTTTAACGTTTTGCTATCATTTGGAAAAATTAACAAAAACAAAACAAAATAAACAAACAAAAAAAAACCCAAAAACCCAAAAAAAAAAAAAAAACCAGAAAGACAGAGACACTGGGGTTGGCAATATGTTTTTGTGAGTTACTATTTGTAGCTAAAAATGGAATAAAAGAATCTTTGTCTCAGTTAAGAATCATGGAAAATCAGAGCTGTTTTGCAAATTGCAACTGATTATAGGACTGTACCTTGAGAATTCATTGTTATTCAGTCAACTCTGACATTGTGGAAAGACACAAATGTATCCACTTGTGCTTCTGATAGAGTATACTCACTAATACTACAAAGACATGGATTCCTAAGGAAATAATGAGCTGAATACTAAGATCAGTTATTTTTATATTAAAAATAAATGTATAACATAATATCTGGAATGGATTTGAGTAAAAATTAAGGTTAAAATTATCAAGAATCTAAATAATATATCAGTTTAAATACTAGATGAGTAGAAGCTTGAACAATTCTGCATGTATACATACTGAAAACATAAAATTATACACAAGGTTGAAAAGCCAAACACACACACACACACACACACACACACACACACACACACACACACAAAACAACCAAAAATGGCTCCTCCAGAAGATAAATTTCACATCACACATGATCCTTGTCTTTCTATTCTAACTTCACACCAGCATGGGGTCATGGTGTTAGTGATTCAGATTACAAACCTTCAGGTGGGAGTGCTTTGAAGCATGCCAGCTATTATGCATTAATGTTTAAAAACTGCTGAAGAATTTATCAACTGGGTCTTTTTTTCCATTTCTCAACATGTCTTAGCCAAAAAAAATGGGGGGGGGGACAGAAAAGCTATAATTGTAGGAACAAACATGCCATTTTATTTTTTGCTTTTATTACCTTATGTGAAGGTGGCATAGAGGGCAGTCAGACATCAACACGTAGGTTACATAGGGCAGTCAGATCTCTGCTCACTCCTTGGCTCTCAATAGTTTCTTAGGGAGGAGAACCAACCTCGTGGACAGATGAAGGGAGAATGCTGAGGAGAGGGCTGCTGTGACAGTGGGAAGAGGCTGGGGAGCACTTCAAGATGAGAAAGGGAGGGTGAGGGTGCTTAGTTGGGCCCAGAGAAAGATAGGGTACCAAGCTATGCTTTTTCTTTCTCCAGGTTAAGTAGTCCTGAATTCTAATAGGCAGGTGACAAAGTTTGATTCTCATTAAAATATACTAGGTCTAAGAAGAACCTTCAGATTCAACATTTTTAAAAAGACTCCAGACTCCTGGAGGACACAGGGGGTCTTGGTCTGTGGACCACATTATTAGAATCTAGGGACACACAGAGAAAATCAGGGGATGGGGCATGGGGCAGAGGAATGAACAGAGAGGATAGACAGGAAGGGAAGGTGAGATGGAGGAAGGAATGGAGAGTGTGTGTGTGTGTGTGTGTGTGTGTGTGTGTGTGAGAGAGAGAGAGAGAGAGAGAGAGAGAGAGAGAGAGAGAGAGAGAGAGAGAGAGAGANTGTGTGTGTGTGTGTGTGTGTGTGTGTGAGAGAGAGAGAGAGAGAGAGAGAGAGAGAGAGAGAGAGAGAGAGAGAGAGAGAGAGAGAGAGAGAAACTGAGAGAGATATCCCGCGATAGAACCCACTTTTGCACTAGCTGCTTTTCTAAGTATATTCCCAGGCAAAGGGTTTAGAGTTCTGTGTATAAGTAAACAGCTGCCTACAAGACTGCGTTAGTAGATGTTCTGAGGACATCATGATCAGGTGAACACACAAATAATAGCATAATTCAATCTGAGTAAATGCTGAGGTGTATTGGCTGAGATTCAAGTTCATCTTTTGCTTGCAACATCTTCCTTAGGATCATCACAATATAAAGGTACTAAAACTTCAGCATATTAAGTCCTGCAGTAAAACGCCACCTGCACATGCATTCACACAGCACAGATTCTAGGAATTTCAATGCTCTCTATCAGTCTAAAATGCCGGTGTTGCTCCCAGCTAGAAACATCTCCGGTTCCAAATATAGGGAAATGCCTTTAATGGTCACCTGGCAGCATGATGCCACAGGGTCTTTGTGTGATCACAGCTGTGGGATCAAGAAGAGCAAAGGTAAAGAAAGGATTAGCTGTCCCATCAGTGAAGAAATACGCCATTCCGAAAAACACTATTGCCAAGCCCTGTCAGGAGTGAAAGATAATGATAAGATATAGAAAGGTGATATGGAAAATTGAGTAAACAAACACCAATGCAAACTATAAGCCTCCAAGGCACACCCAACATAAGAATCCAGCCAGAGACTGGGGACATGTCTCCATTGAAATGCTTGTGGCGTGTAAGCATGAGGACCAGAGTCCAGAGTCCAGAATCCCAGAGCCCATCTGAACACAACCTAGCTGCTATGCCTCTGGGTTTTGAATCGGGAGGATAGAAAAAGAGGTGGTTCCAAGGGCTTGCTAGCCATCCAATACTGCAAAATAATTGAGCTTCAGAAACAGTGAGAGGCTTTATCTCAAAACATAAGGTAGAGGACAATAGAGGAAGACAGCTGACATAGACCTCTGGTCTCTACATGAAAGTTCAAACATTTGTCAGGGGATATGCAAAGAAAAAGAGGGATGAAAGTAAGGAGGATGTAGGGTAGGAGAGGGTGAGGAGAGGAATCAGGGGTGACTGGTGGAAGGAAGGAGGGAGGGAAGGAGTGAGGGAAGGAGGGAAGGAGGGAAGGAGGAAGGAGGAAGGAGGAAGGAGGAAGGAAGAAGGAGGAAGGAGGAAGGAGGAAGAGAGCCTAGCACTCAGGAGCCCTCTGACCTCTAGTGTTACAAGAGCTTTTATGATCACCTTGTCTCTGGAGCTGGTCTTTGTATCTCAGAAGTAAAAATTTTGAGGAGCCTGGGCAGAAAAGGCTAGCCATCTGAGCAACTGGGTGGAAAAGGCCAATCATCAGAGTAACTGAGCAGGCATGAGGAAAATGTATTATGAAACCAAGGTGTTAAGAATGTGTAGACCAGCCACTGGACATTGCTTGCTTGTTTACATTCCACAGAAAACCATGAAATAGCACTCAAACGACTAATGTTTAATAATTTCTCATTTTCCTACCTGCCATCATTTCCAACTTTTAGGCTTAATATCCTTAAACATCTGTCATCTTTAAGACTTCTCTAATATTTCTACTTAATTCCAGGTATTACTAAGATGTCTTGTTATGTCTATGTTTAAACACTTCATTAGGAATTTATTCTGTTAACCCAAGCTCTTTCCAGTCTCTCTCTCCCATCATTCTTGGTTTTCATTTTCCAATTTGAACCTGATTTTTAAAATCACCATGGGACCTATTTCTGATTCTTGCATCTCAACCAATTGGTCCAGCTAACCACTCCCTCTGTTGTCCACTGATATCATCTTGATTTCTTTGATTACTTCCTCTTTTTATCTGAGTCTAACTAGTCATTCTGTCTCTAATTTTGGGATTCCTTTCCCATGCTTAATTTCTAAATACTGTTATTCTATGGCAAATTTTCTGAGGTACACAGTGAGAGATAGAATTTATTTCATTATATTAATTAACTATAACTATCTTCTCTCTCCACTGTTCTCATACCCATGTTAACACTCTAGCTACGTGCTGTTATTCTAGTCTTTCAGAAATGATTACGTCTGATCTTTCTTAGGACATTTGTACCAGCTGTTCATTCTGCCTGGGAAACTTTCATTCCAAGAGCTTCAAATAAAATATCATCAGGGGAGGCCTCCTCCACTACTTAGCTACTAGATTCTTCAATTTCAGGAACATGTCCTATTTGCTTTTCTTCTTGGCATTTCAAATACTCATTTATTACTCCTCTGGAGTCAGATTCATCTGCCCTTACAGTAAGACTGACTGCTGAGGATAGTAAATTTCATGACTTGCTCACCAGTGTGCTCTTGCTAAGAAAACAGGATAATCTTCTGAATAGACTAAGACAATGTTACAAAGCATGTTTACTGAATAAGCTTCTTTTACAAAAGTCAGTAACATGAGGAGAGAGAGAGAGAGAGAGCGCACGCGCTGGGAATAGCATAGGCATTTTTACCTCAAATCCAAGTGACATATCTCCAACACAGTTGTATCTCCTAATCGTTTGCAAATCGTTCTACCAAAAGGGTACCTTCACATTCAAATACATGAATATATGGGCGATTCCCTTTCTTTTCTTATTTATTACTTATTTATCTATTTTAAACTCCAGATTTTGGTCCCTTCCTAGTCCACCCTCCTACTGTTCCACATTCCATGCCTCCTCCCTGCCCCCTGTCTCCATGAGGATGCCCCCACCCCACTAGACCTCTAAACTCCCTGGGGCCTCCAGTCTCTTGACGGTTAGAGGCACCTTCTCTGACTAAACCCAGACCCGGCAGTCCTCTGCTGTATATGTGTTGAGGGCCTCATATCAGCTGGTATATGCTGCCTGGTTGGTGTTCCAGTATCTGAATGATCTTAGGGTCCAGGTTAATTGAGACTGCTGGTCCTCCTACAGAGTTGCCCTCCTCAGCTTCTTCTAGCTTTCCCCTAATTCGACCACAGGGTTCAGCAGATTCTGTCCATAGGTTTGTACAAATATCTGCATCTGACTCTTTCAGCTGCTTATTGGATCTTTTGGAGGGCAGTCATGATAGGTCCCTTTTTGTGAGTGTCATATAGCTTCAGTAATAGTGTCAGGTCTTGGGGTATCCCCTTGAGCTAGATACCACTTTGGGCCTGTTGCTGGACCTTCTTTTCCTCAGGCTCCTCTCCATTTCCATCCCTGCAGTTCTTTCAGACAAGAACAATTATGGGTCAGAGTTTTGACTATGGCATGGCAACTCCATCCCTCACTTGATGCCCTGTCTTTCTGCTGGAGGTGGGCTCTACAAGTTCCCTCAATGTAGGGAATTTCACCTAAGGTCCCTGTGTTTGAGTCCTGAGCATCTCTCACCTTTCAGGTCTCTTGTATATTCTGGAGGGTCCCCTAACCTCCTACCTGCCAAGATTGAATGTTTCCATTCTTTGTTCTGTCCCTCAGAGATTTGAGTCCTTTTTCCTTATTCTCTTTCCCTAACCGCCCCCCTCCACACACACACATACACACACACCTTGTGGTTGCTTTCTTCTCCTTCCCAAGTGGATTGAGGCATCCTCATTTGGGGCCACCCCGTTTCAAACAGCCATAATATATATGCTTCTTCCAAGTATCTTAGTTTGGCATACAAACCTGAAATGTGTAAATGTTATATGATTTTGAAAGTAGTATAGATAGAAATATAACTTAGAACTTATTTAAATTTACTGTATTACTTAGATCTATAAAATGAACTTGGCTTTAGGGAGAAATGGAGAGGTAAATTATTCTGAAGTGTTCTGTTTTTCTATTTCATGGAATAGCTTAAAGAAAATGAATGTTAGAATCCTCTTTTCATTTTTTATTTTATTATTATTATTTTTAATTTGCTGGTAAATGACAGTGAGTCCATCTGGTCCTGCGCTTAACTTTACTGGGAAAAGTTTTCTTCCTGCTTTAATTTTTTTTTTGATGTTTATCAACTTGCTTAAGGTGTTTATTCTTGACTTAATCATAGGAGGGTGCATGTCTTCCTTCCAAATTCATTTTTATGTTTCTTCTATATTTTCTAGGGCTTATTTGGAATGTAAATTTTTCAAATTATACCCCAATGTTTCTTTGTGTTGTAGTGGCATTTATACTAATTTCCTCATTTCAACTTCATTTTAATTTGGATTCTCTCTCTCTCTCTCT
Source organism: Mus pahari (assembly GCF_900095145.1). Taxonomy (NCBI): domain Eukaryota; kingdom Metazoa; phylum Chordata; class Mammalia; order Rodentia; family Muridae; genus Mus; species Mus pahari. The sequence continues at coordinate 128,413,824 of NC_034593.1, read as the reverse complement.
CTCTCTCTCTCTCTCTCTCTCTCTCTCTCTCTCTCTTTCTCTCTCTCTCTCTTCCTGTCTTCCTTACTCATTGTGTGTTTTTTTTTTTAATCTAATAGTAAGGGGAGTTCTTGGATTTCAGTTGGATTTCAGTGGGTAGATCTTGTCCCTAGGAATCCTACTCAGGAAGGCTCAATCACTAATACTAAACAGCAAGAAGAAAACAAACTGTTGTAAGAAAACAAATATTGTATCCAGATCCAAGAAATCATTTTGAAATAAAGCTAGATAATTATAAATAAAGGGATAAAAATTAAAATCTGAGTATTAAAAATAAGATTACAATACCAATACAATACCAATACAACCAACTCTAGAGGGAGAAAATAAGGAAAGGAACACAGAAACAAAAAGTATTTGAAAATAAAGTGCAGGAAGAGCTATTGAATAAAGTAAATTGGATCACTGTATGAAAAATCACAAATAGAATTTATATAAAATTTTAAAAGCATAATAAAGTAAAAAAATGCTAAATGTGCAATCAAAAAAGAACTTGAAGGTTAAAAATGAAATAAAAATAAAAATAAGATGCTGGGTAGCATCTTTTTTAGTTCTCTGGAACTATAGATGGACAATTCTTCACACTGCTGATGTCACTGAACTTGTAGACCCTTGCCTTTCTTATTTGTAGTTGGCCTTCTTGCTTACATTGTATTGAACAGCACCTGATATTTACCTGAGTTTGTGCTCTTCACCCCAGTCATTTCTTTCCTTTCCTCTCCAATGGATATTGATGGCCATATTAGCTCTGCATTCTAAGGGCTGGGAAGGGTCATCTTCCAGAGACTCCCTGATTGTACCATCTACATGGTTAATGTTTCAGTTGAGCTTGTCTCCACAGTATACTCTAAGTGGGGAAATTGGCTGCACTGTGATGATGCAGGTAGAGAACTTGTCTTGGGGCTTTCAAAGCTCCTGAGTACTAATTGTACATATCAAGTACAAACCTGGACTATTAAAGTTTAGGTGTCAGAGATATAAAGTTCTGGAAGTTAATATACCTATTGATCAGAGGTTCAAACTATCTTACTAAAGGATTACACTAACTTGATGACATATACTCCTGGCTACTGAAAGAAGTCCTATTTCTCCTAATGTACTTCTGTCTTCTGTATCTGAACTAGGTCTTCTGCCATCTGCATCTTGGCAATTCTCAACCCTCCTGCTTTCTCAAAAGCTTTCGAGTCTTGTCTGCTCTAGGTGATGTTACAGACAAAATTGAGTCTCCTTGAGAAACTACCCTCATTTCGTAGCTATGGCAGACAAAGCTGAGGCTCCCTGACCTGTCCTATTTCTCTGAACATAAGCCCTAGGTTTAGATTTTAATAACAGCTTCTCCTTTAACGTGGCATCCATCACTGACCTATGAGTGCTATAGCATGCTGAGAGTGGGGTTGTTCTCCACTTCTGAAATCACTGAGGTCTACGAGCTTGTACTTAATGCCTCCGCATTAGCGCTCTTACACTTGGGACAGTTAATCTCTCTCTCTTCATAGTTTTGCAAAAGGAAAAATTACTCGTTGTTAGTTTGGTTGGTGCCTATCTGCATATGGCATTCCTGTAGAGGTCAAAAGACAGTTTTGGGGAGCTGGTCACCTCTTTTCATTGTAGGTCCAGGGATCAAACTCATGTCATCAGGCTTGCAGGCAAGCACATTTACCAAGTTAGATTACTCACTGGAATCCTCTGTGGATTTATGAATCTCTTCTTCGATATCTTTGGAATATAATCCATTTTTTCATATGCTAACTCTCTACTCACTCAAAAAGGGGTATCCATTACCTTACTATTTTACCCAGGTATATCATAGTTTCTTGCATAGTATCTCATAGAAATCTCAGAGGGTTTTTGTTGTATTTTTAATCTATGTTTCATGACAATATTTCCTTCCTTTTACTTCTTTTTGTTTTAAATTTTATTTTAGTGCCATTTGTTTCTTTATTTTCTTAGATTTTATTACTTGTCAGTATTGTGCATTATTATGATGAATTTTAGTTCTCTGAATTTCCCTCTATTTGCTTTTCATTGCCCACTGTAATGCTTATTAAATCCCCCTTCTTATTTTCATGTCTTCTTTTGTGTTGTTCACAGAGTTTAGAGTTTATTACCCAAGCATGTATGGAGGATTATTTACTTGAATGAAGATTCCATTAATAGTACCTATAATACTGAAGAAAGTGACAGCTCCTCCCACAATAGTTTCTAATTGCCAAAAGGAGGATAAGAGTCTAAAATATACAAACTATTCAATTTTTACATTACCCTTATAAATTTATTTTTCTCCTTTCCAATAATTTGGAAGTTAAATATAATTTATATGACTTTATTATTCAAATTTCATTTTATTTTTATTTTTTCCATATCTTAAGTGGAATGCTTAACATTATAGTGTTTCTTTCTATTCTAAGTCTTTAGTCCTCTAAGGGATGTTTAGCTCTAATGTCACATTTTGATATATAATACTCATTATCAGCCTATTCCAAAGATTTTGTCATTTTCTGCTGTAGTGACTACATTAACAAACAAGCTATTAAGTACATCATTTTTTTTTATTTTCCGTGGTTTTGTTTTTTATTATTAATGACTCTTTTTATTATATTTTAGCCAGATAATGCAAACCATATGATGCCAATACTTGGAAATGTGCTGACACCTGCTCTGTGGCAATTGCACACCACTTAATATAAATGTGTCATCTGAGCTTGAGGTAGATTGCTAGCTATGATGCTTTATGCAAGCCCATTGTTTTAAGCATGTAATTTGTGTCAAAGACTTTAGATCCTTATGCCCTTAATAATCTCTTGTACATATTTGTTCACAACAATCAGGGAAGGCTGTGGTTTAACACCTTCTAACAGGAACTTGATTCATAAGTGTTTCCTTTGATGATGTCAATATTTTCAATACATACATTATTTACATGGACAAGATATACAATTGTATTTCAGTATAACAGAAGCAATTCTATAAGTTAGATATGCACAGAGTTTGTTCTTGCTTTGTCGATATATTTCTCAAATTGTCTCTGCCTTATTATTTTGACATAATATTTAGTTTAGCAATGAAAGATTACCATAATCTTTTATCATTAAATAATAGCACCAGAGAAACATTTCCACCTTTGTGACAAGGACTCTCTGTAGATCCCATACTGTTTATACCTCTCTAGTCTCCTGTTTGAACTTCTTAAATGATAGGATTACAGGCATGCTACACCCTAGAAGCACCTCTTTAGTTTTTATAAATCTATTTAACATAATGACATTTTTATGTGTAGTAATACTTCTATTTTTATTCTTCTCTCAATTTTTACTCTGTATTAAAGCCATTTGCTGCATGTAGCTTGATGTCTATAGGGCTGGAACTACCAGGTAAGTGTATTGAGATTGTACATAACTTCATATTGTATCAATTCCCTATTTTATTATATGTTTTTTGTTTTTGCTTACCTTTATTTGTCTAGGGGGACATCTTAAATTACTTTTATTTGGTTAGTTTTTCTCTTACTCTTTTTTTAATATTGTGGGCTATTTATTTATTTATTTATTTATTTTTATTATGACTGTTCTAGACTTCTAGACGTACCCACACTGAAAAAAGACTATTGATAAACAATATACTTACTACCATCAAATAGAAGGAAAGTGAAAAATAACATTCTTTTTTTCCCTTTTAACTATATTTACTTAATAAATAAGATTTAGAATTTTCTATGTGCTAGACACATGGAAATATAGCATCAAAACAGACAAAGAAATGTTAACTTCCTGTGAGCCTTTTAGATTTTAATAATGAAAGAAGCAAAAACCAGAAGAAGGACAATTTAAAATAGGAAGGGCTTAACAATTTGTCATGGGAGTGTTAAATGAGAAATTAAGACAGTTAAGAAAAGCCTCTCACGGTAACAGAAGCTCGAGAGAGAGGGAAATTGTAATGAAGATTGAATGAACAGGTCACCTCATGTGTCTTTTTCCTCCAAGAAGGATAGGTGCCACTTGAAATTTTGAGTTTAGTTTAACCAAAGATGACTTTGTGTGTGTGTGTGTGTGTGTGTGTGTGTGTATGTGTGTGTGTATGTATGTGTATGTGTGTGTGTGTGTGAATATATATGCACATACATATACACATTCACATACATATACATGAGTTAAATCAAACAACCTTTGGATATTTGTGTGTGGAGTTCTGGAGAGAGGTCTGGCTTTAAGATGGATATGTGTTTATATGGGGTATTGAAACTGGATAAAATCCTAATGGAGAAAAATAACAGCTAAAGAACAAAGGAGAGAATCATTTTAATGTTATGTGGCTCAAAGTGGAGGAAGAGGGGTTGCCTAGAAAGATAACCAAGATTCTTACAGTAGTAAGAATCTTGTACAAATAGCTGCTGGTGGTTTTATCATTTTGTTGCCATATGATTTCCTTAACCATAGTAGATGAATAGCATTGGCACCATTATGGATATTTTAGGTATGCCCTAAGAGTTTCTTTTTTTTTTTTT
>NC_034593.1:128393706-128408604 GCF_900095145.1 Mus pahari | reverse complement strand
TTTCTTGCTGGCGAGAAGGTAGCGCGGGACAGGTGGCCCCCTACAGTATTCTTCCACCTTGGCCAATCAAGTCTCAGCCAGATTAGGCACATCCATTCCCTCTTAGGGAATAGATACCAAAGTCAGGCTACAGCTTTAGGGAGAGACTATGCTCCAGTTGTTGGGGGACCCAGTTAGAAGCTGAACTGCATATCTGCTACATATGTGCCAGTGGCCTTGGTCCAGTCCTTGTATGTTCTTCGGTTGGTGGCTCAGACTCTGAGACCTCCTAGGGGTCCAGGTTAGTTCACTCTGTTTGTAGTCCTGTGAGGTGCCCATGCCCTTCAGGGCCTTCAACCCTTCTGGCAACTCTTCTATAGGAGTTCAATGTCCAATGTTTGGCTGTGGGCATCTACATCCGTTTCAGCCTGCTGCTGGTAGAGCCTCTTAGATAGTTATGATAGGCTCCTGTCTGCAAGAATAACAGAGAATCATTAATAATGTCACAGATTTGTCCTTGCCCATGGGATAGGTTTCAAGTTTGGCCAGTTTTGGTTGGCCATTCCTTGTCTCTGTTTCATCTGATTTTTTCTTTCATTCTTATATTTCTTTTTTGTTTTATTCTTTTATTCTTTTATTTTTGGTGGAAAATTTTGTGGGGGGGTTGGTGTACATATCCCTCCACTAGGGGTCCTGCCTGGCTACTGGAGTTTGGCCGTTTCAGGATCCATATCCCCAATGTTAGCCATCCCAGCTAAGGTCACCTCATTAATATCGGGATGCCTCCCCCATTCCTGGTCTCTGGGACTTCCTAGGGATTTCCCTACATCCCCTGATCCCTGGCAGCTGCAGATTTCCACCCATTCTCCTGTCCTTCTGGCTCTCTCTCTCTCTCTCTCTCTCTCTCTCTCTCTCTCTCTCTCTCGTCGCTCCCCTCTCCCACCCAATTTTCTACATCCTTCTGCCTCCTATGACTATTTGATTTCTTTTCTAAGTGGGATTCAAGCATCTTTGCTTGGACCTTCCTTATTGTTAAACTTCTATGGGTCTGTGGGGTATTCTGTACTTTTTGGCCAATATTCATCTATCAGTGAGTACATATCATGCATGTCTGGGTTACCTTATTCAGGATGGTATTTTCTAGTTCATGTATTTCTACAAAATATATGATGTCCTTGGTTTTAATAGTTGAATAGCATTTTGGTGTGTAAATTAACCATGTTTTCTGTATCTATACTTTGGTTGAGAGACATCTGGGCTGTTTCCAGTTTTTTGCTACTACAAACAAATCTGCTATGAAGAGAGTTAAGCCAGTGTCTGTATGGTATAGTGGGGCATCTTTTGGTTATATGCCCAGGAGTAATATTGCTGGGTCTTTGGGTAGAACTATTTCCATTATTTTTGAGAAATTTCCAGACTGATTTCCAGAGTGGCTGTGCATGTTTGCAATTGCACCAGCAAAGAAGGAGTGTTTTCTTTACTCCACATACTCACCAGGATGTCATGTGGCTTGCGTTTTGGATCTTAGCCATTCTGATTGGTATAAGGTGGAATCTCAGGGTCATTTTGATTTGCATTTCCCTGACGATAAAGAATGTTGAACATTTCTTTAAGTGGTTCTTGTGCATTTGAGATTTCTCTGTTTAGCACTGTACTCTGTTTTTAAAAATTGGTTTATTTGGTTTGTTGAAGTCTAACTTCTTGAGTTATCTATCATCTATCTATCTATCTATCTATCTATCTATCTATCTATCTATCTATCATCTATAATCTATCTATCTTCCTATCTATGTATCTAATGTCAGGGATTGGTACTTGCCCGTGGAATAAGTTTCAAGATGGACCAGTTTTGGTTGGACATTCCTTGTCTCGGTTCCGTCTTTGTCCCTGAATTTCTTTTAGACAGACAAATTTTGGGTGGGAAGATATATATGTATATGTATATGTATCCTTGATATTTTTTATTTTTCTTATTGCTCTGGTAAGAACTTCAAGTACTGTAATAAATAGATAGGGAGAGAGTGGGCAGACTTATCTTGACCCTGATTTTAGTGGGATTGCTTAAAATTTCTCTCCATTCAATTATTTGTTGGCAGTTGGCTTGCTTTATATTGCTTTTCTTATGTATAGTTCTGTGCTTGAATCACTGATCTCTCCAAGACTTTTATCATGAAGGCATGCTGGATTTTTTCAAAGACTCTTTCAGCATCTAATGAGATAGTCATGTGATTTTTCTTTTAGTTTGTTTATAGAGTGGATTGTATTGATATATTTTTTTGTGTATGGGACCATCCCTGCAATCACAAAAGAAGTCACTAGATATGCACTCACTGAAGCGGATATTAGCCCAGAAACTTAGAATACTGAAGATACATTATGCAAAACAGAAGAAAACCAAGAANGATGACCATTGTGTGGATACTTCATTCCTCCTTAGAATAAGGAACAAAATACTCATGAAAGGATATAGGTACAAAGACAAAATTTAGAGCTAAGATGAAAGGATGGACTATCCAGAGACTACCCCATTCGGGANTTCATCCCATCATCAGCCACCAAACCTAGATACTAATGCTCATGCCAGCAAGATTCTGCTGAAGGGACCCTGATATTGTGGCCTCTTGTGAGGCTATGCCAGTGCCTGGCAAACACCGAGGTGGATGCTCACAGCCAGCTATTGGATGGAACACAGGGTCCCCAATAGAGGAGCTAGAGAAAGTACCCAAGGAACTGAAGGGGGCTGCAACCCTGTAGGTGGAACAACAACAATATGAACTAACTAGTACCCCCTGAGCTTGTGTCTCTAGCTGCATATGTAGCAGAAGATGGTCTAATCGGCCATCACTGGGAATAGAAGCCCCTTTGTCTTGCAAACTTTATATGACCCAGTACAAGGCAAGGCCTGGGCCAAGTAGTGGGAGTGGGTGGGTAGGGGAACAGGGTCGGGGGGGGGGTACAAGGAACTTTCGGGATAGCATTTGAAATGTAAATAAAGAAAATAAAGAAAATAAAAAAATAAAAAAAAAAACAAAAACGAGTGGGGAACAATGATTATGATGTGTTCTTAGTTTTGGTTTGCAAAAATTATATTGAGTATTTCTTCTTCTTCAATTTCCGTAAGTGAATTTGTTCTAAATTCTCATACTTTGATGAGTCTTGGTGTTTTAGGTATCAGGGTAAGTCTTAAGAATTATGCTTCAAGTAACAAATAATATAGACATTTTGTAGACCACTTACCAATACACATAATGCAAAACTGTGAATTTGTCATAATAAATGTAAGGGGAATCAGGAGCCTGTTAGCTCCTCTCTCTGTAAGCTGAATATTTTCCTGTCTTGGTGGTTTCATATCAGTCTACTTCTGGGGTCATTTTTGTTCATTCTCGTTTCTTGACAAACCTGCCATTCCTAGACCTTTGCTCATGTGAATTGTAATGGTTTTTCAATGTTTCTTCTCTGGTTGTCATATTCTCTTCTAGAAATATCCAAGATTTCTTCAATCACTTGTAATAGAGAGCTTTTCAACCCTGTTCAATTTCATGTCCTATACGACCAGAAGTCTCAGTGTATCCAAGGGAAGCTGTCTGATCCATGCAGAAACTAAGAACATACGTGTGATCTGTAATACTCTGCTTTTTTTATATACATAAAAGAAAGAACATACAAAATAATCTAGATAAAAATAAATTTCCCATTTACAAATTTATGTTGAATACGACTGCCATATAAAATCTTTTTTTCCCAGCTTTTCTTTAAAGCACACAGTGTCTCCCAGAATTACAGCTCCTAATTTATCACTGTTTCCTGTATATCCCTGAATCTTTGGCTCATGCTGAAATCCACAGTGACTCATGTCTTGTGCCCTGGATCTAGTGTTCAGAAGTCTATCGACTCTATACTTTAATTCAGATTATGAACGTTTGTGTGATAGCAGGTGCACCTTTATCTTTTACCTATCGTTAAGCTTTTATTTGGAAGTCTTTCAAATAGAGCTACAAACACTCATGATTTCCACTAAGGTTCAAACTCAATTCAAAGTTGCATATAAATAAAACCTTTTCAACTTGGGAACTCTATAAATATTGATCAAAAAAAAATGTTTCATATTTTTAAAAAATTCCTTATATCCTTGTGATTCCCATTCTGTTCCAAATATGGTTCCTTTTCTTAACACCCTCCCTCAGAGAGAGACAATTTCTCAGTGTTTGTTGTAACCACTGCTATTTCACTTTCATTTCTGAAACTGAGTTAGGGTTGTTAATTTTTAAGTCAGCAGGCATTTTTCTCTAGAAACTTGGAGGAAATTGTCCCACTGTAGTCTGACTTCTAGCACTGTTTGCACGAACTTAACATTAGCCTAGTTACATTAATGTATGTGTGTCTGGAAGAATATAAGTCATTTAAGGGAGTAACTTTTATAGAGAATGACTTTGAGGTTTGACAAATTTATTCTAATGAGAATAACTTTTAAAACCCAATCAGAGACTCATTACTATATTTTTGGATAGAAGATTATTCCAAACTTGGAGATTGCTCGTATCTCCATTTTAAGAATAGTAAGACATGCTGCCCTTTCTAGAAGCGTAACACAATTTGAGAGAGATAAAATGAAAATCAACAGCCACAATGCTTGTAAGAGGTATTTTATGTATTTGGTACAGTGATTTAAAATCTGTTTTAAAATGGATTTGCATCACGCTGCTTTTCCAGGATGAAAGATCTTTAAGCAGTGGCTTAAAAGATGATGGGAAATGAAATGGAAGAAGGAGAGATGACCTTTCCAGGGCTGCAAAGCAGGTTGGAGGCAGCACTTTGAAACAGCATGCTTAAAAAAAAAAAAAACTCAATGTAGTATGGTTGGAATGCAGAGAGCCTGCCAGAGAGAGGGAAATGGGAGAGGCAGAATAATTAATCAGGAAGTATAAGCTACAGGACTTCTTCTGTGAGCTCAGAGTTTACACATTTCCCTCAACTTCAATGCTCACTTTAAACTAAGAAAATGGCACAATATTTGCATTTTCAAGCCAATGATTGCGTGAGCATCTTAACCATTAAATCAAAGTTTGGGGGACAGTTGTTGAAGTTGTCAGGATAAAGATTCAGCACGTACTTCACAGTGGTCCTAAGTTAAGACATCACATTATTATTGAGCAAATTTGCTCATCTTTTTCAGAGACAATTTCTCCACAAAAGAAATATTTCTAATACTACTCTAATCTCAATGAATGAGATATCTCACAATTGTGTTCTTCTCTGGACACAGAGCTAAGTTCCTTGCACAGTGAGACAACAGTCTCCCCTTTTCAGCAGTATTCAGTAAATCAAGAAATTGGGATTTGGCTACTATAAATAGGGCACCTATGAACATAGTGGAGCATGTGTCCTTATTACCAGTTGGAACATCTTCTGGGTACATACCTAGAAAAGGTATTGCTGGATCTTCCGGTAGTACTATGTCCAGTTTTCTGAGAAACCGCCAGGCAGATTTCCAGAGTGGTTGTACACGCTTGCAATCCCACCAGCAATGGAGGGGTGTTCCTCTTTCTCAACATCCTCGCCAGCATCTGCTGTCCCCTGAATTTTTGATCTTAGCCATTCTGACTGGTGTGAGGTAGAATCTCAAGGTTGTTTTGATTTGCATTTCCCTGATGATTAAGGATGTTGAACAGTTTTTCAAGTGCTTCTCAGCCCTTCAGTACTTCTCAGTTGAAAATTCTTTGTTTAGTTCTGACCCCATTTTTTAATGGGGTTATTTGAATTTTTGGAGTTCAGCTTCTTGAGCTCTTTGTATATATTGGATATTAGTCCCCTATCAGATTTAGGATTGGTAAAAATTCTTTCCCAATATGTTGGTGGCCTTTTTGTCTTATTGACAGTGTCTTTTGCCTTACAGAAGCTTTGCAATTTTGTGAGGTCCCATTTGTTGAAGCTGGAAAGAACCCAGAAGTCCCTCAACAGAGGAATGGATACAGAAAATGTGGTACATTTACACAATGAAGTACTACCCAGCTATTAAAAACAATGAATTTATGAAATTCTTAGGCAAATGGATGTATCTGGAGGATATAATCCTAAGTGAGGTAACGTAATCACAAAAGAACTCACTTGATATGCACTCACTGATAAGTGGATATTAGGCCAGATACCTAGACTATCCAAAATACAATGTCCAAAACACAAGAAAATCAAGAATAAGGAAGACCAACACATGGATCTTCATTCCTCCCTAAAATAGGGAATAAAATACCCATGAAAGAGGTAGCAGAGACAAAGTTTGGAGCTAAGATGAAAGGATGGACCATCCAGAGACTGCCCCACCCAGGGATCCATCCCATAATCAGCCACCAAACACAGACACTATTGCATATGTCAGCAAGATCTTGCTGAAAGGACACTTGAACCCAAGTAATGTCAGTTGTTTACTGTTCTGATGAGTTTTAAATTTCAGAATATTACCAATGTGAGGATATCCTTAAGCAATGACCTCAGAGATTTCTATAATGTAATATAGTTACTCATAAGTTGTGAATGATCAGGGATGTCTGCCTGAATTGTAATTCCACAAGTTAGCCTGCCTCACTTTCAGTTGATAATATCAGAAGTCAGAAGATTCCTCAGGCCACAGGGAAAGACTTCTGTTCCTGGCAGAGTAGATGGCCTGACTTCATGGACCAAAGTCCCCAGTTCTCATGTGATCACAGTAGGTGTACATTTACTTGAATCTCACATTTGCAAACATGCTATGTCAACCTGGATAAAACATGAGTTTAGGATCCTGCAATTCCCTGAAGGGGTTTGCTAGCAGAACACACTGCCCAAACTTGCTCTATAAGATAATATTTTTATGACCCCATTTAGGAAATAAATCTACCTTGTAGGCTGGAGCGTGGGATTTGTCTGCTTGCTATTCAGGTGTAATGTGAATGGGTGGCATAAGACAAAATCTAGTCTACGATGATCTCCAATTGTTTCATAGAATGAGCTTTAGCTATGTAATAGATTCTAAATCTAGAAAATCAAGAGCACATTATAGAACCTATGGTAAGAAATGAGCATAAAAATGACATGGGAACAATGACTTCTTCAAGGTCATATGAAGACAACAGAACCCTAGATACATTCTTTACATCTTGTCATTACAATGAATCATACCCAGATGATGCAGATGATGCTTGTGTGGGTATGATATGATAATTCATAGATTTGTTAGGAAGCTATCTTGTATTTTGCAAGCAATGCGTGGAGGCACCCATGCAAGTTTCTTGTCCAGAATTAGGAAATTGCTCTCAGCATGGTTCAGAAAACAGCAGTTTTAGGAATCCCTTTTCATCTTGCCCACCTTCAGGGATAATTGCTACTGTCACTTCTGCTCCCAGAGCACTTAGAGTGATTTATGCGAGTATCTCCCATCGTGATGGTTTGGATCTGAAATGTTCCTTTAAAGCCCATGTACTCCAGGCTCAGACATCAGTCTGGTGAGCCTTACATGGTGGGGCCTACATAGAGCAAATCAGGTCATTAGTGGAAGCCCTTTTAGTAGATGTTAGGGCTTTGGCTATTTCTCTTGTTTTTATTTTCTGGCTATTATGAAGTAAGCAGGTTTATGCTATCCTATGCTGGCTGCTATGCTGTTGTGCTTCACCCCAACCTTGAAAGCAGTGGAGCAAGCCAACTGTGCCCTTTCGAAATCATGAGCCCATGTAAAACTGTCTTTCTCTTAAATTAACTATAGCAGCTATTGTGCCTTAGTCAGCCAAGACATCTACAATTATGAATCGTATAAACTCAAAAAAATCAATGAAAACAAACAATAACAGCAACAAATGCTTAGCAAGATGTATTCATACATTTGGGCACACATATACATTCATATGTAATAATGGTGATGAGGAAGATGATGATGATGATAATAATAATAATAATAATAGGTTATCGCTTGAGAGTGTGGGGCTATAAGAGGGGTTGGAACAGCGCAGCTATGAGGAGCTAGAAGAAGGAAAGGGGGGAAATTATTTAATTTTATTTAATTAAAGTATTTTTAAGATTTATAAATTTTATGTATGTGAGTACACTGTCTTCAGACACACCAGAATAGGGCAACAGATCCCATTACAGATGCTTGTGAGTCACCACATGGTTGCTGGGAATTGAACTTGGGACCTCTGGAAGAGTTGGCAATCCTCTTAACCACTGAGCCATCTCTCTAGCCCTAAAAGTATTTTTTTCAAGTATAATGATATATATGAAAAATCTAATTGAGGTTTTACACCATGTAATTAGTATTCCAGATCTCATAGTATATGCTTGCTTAAGCTATGATTTACTTCCGTGATAGTAACATGTCCTCAAAAGTTAATATACTGGTAAGTTAATCATCAAATTAATAACACTGGAGATAGATTATGGTTGTCCAAAGCATGGGGTCCTTGGATTGGCATTTGTGCCTCTATTAGAATAAGAAAAGAGATTCAATATCATATTTTATCTGTATTATTACCAGTTGATACAACAATTGTCATCAAGTGCCAACACAATACACTTGTATTTCTTAACCCCTAGAACAACTATATAGTTTATTCCTTATACATTACTCATTTTGTGATATGCAGCTGTACAATAGTAAATGAACTTTGACAGCTATACTTCCATTACATCTAGTTACCTAGAAAATGCCCAGAATAAGATTCGCTTCCATTTTTGTTCTATAACTTTATATCGTGGGCTCCAACTCCCAGAGATAATAACCAGAAAACATACCCTGTGCCTTCCACAACATTTTTATAATACAAGTGGATATCTACCCTCATCACTACATTGTATACTACTATTTCAAAAGTTTGTTTATATTCCCTCTATGAAAGAGATGGCTAAGTTAGAAAACCAAAGGGAAAAAGAGAGAAATGTGCTTTTTACCACCTATGCAACACATTATCAGTATGTACAGTATAGCTGAATAGGAAAATGTCTTCTAATTTCTGCTGTTTGGTAGAAATAAGGCACTGTGGGCCACCAAGTTGCACATGCACATGCACATGCAGTGAATAAATATCTACACTTACTTAATAGTTACATTTCCTCAAATGTGACTTAAGGTAGATAGGAGAAGACAAAGACAGGAGTCTGAATTTTGGGATGCACTTGGAATAAGAGATGACCTGAGTATGATACAGATCACTCACAGATCTGTTTGGCTTGAAGCTTATTTATCCTTCTTTTGGTCATTTTAGGTACAGTTCTCAAATATATCAGAAGTAGCTCTCGAGTTGTGAATTGTAACTTCAACCCAGGCTTCATGATTATTTACAGGTTCAACTTTTAGTATTGTTCTAATTTGCTTTCTATTGCAGTAATCAAGCACTCTGACTATGAGTAATATAAAGAGGAAAGGTTTATTTAATTTGCATTTCTACACCATATTTTGCTATCAAATGAATTGGGGCAGGAACCCACTGCAGGAACCTGATGGCAGAAACTGATGGAGAGTTTATGGAGAAGTTCTTGCTTACTCGAGTGCTTCTCATGGCTTGCTCTGTCTGCTTCCTTCAGCACCCTGTACCACCTTCCGAGGGATAACATTGTCCTCAGAGAGCTGGGCCTTCCAACATTGATCAGCAGTCAAGGAAAAGAACCCAGGCTTGCCTACAGATCATTCTGATGAAGGCCATTTCTCAATTAAAATTCCCTCTTCCCAGATGACTGTAGCTTGTATTAAGTTGACACAAAATGAACAAACAAAAACAACAACAAAAAAAACCTCAATCAGCATGAAAATAAAACGCAGTTACTTACATAATTGAAAAAATTATAGATGTGTTAAAAGTAATTTGAAAACATTCTATGTTTCAAGACCATAGAGGCTCTGTTTTCTTAGAAGCTCTCAGTAATATAAAATAATATAATCTTTGTGGTAGGCAAAGTAGTTACTCCTGTGTCCATATCCCACTTCTGGGAAGTATGAACATATTAGTTTACATGGAAAAGGGAATTAAGATTTGAAGTCAAGGATGTTTATCAACTGTCCTTAAATGGTGGAGATTACCAGGTGAAATCACTGTTGTGATGAGGAGAGGAGATACCACAGTGTCTTAGTCAGGGTTTCTATTCCTGCACAAACGTCATGACCAAGAAGCAAGTTGGGGAGGAAAGGGTTTATTTGGCTTATATTTCCATACTGCTGTTGATCACCAAAGGATGCAGGACTGGAACTCAAACAGGTCAGAAAGCAGGAGCTGATGCAGAAGCCATGGAGGGATGTTCTTTACTGGCTTGCCTCCCCTGGCTTGCTCAGCCTGCTCTCTTATAGAATCCAAGACTACCAGCCCAGAGATGGTCCCACCCACAAGGGGCCTCTCACCCTTGATCACTAATTGAGGAAATGCCCCACAGCTGGATCTCATGGAGGCATTTCCCCAACTGAAGCTCCTTTCTCNGTGATAACTCCAGCTGTGTCAAGTTGACACAAAGCTAGTCAGTACACACAGCATGGAGAGTGTAGCCTGATTTTCTGGATTTGGAACCGACTCAGAAAAGCAATGCAAACAGTACATGGGAAAGACACTGACCGCCACCTCCGCCCCCACCTCTAACTTCACCTCTAACTTGGAAGAGGTACAGTACTCCCTGAGGCTGGATTTTAGCAATTAACATTGTGGTGATCCTCTAGCTTATAGAACTACATATAACAAAGTGACTTATGTAGCTTTAAGCTATTGAATGTGCTATCATTTTTCACAACAGCAGTAAAATACCATATGATTTGAACAGAACTCTTTCAGGTTGAAACTCCCAGGAAGATCACACTTTCTGTCACTTTTCACACTTCTCCCTATTTCATAAAGTTCCTTACCCCAAATATTATTTATTTACCTTTCACATTGGATTAGAGCATGCATCTTATGTTGGCCAGTGTCATTCCACAAAAGTGAAAATGTGAAAATGTGCATATCCAGATTAGGCTGTGGGAAGTCTTTGTATCCCACATTCCCTCTGTAGCCATGTGGCCAAGCAGCTATGTGTTCCCTGGAAGCATGCTCTTTCTAGACTTCAGATCCCTGCAGGAGAAGTATCACGAAGTATCACGTGGATAAGAAACAACCATACTAGCCAAGTATAGCCAAGTTAACCTGATCCCACTTGCCATTTGGTCGAAACAATTATTGTTTTGAAGTATAATGTCATAGTACAAAATCCAACTTAGAGAGTTGGACCCTACAGGGTTTTTTTTGTTTTGTTTTGTTTTGTTTTGTTTTACTTCTGAAGAATAAAGCAGTACATTATAGCAATTATTCTTCTGAAGTATTGAATATTTTACTTGGTGTTTTGAATCTGGAAGGGGTTGGAGCTTCCTGTTGCTGCCCAGCAAAAACCTTCACCCTTGGTTAAAATCCACAAGGTATCTTCATTTTCTTATTTGAGAAAGGTCAGATATTATTAAACACAACTGTGTTGCAACACACCTTGGTCATCTTAGATCTCTATTTCCTGTCTTGATATAAACTATATTATTTTAGTTAGTATTTCAATGTTATATTGGTACCACAACCATGTCTTCTGATATCTTAGACATTTGAACACACATATGCACAAACATATATATATATATATATATATATATATAGAGAGAGAGAGAGAGAGAGAGAGAGAGAATGTCCTTACTAATTTCTGTTCTTTCCCTTTTTATTCTTGCAGTCGGTCCATTCTATGAGTTTTCAGGATACAATGCTAAGCCTAACTTTGCTCCCCATTCTGTAATTGTGGCGATGGTATTCTTTCTACCTTTTTGCCTTAGAGGATGAAGAGAATGAAAAGTAAACTAGTAGGTTTAGAAATCCTAGCTTCATTGTCTACACCCTTTTAATATGCTCTACAATCAAGCTCCTTAGTTTAATAATCACCTTTCAAATTATACAGAGTACTAGGCAGATTTAGGCTGCCTATTACACAGGAGATGAGGCAATTTGTGCTATGAGGTTTTGAACTCTCGGTGTTCTCTATGAGCTTCTGAGCTTTGGAGTGTTCCTCTAAACCCTAAGAGAGAACTAAGTTCCATTGCTTTGGGCATACTCACTTTCATAAGTCCACAGGGCCTGGGAGAATCACATAGGTTAATAAATATTTGATAAATACAAATCAATGAATGTCTCTGCTGTCCTTCATGAGCTAGGGTTTTCTAGAGTGTACAACAAAGTCTTTCCAGTGACAGGAAAGTGAATCTGCCTGTACTTGGGCCACAGTTGATTTTTCTCTGTGTGGGGCACAAAATTGGACCGTGTAAGTGTATAGAGAAGGAAGATATAAAAATGATTTGAATATTTTTAGATCTGTTTGATTTTTACATATATGTTTGTGTCCATATATGTATATATGAGTAAAAAGTGACATTAGAAGGTGGAAGCTTATGCCACTTGTCTTGGAGATGGAGTTATAGGCTGTTCTGAGATTACTGAAGTGGTTCTGGGAAGCAAACTCAAGTCTTTTGCAAATACGTTTTTATGTTTGTAACCAACTAATCATCTCTTGAGGCTCACGAAGTATAAATTTTCAATACTCTTCAACTGAAACAGAATTAAATCACTTCCGTTTACCTCTCTCTAGTTCTTCCCAGGTTCTCTTCCCCTCACTCGTGAATCAGCAGCTTGTCTTTGATTGATATATACAAAGATAAAGAAGTATATACAAAGATAAAGTACAACCCATGGAGTATATTATGGTGGATTATGTATATATTGTGACAAAGATGACTACTCTCTATTGGACAACAAATAAATGTTCATGCTCAGGGAGATGCTAATTCTTTCTTTCTCAGCTGTCATTAGTTACCTATAGTTTATTGACTAGGTGTGCGACCTTGTGAAGGCTTCAGTCTCCCTCATTAGTGTATCTTTTGGTATTGGCATTGATTCTGTCTTGTAACCATATCCAGGAGAGACTCTTTCACTGTAGACATTCTGGTATTCTGGCTCTAACAGTCATTCTTTGCCTTCTTCCCTGCTCTTTCCTGAGCCATAGATGAAGAACACATGCTACACATGAATATGTGAGTATTTGAAGCCAACATGGCACAATTAACTTTTGTTCCAAATGTTTTTGGTGGAGTCAGTTTCCATTGAATGTTACAGTTTACAAGCTAGCCAATATGTAATTGAAAATGTGCAACTATGCCAGAAATTGATTAACAGATTTTTCTATGTCTTCAGTGAAAAAATAAAATTGTTGGCTGTTTGAGAAAGGTCTAGCCACTCATGAATATAAAGCTTGTGACAGATCCTTGAAATCTTTTCCAAGTGTCAGTTAGTGGGCAGAAGGAAAATCAGAACAAAGAAGTTGATGGAATGTCTTGAACTTTTCCCTTCTAGGAGGTAATAAGGACCTGACTAGGTGTAGGGTCCAAGATAAAAGGAAGGCTTTCTTTGTGTGTCAAAGTGAAAATAACACACTCAGAGAGTTACAGAACTTTCATCCAGACCTGACTGAGTTTGCCTTAGATCAGATGGCAAATGAGGTATTGATAGAACTATTTTCAACAGTCAATAGTCTCCTGATGATTGATATCTTTATACTGCCTGGTAATATCAATACTTTTAGAGACTAGAGAACAATGTTGTAATATTATATTCTCTTTATGAAATCTTTAGATGTAATCTAAGCTCAAACGTCTCATTGCTTAAGCAATAGGACTTGTGGTCGACTTTCAAAGACACAAGAGAAAGAAAATTAAATCATCACCTTATCCTTTGTGTACAAAATCCTCGTTTTATCTGAATACAGTGAAGAAAATGTCAAATACCTTAAAGTTCTTGTAATGTGGGGAGAGAAAAGGTGATTTACAAGGGCAGCCTGCATATATGTGTCTGAAAGGACAAAAAAAAAAAAAAAAGAAGGACTTTTTGGAGACCCAGAGATGTTCGTATCAGGCAGTTGCTTCTAAAAAGACATTCAGCTATATAAAGAGTTCTCTAAAACCCTCCAAATGTAACACTGTTCCTGTTTAGATAATGTTTTCTGAAATGTAATCAGGTAATGATACGGAACAAGTAGTGTGTCTTCCACAGCAGCCTTTGCCCTAACTTCCTACAGTTCCTTCTCATCCATATCACTCCAGAAAAATCGTGTTTGCATATGCATATGGTGTGTGTTCATATATGCATATGAAAGTATATATTCATGAGCTTGTTGATGCTGTGAAAAATACATATGACAAGGATCTTCACTTATTTCTGAACTTCAGAACAATGTGGAGGAAAAGCAAGAAAATCCCTAAGGTTTCTGTCTGCCAGCGTAGCTTTAGCCTAAGTAAGAGTACCTGTCTCAAGGACACAAAACCAAGAAGGATAGAACACGCTATTTAATATCCTCTCTGGCCTCTGAATGCTTAGACAGGCATACATATCAGTACACATATTAATGAATTACACTATAGACAGATACATATACAACATAAAAGGGAAGGACATTTTCCAAATATTATGAGCTCACAGATTTATCAACTTTATTATGACTCAACAAATACCCAAACCAAGAACCATAAATTACACCCTAAAGGACAGCTGGATTGAAATAATTTAAGCCTATAATACAAAGACAATTTAAAAATCTATTAGAACAAAATGATATATACATGCATACAAAGATAAAAGTGACAGTTGATTTTGAAGCAGAAATAAAGCAAGCTAAAAGATATGAGATATTTAAAGTGCTAAGAGAGAACAAGACAATTTATAAATCTATACCCAGGGAAAGACTTTTGGAAATATTAAGATATATATATATATATATATATATATATATATATATATATATATTTCTTCAAGTATATATATATATACCTTCCATGTGCATACATGAAAGACAAAGGACAAATGCAAGGGTTAGCTTTCTTCAATCTTGCTTGAGATAGAGTCTCCATTTGTTGCTGAATAT
>NC_034593.1:128392443-128393695 GCF_900095145.1 Mus pahari | reverse complement strand
AAGTTCTGTGACTCTAGAGAACCCTGACTAATACAGATGGGCTCTTTGATTTAAAAAGAATAGTAGAAGATAAAGGACAGTAATTTTTCATCAAAATCATGGTGATCAGCCATAAAAGAGAACAGGAAGTACCAGAAATTAGTACACTGACTGTAGAGATCTTTGGTGATGCTTAAAGTATCATAGACTTTTAAAAGGAAAAAAAGATCAACTGGTTGCTAACATGGTACCTGGTTTACACAATAGGAGATATTTAAAGTCAGCTTCGGGAAGTCTGATATGGGTTGCTATGATTGGGATGAGAGTTTATCATCTAGTTCCAGTATGTACCTCATCCAGCTCATTCACCTACTCAGGAAGGAGAGCTCTCTTTGGCTGTAGAGAAGTCCTCATCAGGGGATGAATATATATATATATATATATATATATATATATATATATATATATATATTTCTTCAAGGCAATAAACATGTGCCTTCCATGTGCATACATGAAAGACAAAGGACAAATGCAAGGGTTAGCTTTCTTCAATCTTGCTTGAGATAGAGTCTCCATTTGTTGCTGAATATTCCAGCTAGCTGGCCCATGGCTCCTGGATTCTCCTCCGCCTGCCATCTCACAATAGGAGCACAGAGATTATGGGTGTGCATGTGACTGAAGTAAGTTGAATGAGCTTTCTGGAGACCTGAAAACAGATCCGTATGATTTCATGGCTAGAAGGAAAAGCCTTGAAAAGAAAAAGATAGTTTACTGAGTTTACCTTGTTCTATTACAAGATACAGAAAATATCTAGAAGTCTGTAACTGGTTTTACTAAACAATTGGATGAATGCTGAAAATGCTGCCATTAAGATAGGCTCCTTGGAGGTCCTTGGTCCTGTGAAGGCTCAATGCCCCAGTGTAGGGGAGTGCAGGGCAGGGAGGCAGGAGTGAGTAGATGGCTGGGTGGGTGAGGGAGCACTCTCATAGAAGCAGGGGGTGAGGAGAAGGGATAGGGGATTTCCAGAGGGGAAACCAGGAAAGAGGATAACATTTGAAATGTAAATAAATAAAATATCCAGTTAAAAAGAAAAGATGGTGTAGTGGCTATTCCTGGTTGTCAACTTGACTATATTTGAAATGAACTACAATCCAGAATTGGAAGGCTCACCAGTGAAGCTAATCTGGAGACTGGGAGATAGAAGTTTCTGATCTGGATCTTGGTATGGAGATCTTGAGACACAGTGGTGATTGAATCCAGAAGATTAAGACAG
>NC_034593.1:128389414-128392264 GCF_900095145.1 Mus pahari | reverse complement strand
ATATATATATATATATATATATATATATATATATATATATATATGCTGTTTTTAGATCTTTTTCTGCCAGAGGTGTTCATCCTGTGGCCTGAAGCTTGCCAATGTCACAGTTTAGCTATGAAAATGGTCAACAGATTTGTAGAAAAGATCATATCACAATGTCAAAATACTGAAAATTCAGGCATGTACTTCTATGTGACTTGAATCTCTGTATCAGGGTGCTATGCATTGAAAAAGAGAAGTCTAATAGAGATTACTAAATGCATTGTCTAAACTGAAGGGGTGGTTCCCTGTGACAGCAAATACTGGAGTCCAACTAAATAATGGAGGAGTCTGTAATGACTCAGTGAAGTCCTGAGTCAAAATCATAGCTATGCCAGTAGGTCTGCAGAGAAACCCTTTGGTCATTCTGATAATTACTGAATATAATTAGCATAGATACATATTAATCAGCATACTGCTCACAATAATTATTTAATTTTACAAAGGTTCATTGTGTTGGGAAGGTATAAATGGATGCTCTTGAACTTCAGCTTTCTGCCAAGGTATATATTAATACAGGTGTATTACTCCACCCCCTGGGGGAATTGCAGAGATGGATGTAATTTTGGCATCTTCAAAGATGCAGAGGTACTAATGTCTATTACATCCCTCTTTCATTTACCAGTTTGACTTGGAGAGACAATTACATGAAAGATGACTGATTATTTTAAGTGTGCTCAGGTAGTGAGAGTCTATCTATAGCTGCTATACTAGATATAATGTTAACTGGAGAAAGTCATGACAGCACCTATACCTGGAAGGCAGATTTTAGCCTGGATTCTACCATTGTGACAATACCCATTTTAAAAATATGACCTGGACAATTTACTGGGTGGCCAGCGCACAAATTCACAGTGTTTCTTCAAAAATCATTTATTAACTGTCATTGAGAACTTGGTCCTTTCGGTCTTCCATAGACCATATCACCAGTCAAATCTATGGAAATGCAATATGCTGATTGTACTTGATTGACAAGTTACAAGTGAGTTAAATGAAAAGATTGTTCTGATTTCATGAACGTCAACTCACGCTGCCTTTTTTTAGTTAGCTCGTGCCTTTGGAATCTTGAGTGACACTTTACAATCAGATAATTAAGATAGAACAATCCTGAATATGATTTAGAAATGAATCACTTGATGAGATGGTACCTACTTAAAATGGATAGCTTGGTGCTATTGCCTATTCGAGAATGACTGTGAAGATCACTGGTGAACACAGAAATATTCATAGTCTATATAACAACGATCAGGAAATATGGTGGTCTACTGTGAGCTGAGAGTTCTTCTGAGGTCAGACTGGCATTTATTTACTGCAAGGGACATACAGTTTGGATGGGTTTTCATGTACTTGAGGGACAATATTAGAAGGGTGGCGAAAGGAAATTTCCCAGAAAGGCCTGGATATTGGTTCCTCATGATAGACACAAACTATAACAAGTATTATTTTACATATGTATTAAAGACAGTTAACAAAAAAAGGAGACAATGCATCGGAAAGAGAGCAAGGAGTGGGTATATGGGAAACTTTGAGACAAGGGAGGGAATGGATAGATTTCTGTAATTATATTGGGGTCTCAAAAATAAAAGAAATCATTTGTAAAGAAATTTCGTTTGAGGGTAAGAATATTTACTCTCAGACATTCATCATAGAGGAAGCTGTGCAAGGGAGTATGCGTGAGTGTACCTCTGTGATTCTGTATGTACATGCTCATGGGTATTTAAGGATGACACCGAAGAGATAAATTACAACCTTTTGACTAATTAAAACAAAAGGGAAGGTGATAGTTTTCCCTATTTTCATTTGTACTTGTATGTATTATTTCTATACAGTAACATTTCTCTTTTACCTATTTCTTTTAAAAGTACAATTATCTGAGTTATTAGAGATTTTCTATTTTATTCTCTGGGCACCAATAAGTCATAAGGTAAATATTCGTGTTTTAAGTATAATATTATCTGCAAAGAATAAACAACTCTGTCGAGACTGTTTTTTTCTTTTTTTGGGTATGGTGAAAACTTCATCTCTAAGAAAGATGTATGTACCTTCATAGGTGGTAGTAGCTTGTTATGTTACTTTGATGTTATTTAAATATTATATAAAGGAGTGCAAATTGCAGCTAAACAGCAAAAGTAGTCTGTGTGATTTATTAATTTATTTCCTATATATCTTGGTGAAGGCCTGAATACAGGCTCTGTCATACCACAGCAAACAAAAAACATTTCTTTTAGCGTTTCTTTACAAACACAAATATATTGTTGAGTTTCTTGAACTAGGATACAAGAGAGATTGAAAGAACCTCTCCTAAGGATTCTGCCCATGGTGTGGGAGACAGCTGTGTGCTCTCCTAAGGGTTCTGCCAATGGCATGGGAGACGGCTGTGTGACATGAGTGAACATTATGAATGCTACCAACAAACTGGCAAAATCAGGTTCCTTCGGACACTTAGCAAAGTCAACTTAAAAACAACCTTTCTGTGATGGACTTGGTTCGAAACCTGTATGCAAAACTCTCCGAGATGGCTCAGCATGAAGGATTTCTTGCCACTAAGCCTATCTGTGCTTGTTCGTCAGATTCATATTGTGGAGAGAACTGATTGCTAAAAATGGTCTTCTGAACTCAACATATGTCACATGGCATGTGTATGTGCTCTCTCTCTCTCTCTCTCTCTCTCTCTCTCTCTCTCTCTCTCTCTCTCTCTCACACACACACACATACATACATACAATAACAAAAAATAAGCAAGCAACAAACAAACATAAACAAATAGGAAACTCAAACCTTAAAATAAGAACCAAAGAGAATGATTTT
>NC_034593.1:128387344-128388581 GCF_900095145.1 Mus pahari | reverse complement strand
AGGATTTCTTGCCACTAAGCCTATCTGTGCTTGTTCGTCAGATTCATATTGTGGAGAGAACTGATTGCTAAAAATGGTCTTCTGAACTCAACATACGTCATATCGCACTTGTATGTGCTCTCTCTCTCTCTCTCTCTCTCTCTCTCTCTCTCTCTCTCTCTCTCTCTCTCTCTCCCACTCTCTTTCATACATACAATAAAAATAAATAAGCAAGCAACAAACAAACATAAACAAATAGGAAACTCAAACCTTAAAATAAGAACCAAAGAGAATGATTTTGATGCTTGGGCAATTGAAGTGTGAGGTTATTAAGGATAGTTTTGTTGAAGATTGATGTGGCAGGTTTTCCTTGAGTTCCCTATTTGCAATACAGGCGGTGTGGGGAATAAGCAGTGTGTGTTTTTAGACATCTTCTGCACCTTTGCAATGCTAGGCATGACATCACAGGGGAATTTGCAGGCCAGCATCAACTGACTTTACTACTCTTCCTGTTCCAGTGACTTTTAAGGCTTATGTGGAAATATCATAAATCGTAGATAACTTTGATATTTTTCTGATGTCTCTGATGTGTCTGCAATGTTTTTTCTTTATTTGTCCCTGTATACGTGCCCTGGACTGTGAGTAGCACCCAGTGGACATTAGTCACTCTGATTGGACAACCTTGGCATGTAGTATTGTTATTGATGTAGTCTGCCACATCATTTCTGACCTCTCAAGAGGACTGAGTCTAGTTTTTCAAGGCTTAATCAAAGAAAAACAATCTTAAACCTTGCACAAAGTAGCTATCACCTCCAGTTTCTCTGGTCTTTCTACACAGTTTCTTTATTTCATCCTAGTATCCAGAATAACGCATACCTACTAGAATCTTATAACTAAGTAGCTGAAGAGGCTGAGATTTTTCTATTGTCAGCATATTTTTTTTGTAAATTTTGTTTGAGATATTATGGCCTACTTCACTGCTCTTTGTTAAGCATCTGCTGTCAACATCATCTAGTATCTAATTTTAGTACAAGTCAGTTTTATAGTAGTATCACAAATATATGCATTAGAAGGCACAAAGGAGCTCTCTGTCTTAAATGAAAAATGAGAGGAGGTAGAGGGAATTCCTAACATTGTTTTTGAGGTTCATATAGTATTGAATCTCTTGAGAAAGTATGGGTGTCAAATATATGAGCAAAAGACTCACTGAAGAAGTGTCACAGCTAAACATGACCTGTGTGTGCCTGTGTGTGTGTGT
>NC_034593.1:128383571-128387333 GCF_900095145.1 Mus pahari | reverse complement strand
CCTGAGATTCCACTTCACAGCAGTCAGAATGGCTAAAATCAAAAACTCAGGTGACAGTAGATGCTGGTGAGAATTTAGAGAAAGAAGAACACTCCTCCATTGCTGGTGGGTTTGCAAGCTGGTATAACCACTCTGGAAATCAGTTTGGTTGTCCCTCAGAAAACTGGACATAGTACTTACTACCTGACAACCCAGCTATACCACTCCTAGGCATATACCCAGATAATTCTCCAACATGCAATACAGACACATGCTCCACTATGTTTATAGCAGCCTTGTTTATAATAGCCAGGAGCTGGAAAGACCCCAGAACAGAAGAATGGATACAGAAAATGTGGTACATTTACACAATGGAGTACTACACAGCTATTAAAAATGGTGGATTCATGAAATTCTTAGGCAAATGGATAGAACTACAAAATATCATCCTGAGTGAGGTAACCCAGACAGAAAAGAACACGCATGGTATGCACTCACTGATAAGTGGATATTAGCCCAAAAGCTTCAAATAACCAAGATACAATTCATAGACCACATGAAGCTCAAGAAGAAGGAAGACCAAAGTGTGGGTGCTTTGGTCCTTCTTAGAAGAACAAAATACTCACAGGGGCAAATATGGAGATAATGTGTAGAGTAGAGACTGAAGGAAAGGCCATCCAGAGACTGTTCCACCTGGGAATTCATCCCATATACAGTTACCCAACCCAGACACTATTGTGGATGCCAAGTAATGCATGCTGAAAGGAGACTGACCTGGCTGTCTCGTGAGAGGCCCTGTCAGAGCCTTACAAATATAGAGATGGATTCTCACAGCCAACCGCTAGACTGATCATGAGGTCTCCAATAGAGGAATTAGAGAAAGGATCAAAGGAGTTGTAGGGATTTGCAAAAGCTCAGGAAGAACAACAATATCAACCAACCAATCCCCTAAGAGCTCCCAGGGACTAAGCCATCAACAAAGGAGTACACATGGTTCCAGCTGCATAAATTGCTGAGGATGGCCTTGTCATGCATCAATGGCAGGAGAGATCCTTGGTCCTATAAAGGCTCAATAGATGCCCCAGTGTAGAGAAACTGATGGCGGGAAAGTTGAAGTTGTGTGGATGGAGAAACATCCTCATAGAAGCAAGGGGAGAGAGGATGGGATAGGGAGTTTCCAAGGGGGAGGGACCTGAAAAGGGGATAACATTTGAAATGTAAATAAAATATCCAATAACAAAAAGAGATAAGGTGGGTCTGGTCTACAGAAAATATAACATGGTTACTTCTGGGTGGTTGGGAAGCTTTGCCTCTTGATGAAGAGGCACAACAAACATGTGGTTTTCAGGTTGAGACTACAGAGTTCTGTAAAGTAACAGTACATTCTTTCTCTATTCCACAGTCTGTTCCTGTGTGCACTGCAGTGACCCTAGCCTCACCGAGTGATTCCACATGGTCCATATGAGTGAGTATTCTAGAGAAGGGTTAACAGTTCCTCATGCAACATGTACCATTTGAGAATCTATTGAAATAGTTTTGAAAGCTCCATCTATAGAGCTGCAGATCCTCCAGGATTGCATAAGACTCATTAATATGCACTTCTAACAAGCTCAGAGGTGATATCACACATCTTCCCGAGATTCACTGCAGCTCTCAGATTCCAAAGCCCTTGGGGTCAGAGTGCATCACTGACTAGAGATCTTGTTCTAGGGCCCAGCTTTGAGAGGCACTTAAAAGGCACTTCTTAGTGAAGGTTGATTTAAGGAAATCATTCTAGCTCAAAGACAGGTTATTCTCTTCTATGAAAGGAGAAAAAAAAATGGAACTTGATATAAAGTCTCCTCACTTTAACTGTTAAGATAAGTCAACTCTGATACATACAGACCTATCTCATTCCTAATCCTACATGATCATGGAGAGCTGTAAGCAGTCTGAATTTAAGAATGAAAGAATGAGAGAGAGAGAGAGAGAGAGAGAGAGAGAGAGAGAGAGAGAGAGAGAGGAGAGGAGCATCTCTGTTTCAGAAGATCAGTTCTTTTGAGCCAGGAATTTTCAGTTGATTCCCTAAGGTATTTGCCATGTAACAAATACATAAAGGACCAGCCCTGGGGATCTGGAGACTGGAGACTTGGATTCATGTGTGACCTTTGTCATTAATTGCTGAGAGAACGTAGATAGATAATTGAGACTTAGTTTAATTATCTATAATATGACAATAATTAAACTTGTGCTATCTACTTGCTAGACATCAAAATGATTAATTTTGTGAGATTATTAATGATAAAACATTACTCTGAAGAATATTTTTATTGTTGATTGGTAACTAACTATAAGACTACCAAATACAGTCTTTAGAATAAGAAATGTGTAAGTATCAATGCCTATATTCTTATGCAGATTCAAGCCCCTCCTTTATTTTTAGCTGATGTGTGGAGGGTCACTGAGAATATAAGGTGATATTTCAAAGTTGGAGATGCAGCAATATTTCTAAAGTGTGAACACATGCCTGGCTGCTTCAAATATTTATCACGAGGCAGTTATCTTATTGTCTGGGGAGAGAAAACTATTGTAATTCTTAACATCCTTTTAAAATAATAGTTTAAAATATCAAATAAAATGTGTCCAGTAAACCAAGGCTTTTCATTTCATATTTATGTCTTTTGTGTTAATAGTACCTATACATTATGGAAAATGATTCTGTAGCTCCTTTTCCTTTATTTCCTGCATGTTGTATCTATTCCAAAGTCAACAGGCTTTATGCACTGCAGTCTTACATGGAGGATCATAGAATAGATCAGAGTTGAGCTGTTGCTTTGACTCATGGCAGCCACTATAAATTCCCATGGGTCTCACAAGAAGCTTTCACTAAACATACCTTTCAAAGAGAAGGAAATCTCTAAAAATATGTTAATATATTGTTTCCATGGTAATAAATTTGAAGCACTGTAGGGTGAGCTAACAAAGCCCTCTACAGCCCGATGGAGAACCAGAATAGCTCTGTCGCCTTAAGGCTCACCCCACAGTTCCATTAGCTCTGACATTGCTTAGTTAATTGTTCTTTAGATTAAAGGCTTTGGAGACACGCTCTATCTTACAAGAGTAGGTAAAACTGCTGAGTGTTTTTATTATTATTATTTTGACTTCAGGTGCTCATAATCGTAGCTACAATGTGGAGAGAAAATAACATTATACCCAGTACTGACACAATCACGCTCTCTGTCTAGGCAACTTTCTTCTGGGAATTATGGAATGCTCTTTCCTATTTAACATAGCATATGGACATGGCATATACTATTATTGTAGTCTTCTTTTTCTATTAAAATGCTAATGAATAAAAAGGGATTTCATTTTTATTAAGGAGGTTAGAAGAACAAGTGTGGGAGAATGAATTAAAAACAAACCTACTGGGATAAGAGATAAGAATTGTAGACATCTGCATGGTTCTTCCTTCCACATATCAAATTGGAAATCACACATCCACAGGGAAGAAGGGTATTAAAAATACAAAAGAAAACAGAAGCCAAACTTAGAGAGAGAGCATGCCATACCAAAAGGGCTCAATAAAAGCAAACAACGTTCTTATTCTATTCAGAATAACTATTGATATTCATAAAACCCTGAGGCAAGAATAGTGGGTGGCTTCATTTTTAGTTCTGTTTGTCATTTTTTTTTTTTTTTACTGTATTTAAGAAGCATATAATAACATCAGCTTCTGTCATGCTGGACTGCTTTTTTCTAACATGTTCATGATTTTCTGCTGTTTGTTTCTTGGTGTCTGTTCTT
>NC_034593.1:128381465-128383560 GCF_900095145.1 Mus pahari | reverse complement strand
TGTCTCTCTCTGTCTCTCTCTCTCTGTCTCTCTCTGTCTCTGTCTCTGTCTCTGTCTCTCTCTCTCTCTCTCTCTCTCTCTCTCTCACTCTGTCTCTGTCTCTCTCTCTCTCTCTCTTTCTTTCTTTCTTTCTTCAGATTTACCTTTGGCTAAGTCAATGTTTCATATGTCTCTCTTTGCTTACAAAACACTTCCAGAACCAGGTCTCATGGAAATCTCTATCTTGAGTTTATTCTTCCTCTCCAGGTCTCAGATAGCATAGGTACTTCTATGTTACCATCATTCAAATGGACAAATTAAGTAGGCAAAAAATGAACAGATGACACTGTTTTTCTATAATTTTTGTCAGAAAATTAGGAGATAGCACATCTAAAAATAAAGTGTTTCTGTGCTTACAGTCAGTCAAGTGTCTGACAAACTCTGCTTTGCATGACTGTTAACAAAGGCGATAAGCAAGAAAGAACTTGTCCCATTCCTCCAGATCCTAGAGCTACAAGAGAAATGAGCAGCTGAGAATATACAAAGGCAGGAGTCAGGCAGAAGGATTACACTTCATACCTATGTGCTCACTAAACAATAGCAATTATACAAAAATTCAGCCTCATATTTAAAATTCCCACTTAAAAAAAATCACACATCTTTAAAGGCTTGAAACTCCTTTTTTTCACTCTTATGCCTTCAAAATTAGAAATTTCTAAGAATACACATGAAATGAGTTGTACATACAGAAGTCTGTCCCATGGATAACCTACAAATTCACAATGTCCAGATTAAAGAGTGATTGATTCGCTCCTGATTTCTTCTCATTATACTAGTATATGAGGGACTTAATTCACATCTCAAACAATGAAACTGAAATCCATTTCATACTCAATCAGAAGCACAAGAGCATGATAAGAAAAGCATTATGCTGTGCCTTTTAAGTTGCAACCTTTCTGGAATATATCTGTTTTTACAAGTAAAGAAACTGAGACACACAGAATAATTGCTCAAAGTTCCGTGGATAGCAAATAGAACAGATGCAACTTCTGTACCTGAGATTCTCTCTTCTATCTCTTGTATTCTGTTGGTGATGCTCACATCTATGACTCCTGATCTCTTTCCTAGGTTTTCTATCTCCAGACTTGTCTCCCTTTGTGATTTCTTTATTGTTTCTACTTCCATTTTTAGATCCTGGATGATTTTGTTCAACACATTCACCTGTTTGGTTGTGTTTTCCTGTAATTATTTAAGGGATTTTTGTGTTTCCTCTTTAAGAGCTTCTGCCAGTTTACCTATGTTCTCCTGTACTTCTTTAAGGGAGTTATTTATGTCCTTCTTAAAGTCCTCTATCAGTATCATGAGATGTGATTTTAAAACCAAATCTTGGTTTTCCAGTGTGTTGGGGTATCCAGGACTTGCTGTGGTAGAAGAACTGGGTTCTGATTATGCCAAGTACCCCTGGTTTCTGTTAGTAAGTTTCTTGTGCTTGTCTTTTGCCATCTGGTTATCTCTGGTATTAGTTGGTCTTACTATCTCTGGCTGGAGCTTGTCCTGCCTGAGGGCCTATAAGCCTGTGTCAACACTCCTGGGAGACCACCTCTCTTCTGGGAAGACCTGTTTACAGAGGGCTATGGAATAGCCCCAGCTCCCAGGTACAGATGGAGACTGGAAGGATCCTGTCCCACCTGCTCCATTGTTCCTGTGCCCTGTGCACTCCTGGCTATTCCCACTTTCAACAGTTATTGGAAAGAAAATAGGGATCTCACCTCTGAGCCCAAGAGTGGGAGCACTATTCTCAACTATGAAAGAACTTCTGGCAGAATCACCATCTTTGACCTCAGCTGTACTACAGAGCAATTGTGATAAAAAGTGCATGGCATTGGTACAATGACAGGCAGGTAGAACAGTGAAATAGAATTGAAGACCCAAAAATGAACCCACACACCTATGGTCACTTGATCTTTGACAAAGGAGCTAAAACCATCCAGTGGAAAAAATACAGCATTTTCAAAAAATGGTGCTGGCACAACTGGCTGTTATCAAGTAGAAGAATAAGAATTGATCCATTCTTATCTCCTTGTACTAAAGACAAGTCTATGTGGATCAAGGAACT
>NC_034593.1:128369843-128381269 GCF_900095145.1 Mus pahari | reverse complement strand
ACAAATGTGACCTCATAAAATTTCAAAGCTTCTGCAAGGGAAAGGATACTGGCAATAGGAAAAAAGGCAATCAAAGATTAGGAAAAGATCTTTACCAATCCTACATCCCATAGAGGGCTAATATCCAATATATGAAGAACTCAAGAAGCTAGACTTCATAAAACCAAATAATCCTATTAAAATGGGGTACAGAGCTAAACAAACAATTTTCAACTGGGGAATATCAAATGGCCAAGAAGCACCTAAAGAAATGTTGAACATCCTTAGTCATCAGGGAAATGCAAATCAAAACAACTCTGAGATTCCACCTCACATCAGTCAGAATGGCTAAGAACAAAAACTCAGGTAACAGCAGATGCTGGTGAGGATGTAGGGAAAGAGGAACACTCCTCCAGTGCTAGTGAGATTGCAAGATGCTACAACTGCTCTTGGAAATCAGTCTGGCGGTTCCTCAGATAACTGGACATAGGACTTACTACACCTGAGGACCCAGCTGTACCATCCTGGGCATGTACCCAGAAGATGTTCCAACATGTAATAAGGAAACAGGTTCACTATGTTCATAGCTGCCTTATTAATAATAGCCAGAAGCTGGAAAGACCCCAGATGTCCCTCAACAGAGGAATGGATACAGAAAATGTGGTAGATCTAAACAATGGAGTACCTCTCAGCTATTAAAAACAACGAATTCATGAAATTCTTAGGCAAATAGATGGAACTAGAAAATATCTTAATTGAGGTGACCCATTCACAAAAGAACACACATGATATGCACTCACTGATAAGGGAATATTAGCCCCAAAGCTTGGAACACCCAAGATACAAGTCATAAACCACATGAAGATCAAGAAGAAGTATGGCCAAAGTGTGAATACTTCAGTCCTTCTTTTTTTTGAAGGATTAATTATTTTATTTATCTTTAAAAGTAGTCATACAAAAATCTCAAATGAATCACAAATCTGAACTTTTATATAAAAGTCAGTCTTATCTACTTTAAATACCAATTTTTTTTTACATTTTCAATTTATTTATTATTATATTCTTTATTTACATTTCAAATGCTATCCTGAAAGTTCGCTATACCCCCCCACCCCTGCTCCCCTACCAACCCACTCCCACTACTTGGTCCTGGCCTTCCCCTGTACTGGGTCATATAAAGTTTACAAGACCAAGGGGCCTCTCTTCCCAATGATGGCCAATTAGGCCATCTTCTGCTACATATGCAGCTACAGATATGAGCTCAGGGGGTACTGGTTAGTTCATATTGTTGTACCCTTCAGCTCCTTGGGTACTTTCTCTAGCTCCTCCATTGGGGGTCCTGTGTTCTTCTTAAAACAGGGAACAAAATACCCAAGGAGGAGATAAAAGACAAAGTGTGGGGCAGAGACTGAACAAAAGGTCATCCAGAGACTGCCCCACCTGGGGATCCATCCCATAATCACCAAACCCAAACACTATTGTGGATGCCAACAAGTGTTTACTGACAGGAGCCTGATAAAGCTGTCTCCTGAGAGGCTCTGCCAGTCCCTGACAATACAGAGGTGGATGCTCTCAGCCAACCATTGGACACAGCACAGGGACCCCAATGGAGGACCTAGAGAAAGGACCAAAGGAGCTGAAGGGGTTTGCAGCCCCATAGGTGGAACAACAATATGAACCAACCACTATCCCCAGAGCTTCCAGGGATTTAACCACCAATCAAAGAGTACACATGGAGGGACCCTTGGCTCTAGCCACATATGTAGCAGACAATGGCCTTGTAGGACATCAATGGGTAGAAAGGCCCTAGGTCTTGTGAAGGCTGGATACACAGGTGTAGGGGAATGCCAGGACAGGGAAACAGGAGTAGGTGGGTTTGTGAATACAGGGAAGGGGAGGGGAATAAAGGGTTTGAAGAGGGGAAAAGAGGAAAGGGGATAACATTTAAAATGTAAATTTAAAAAATCTAATAAAAATTAAAACAAACAAACAAACAAACAAAGCAAAATCAACCACCCAAACATCAGATAAGACTTGAAAAAAGATAATGGGGTTCCAGAATCTATCCTCTTCTAACTTCTGTGTTTAGGAGAAAAGTGTTGACTGAGGAACGCTAACACAATGGCTGGTTTGGTGTTCCAGTTTTGCTTTTGAGGATTTAGGGTGTGACACTAAACTCTTCACATGGCTGCACCTGATACCCATCAGCCATGAAGTCATGATGGGTCTGATGCAAGGCTCGCACTCAAAACCTGACCTCACTGTCCACCTCTGCCTTTGCTGGGTTGGGTTGTGTCTCTCCTGTGTGAATTGAGCCTGTGAAATTAGTACTTCCAAACAAAAAGTCCAATTGAAGGAGTTTCTGATGTCGTGGGTCCAGAGATGTGGGTCCACTTCCATCTGTCTAGAAACTAAACTCCAGTAAAAAAATCAAACACAAAAACAACAAAAACAAACACAAACAAACAAAATTAGGAAGTAGTAGTTTCACATATATTTATATTAGTATAAAATTACATATTTATATTAGAAGGTTATCCCCTTATTGCCAACTTAGTTAAAATAAATGAAGCCCTTTCTTATATCCTACCATCCTTTCCTATGGTTATCAGGATAGAAATGACAACAGGTATTTGTAACTCAGATGGCTTTGACTGTGTGAAAAAACATCTTATGTGATATGTAATTTTTATCTTCGTTCTGCCTCACTTAAACTTAGTGGTCTTCTTCCATTTTTATTAACAAATAATCATCTTGCTTGCCACTTGGTATTTAATGCTGTACTGATGTATTTCATAGACATGCTTATATTTGGCTTAGCAAATGGTGGGCTTTTGTACTTTACATACATAAGAATAGTAAGAAAATACAGCACATGACTGTAGTTAAATGCTAAGTTAAATGATAAAATAATTCAAATGGCAGCACATATACAATTAATTTACATTTGAATAGCATTACAGTCTATCATATTATGAAGTTTAAATGATTTAATTATTGGAGTAATACTGTAAAAAACCTAGATATTATAGTATAGCTATGCTTGATGTTTAGGGTTTTTTTCCTATTGAATATTGTTTGTTCAATTAAATTATGAACTACTTAAGACACAAATACAATATTAAAATGATAATTACCTGTGGTAAAATAGTGATATTTAGTAAAAGAGAAAGTAAAAAAAATAGGCTGCTGAAGGAAGAAGAGGCAGGAGAGTGAGGATGAGGGAAGGATGAGGGAAAGGAGATTAAAAAGGAGGTAAGCAGGGTAGAAATAAGGAAAGGGTAGTTAAGACTTTATCAACAAGATTGGGCTAAAGGATGTTCAAATATCTGAGAAAACCTTGTTCCTGGCTTTGTCTTGGTCTGCCATTAGATGTTAGTATCTGAATTGAGAGTTAATAAGATCCTCTCATATAAATGTTGGCTGAATGGCTTGATAGCCCCAATAGAACAGAAGGCTGAAGAAGGCATTATTTCCTCTCCAGGATATGCTTCCTCAGACACTATATCTAGATCCTGATCATAAATCGCTAGGCAGCACTCTACCTCACCTTCAGGCTTTGTGACTTGCACTGAAAATACCACCAGCTTTCCTGAATGTTACATAGCATGGAGCTTCCTGTCCTCCAGACTCACATGAGTCAGTTCTCTTTATACAACTCTCTTAAACATTCTCTGTGTCTCCTATTCTGTCAATTTCAAGAATGACTAACAGGAGAGAAAAATCTCAAGATGCACCCGATCTCTACGCTACCATTTGTAGTCATTGTGATTTCTGAGAATTTAGGTGTCATATACTTTCTCTGTGCCTCAGTTTCTTCCTTTGTGAAATTCAGTAAAACAGAGTAAACCGTGTTTCATGTAAGAGTACTCATTAAAATGAGCTAATTACAGAAATCATAATACATCCTACATACTACATCCCTATTATATGTTGTTATTATTAATGATAATGATGATGGTAATGGCTTTAAAGTTTTAAGATTTCTTTTTCTCCATGGAAAAATATATGATTACTTTTTAAAAATCTAGTGTTGTAAAACTGTAGAAAATCCAGCAGTAAACACAGACACAGCTAAGGAAACAGATATTGGGGAGATAAACTTGACATCATTTAAAGAAAAAAAATGTGTCCAATATTTTTGCAGGATTTCATTATCTTTTGGACATCCTTAGTGAGGTAACCCAATCACAAAAGAAGTCACTAGATATGTACTCACTGATAAGCGGATATTAGCCCAGAAACTTGGAATATCCAAGACACATTATGGAAAACAGAAGAAAATCAAGAAGGATGACCATTTGTGGATACTTCATTCCTCCTTAGAATAAGGAACATAACTCTCATGAAAGGTTATAGGTACAGAGACAAAATTTAGACCTAAGATGAAAGGATGGACTATCCAGAGAGTACCCCATTCGGGAGTCCATCCCATCATCAGCCACCAAACCTAGATACTAATGCTCATGCCAGCAAGATACTGCTGAAGGGACCCTGATATTGCTGCCTCTTGTGAGGCTATGCCAGTGCCTGGTAAACACCGAAATGGATGCTCACAGCCAGCTACTGGATGGAACACAGGGTCCCCAATGGAGGAACTAGAGAAAGTACCCAAGTACCTGAAGGGGGCTGCAACCCTGTAGGTGGAACAACAACAGGAACTAACCAGTACCCCCTGGGTTTGTGTTTCTAGCTGCATATGTAGCAGAAGATGACCTAATCGGCCATCAGTGGGAATAGAGGCTCCTTGGTCTTCCAAACTCTATATGACCTAGCACAAGGCAAGGCCTGGGCCAAGTAGTGGGAGTGGGTGGGTAGGGGAACAGAGGTGGGGGGAGGGGTATGGGAAACTTTCGGGATAGCATTTGAAATGTAAATAAAGAAAATAATAATTTAAAAAAAAANAAAAAAAAAAGAAATGAAAATATGGAGAAATTATTTTAGTTCAATAATACCTTTAGGTAAATTGGTAGACTCAGGGATAGGAGCAGAGTTTACAAACAAAAATTTAAATTTCTTTGGTGTTTGATAGTACATCTTGATAAATGTGCCCAGTGAGCTAAAAGCATGGTATGAAAGAATATGCTATGCATGGTAGTGCTACTGATTGAGAAGCCAGAATCCTGAGAGGATTAAAAGCCACCAAATTAATGACAGTGCTGCAAGATAAATAGCTTCAAAACTGACAAGACATAGGAACTTTGAATACTTAGAATGTCCCTGTGTAGCCTGAATCCTACGTGGCAAATATGGCCATAAACTGTCTCAGAGAGTGAACTAACTCATTTTCAATGTGCAGTCTGTGCTATCAGCTATAGGATGTGTTGGCCATGAGTTGCTCAGGAGCACCAGATAACACTAGTGGTTGGTCACTGTCCACTTAGTGCTAATATGTATACTAGTGAAGACAGACACCTGACTTTTAGAAATGGGAAAAATAGCAGGGGAAAATAAAGTCAGCAGGGACAAACAAAGGGAATATTCAAGCAGCTATCAGCAGCCATCAGGCTCATGTCTAAGGAGGATGCAGATGAGTCATGCCCCCATAGTGTTTCAGAAGTTATCCAGATGTTTACCAAAATCATTATAACTGATGTGTAGTCATTTTTCTTTTAAATTGCATTTATCAACATATTTCTTGTTTTATTATATTGTTTTATTCAAAAATAAATAATGGGAATTTTATTAAGAAGTTAATGATTAAGGAAGAAAATAAAACACATAAATGCATGCCTCCATATTACGTGCAGCATTCATTGAAATTGAGAAGGTCAATGAATTATAAAGACAAATCTGTAATAGATTAGATGGTAAGTGTGTTGGAAAATCTTTAGTTGACAGGGTCTGAAACTAACTAAGATAAATGAAGGTTTGTGAAGTTCTGCAAGAATGGTTCAAGAAATGATTGTCAGAAGGGAGTTGACACTCTGGGTCATTTCAATGGATGGTGGAGAGACATAAAGTGGTCTGAGGCAAACTCAGGATTGCCTGTCTGCCTTTACTTTGTTCTAAGTGCATCTTTTGATGCAGTTATTCTGCTACTGCTGACGTTGTCTGCTCCAGCATTTTTGATCTTATAACATAAACATAAATTAAAAAACAGTGATTCTCTAGAAATATTATGGGCTTTCAGAGTCAGTTGGTATTTCTGAGGTATTAGCCTCGTGGGCTGGACAACTACTATTTTGTTCCTGTCTAGGAAGTAGAAGATAATTGTTAAGCTACTCAGCCCCTATCTTGTAATTCATTCTGACACACACACACACACACACACACACACACACACACACACACGCGTGTGTGTGTGTGTGTGTGTGTGTATACATGTATATATATTATATATGTATAGCTAATATGTGTATTATTAACTAATACAATAAGGGACTACTTCAGACTAAGGTGCAATCAATTTTATAACTTTGAGTTATGTAAAGCTGGATTCAGTACTCCATTCTAGATCAATGGTGGAAATTGAGAGAAAGGGGTGACCCACGTTCCTATAGGCTGTCTAGATCATGACAAGAAACAAGGATTAGTGACACTAATCTGAGTAGGTAGAAGATACTGAAGTCATAAGAATAGAAGTTCCAGAGTTGAAATTACTATTTAGTAGATTTTTCTCTTAGTTTAGTTTCCGGTAATCAGACAATAGGAACAACAATCAAGGCAATTCTGAGACAGGAGTCATCTTACCACAAAGAGCACAGTCTAGAGCATTAGGTGGCCATGGGTGGAGTGTAGTCCCTGAGGCAGGGCTTCCAACAATTCATTTGCACACAAAGCACAGTCAGTGTGGTCTTAATTTAGATCAAAATAAAATATACCGCTTGAATAATGAATATGAATGTGTTCATAATAATAATATCTATATTCTCTCGATGCACACTGATTTTATGTAAACTATAATAAATTGTCTTAATCAGAGGATTCTAAGGGAAAAGCTAGTATGAGATAGTGGGCCTATAATTTTTCTTTATTAAAATTAGTTTATTAAAATTAGTTTATGGTACTACAGATTGGAAGCTGTGCTAAAAGAGCATGTGAGCTATTTGTAAGACATGAAAAGTGGCCAACATTCTCGGTTAATGTTGCCATGTTTCTGATGTCTCCAAACTCCATCTTTCTTTCTGTGGAACTTAAAGGAGGTTGCTGGAGTAGTGGAAATGGCCTGCCATCTATGCAAATGCTGGCTTAACACTAGTCAGCTACTGGATTCCATTTTCTTAAGATCTGGTAGCCTTGGAGCTGATGACAAGTTCCTGGGAGAAATGAAGTATGAACCTTTATAATACATCTTTTGTTTCATGATCAGTATCTTATGTTCATGAGTTTTCTACATTGGTAGTAGGGAATTCAAGCAATTAACACCTAGAGGATTTCACACTGACAAAGTTGATTGTTTCCCAGTTTGAACAACTGTGATTTGAAACCTATGAGGGTGTTTGCCTTGTCTCATTGTATCTTGCTTTCTCCCATGTAGTTGCTGTCTCTTGGGGGCCTTCTCTCTTTGAGAAGTGAAAGGAAGGGGAGTGGAGGTAGGGCAGAGGGAAAGCACTGGTCAATCTGGGAGAAGTAGAGGGAGAGGAAACTATGGTAGGGATGTACTGAATGAGAGAAGGATCTGTTTTCAATTAAGAGAGAGAGAGAGAGAGAGAGAGAGAGAGAGAGAGAGAGAGAGAGAGAGAGAGAGATTTCTTATGTGCTTTTAGAATTAAATGTATTTAATGGAACCTTCCTTCTTACATGTCAGAATTGTCAATAGAATCAAATTCATGGGTGCAATGATCAACGTTTCTCTTTTTTATGCTTTACTACACAAGTGTATGTATTTATGTTAATATTTAGATTAAAGCCTTAGGCTGAATGGAAAGCTACATTCATTCTATGATTTCTTTTTTAATTTTACAATGTATTTTTTGTTGGTTACCACAAAAAAAATGACAAGGTAACCAATATCAATATTTCAGTTCCCTTAGAGATCTCTTTCGCATGTCCTCTATTTAAAGGTCTGTGCACTAATGACTGGACCTTACCCTAGTGAGTTAGTCCAAATCCTTAGGTTGCAAAAAGTAAAATTTTTCCAAGATCAATTCTTAAATGAATCGCAGTTATTCTGCCAAATGACCCAAATG
This sequence comes from Mus pahari, assembly GCF_900095145.1. Classification (NCBI taxonomy): domain Eukaryota; kingdom Metazoa; phylum Chordata; class Mammalia; order Rodentia; family Muridae; genus Mus; species Mus pahari. Next base: position 128,373,158 of record NC_034593.1, on the reverse strand, counting down.
CTTCAAGCTGGAGTTATTAGACTGAACGATGAAAAATAAACAAATAAGTGGCACCATGTTTATTTTTTAATCTAAAGCCAAACAAAGAAGGGCATTTCCTTTCTGCTCTGGAGTTACCAATTGTTCTGTCCACACCCTGCTTTGTTGGTAAGCCCTCTCTTTGTCTCCTGATGCTGGCCCATTGTCTATTGATTTTATATTTTATTTGACAGTCAAATTAGCTTATATCCATTTCTCAGCTTCTCTCATCCCCACATTCAATGTACATAGACATGAAGCTTTTGAGTCAAAAAAATAAAAAAGATATCACTGTAGAGGGCTGGAGTTTCATGGTGATTTCTCCATACTGTTGATCCTATGATTCACTATTTCTTTGTAGCTGATAACAAAACACGTATCAATCTGATTTCATTTCTAGAGAGAAGTATTCAAAACTTTACTCTTAACTGAGTACAAAATGTCCACCTGTTTTCCTATGTAAGTGAACAAGAGACTAATCTGGTATCACTGTGACTGTCTCTAGCCCTTTATACTAGCTGCCACCATCTGAACTCATTCACACTGCTACTGATTCTAATTCTTTGTTTTTAATTCTTTATTGGTTATTTTATTTATTTATATTTCAATTATTATCCCCTGTCCCGGTTTCTCCTCTGCAAATCCCCTATCCTACCCCCTGATTCTATAAGGATGCTCCCCCACCCACCCACCCAACCACTCCAGCGCCATTGCCCTAGCATTCCCATACACTGGGGCACTGACCCTTCATACAACCAAGGGCCTCCCCACATTGGTGCAAAATCAGGCCATCCTCTGCTCCATATACAACTGGAGCCATGAGTTGCACCATGTGTATTCTTTGATTGGTAGGTTATTCCCTGGGAGCTCTGAGGTGTCTGGTTAGTTGATATTGTTGTTCTTGCTTTGGGGTTGCAAACTCCTTCAGCTACTTCAGTCCTTGGTTCTAATTCTTGTTAAGCCTTAATACCAGCATGGCTTGAAGTTTGGATGGAGGAACAAAGGGACCTTAAACATTAGTTCACAGTAAAAATACACACACACACACACACACACACACACACACACACACACACACACAAGCATAAAAGATGTGTATGTGTGTATTTCTTGTGTATCATGAATGATTGTAAATGTTACTACCATGAACTCAGGAAGCTCAAACTATAAATGTCCTTACATATAATTCAGATTTTTGTTTATTTGCCTGAATACTTGTTGAAGTTTAATATGAACTTCCCAGTGTTTGAACACTTGGTTTCCAGTGGATGGCACAGTTTTCAGGACTGTAGAGGCATTGTGAAACAGGGGTTGACTTGTAGATATGGACTTTGGGAGTGTACATTTAAAATTATAATCCCCAATCAACTAAGTTTGAGATTTCTTTGCTTCCTAGGTATACTTTGTGGTAACAGATACACACTCTGGCTACCAAAGACAAAGCATTGAACTGAAATAAGTGCTCCCTCTGAGGAGTTGGTTCTGTCATCTATTTGCTTACAGCAATGATACAAGTAAATAGTATAAAGCATTTACTACTCACAAACAAGAAGTGTATATTAATCTTTGTTGGAGAGTGTTTTCACCAATTCTGTAAATGCTTGTCAACATTAAGGATCTGGGTAGAGAATCTCTATCACAATGTCTTGCTGTCAGTATGCTACAGTCTCTCTCCGGACACCATCTGAATAAACATCATCACCTTTCATTCATGGAATTATCAGGTACTAGTTTGTATTGGCTCAGTAACATATATACCTGCTGATCGTCATGGCTGCATTTGGGCTACAAAAGGCCATTCCCTCTTCACCACAGACTCAGTGCAATGCATGGCTCCATGAAATACTAACACTGAGCATTTAACAGTGATTTTTCTCACAGGAAGCATTTCTAAAATGAATCTGAGATGATTTCCCCATATCTTTCCTATATAAGGTCTCTACATTGATGAACTCATATCTATAATACAGGTTTATGCATTATATATACATCCATATCAAATAATTATATATATATATATATATATATATATATATATATATATTTGATTCTATGAAAATGAAGGGAGATCATGGATCATGCTAATGTGCATTATAACACAAGTTGACATTTCCCCATAATTTGCATCATAATAAACCAATGATTATACTACTCAAATATATATTTTGAAGTCTTGAAGATCCATCATACCTAGTGTGCAACACAAGGCACCAATCTTATTTACATACATTTTTAATGTAATCTATTTTAAATTATTTGTGACCTATTAAGTGAGAAGGGAAATGTTCAGCAAAATTGGATCCTGTCGGAAAATCCAAGTAATGATTTTTTTGAAAAATATTATGCTGTGACATATTAGGCTTTTACACAAAGTGAAAACCACTATGCCAGAGCCATAGACATTTAATAAAAATAAGGGAAGACCTGTAAGGCAAATGCCTGGGTATATACTAATATCCGTTTGCCTTTCCTTGCAATTTCTTTACTTGGCACAAAGGATCTCAATGCTTTTAAGTGTTTTTATGTAGCTGGCAGAATAGATTTTTCAATATATCTTGATTCCCAGGCCTCTATGAGTTCAGCAAACCTATGGCAGACCCTAACTCATCTAAGTGGTATTTTCTTATATGAACACCATTATTCCGTAGAGACTGTTCTGCTGAGTGGGTGCTGAGTGGGTATTGTATATAGCATTGCATTTTCTTCTCTGTGGTAGATCTAGGTCTTAGTCCAGTTCTAACCTCTTAGAGGTCATTATAACTAATGAAGAAATGAAAAACGTGATCAAATTAAACAAGGTAAACAGGCACAGCTGGGGCAGAAGTAAATGTCTTCACAAAGTTTAAATCTGTTTAGCACCAAAGATAGCATCTCAAGGAAGCAGATACCAGTTCAGGATAGTTTCTGTCTCACCCTCGGATATCACGGCCATCTCAACATCCTCTTGTTACTATTTTTACTACAGTATAGTACCTAATATAAAGCTGACCTAAGGAAAAAATTTACCAAAAGTACACTAATACACTGCCATACTTATTTTATGCACTAATTTAGTAAGCATTAGTGACTATCACCAGCTTAAGGGTGTCTTGAACAACTTCAAGGAAGAAGGAAAAATGAGTTTCTAGTAAAGCTAGATAAAAATATAGAATAATTCCAGAAGGAAACTATAACACAAATTGGTAATAACAAGAATGTGATGTGAGATTTTCCTTCCTTCCTTCCTTCCTTCCTTCCTTCCTTCCTTCCTTCCTTCCTTCCTTCCTTCCTTCCTTCCTTTCTCTCTCTCTCTCTCTC
>NC_034593.1:128363822-128369742 GCF_900095145.1 Mus pahari | reverse complement strand
AGAGAGAGAGAGAGAGAGAGAGAGAGAGAGAGAGAGAGAGAGAGAGAGAGAGAGAGATCTGAGAGAAACAACACACATGCATATTATGGAGAGGTCTGTGTTGATTCTTGTCTTTTTGGTGACTGGCTTTTTGCCATGTCTGCCTCCACCCTACTCCAGAACATCCATTAAAGTATTGGCAAAAGTTACAATTATCACAGGTGTGAGAGTGTAGAGAATTCTGGAAGTGTTCATACCTTGTCTTGTAATATCTTCTCCAATAAATTCCTTTGTAAAAATGCCCTCATTCAGCTATGTCTAACTAAGCAAGGTTAGGAACTTATCTATTTGTGTGCCCAGAGAGAAAGGTGAGCATTTTTTGCATACTGTCTCATTACTGAATTGACTTACAGTCTCTAAACTCTGCCAGCGGTATAATTAAGTATCACTTCCTGTAACTTATGAGGTCACTCTATATATAGAGAGGTGTCATTGATATTGATCTAGAAAATTAGCAACATCTTTCAATACTCAGTTTAAGAAGTCAAATGAATTGGTAAAATGTGAGTTATTTAATTATTGTTTAGAATCCAGAGAGGTTTTTCTGAATTCCTAGCCATCCTGATAAAAAGAAAGTGAAGAAACCTGTCATTTATTTATTGACCAAAGTCTACTTTTGAAAGTAAAAGTCACTGTCTATGGGAAAGAGTCTTTTAACTCAAAAAGTAATTGCTAATGTAAGATACAGTTCAATAACTGTTGCCTCTGTTCAGAGAGTAAGAATCTAGACAGGTGAAAAGCAATTTGCTAATAGACTTCCAGACATCTCTGATCTTGACAAAGCAGAACAATTATTTGTGAGTTTTGTTGTGGTTGTTTTTTACCATTTCTACACAATAAACATGAGATATGGAAACACTGTACATAATAAATGCTACTCAAGTAGTGTCACGTGGGAAAATTTGTCTGGTTTCTGAAACAGTGTGAAAAACATCTTCCTGTAGAAGAGTGATAAGAAAATGGATGTCCTATAGACTCTGCTGTTATTTGATTATAAGAGATGTTAAACTATATATAGAAAGTTCAGTGTCTCTATTTTCACTGAGTATACTAAAATTCTTATTCTGGTTGCTGCTAAGAATTCAGGTACGCTTATAAGTAAATGTGAAGGTGTCCCTGGTGGATTTTTTGCACCTAAGGTTCATATTAATTTTAGATAGAATGTGCAGCTCCATCTGGAAAACGCACCTCATCCTTGCCTGCTTTAGGCTACAGTGGCCATGGCAAATAGTTATAGTTGTCATCATATCTCTCCAGACTGCTATTATTAGACCTACTAACAATAGAATTTTAATTTTAACTTGGATAAAATAAATATTCTCTTTGGAGCTCAAATAGAGATTTTGTCTGAGAGATTTCAAAGCATTTGCTAATACTGATCGTTTGCATAATTATTCTGCAATGTGAGGACATAATGGTCTTGTTGAGCATCTAGAAGTTCTTTTAATTTTATGTCATTGGATGTTGGTTATAGAATTACATAGAGGTTCTAATATTTCTCAGCACCTTACATTAAGTATGGTATAGTTTTATGACCGAATAAAACATCACCCAAATGAACTGTATCATCATTCTTTCTGAACCCACTACAAGGTAGATATGTTATCAAAAAGTAGGCATAAATAGCACTGGAGATTATCTACTGTTAAGCTAAACTTTACATCTAACAGAAAAGGAAATGTTCCTGTCACTGCTAAACTCCATAGCAGGCGATTCAATGTGAGGTGTGTCTTGATCCATCTCCCACATTCTTTCTCCAGTAACACACACACACACACACACACACTCTCTCTCTCTCTCTCTCTCTCTCTCTCTCTCTCTCTCTCTCTCTCTCTCTCTCNCACACACACACACACACACACACACACACACACACACACACACACATACGATAATAAACTAAAACAAAGCCACTTTAATCTACTGAAGCTAGCATGGGAAGATAAAGCAACAGTGGTTGTATTTATTTAGTGTGGATAATCATACTCTTTAAAGGTAATGGCAGTACCCTAGGGATCCTTAGTTACCTGGTAACACTGTCATGATTTCCACAGCATCTTTGCCTGTATCTGACAAACTCCAACTCTCTGTTTCTTTACTCTTTCTTTTGATGCTTTGAATAATTCATTGCTCCTATTGTGTTTTTCCTTGAAAGTTTGCATCTGTAATAAAACAGTCTCATTATGTTTCATTATTAAAAGGTTCATTTTCCCCAAGTGGATTGTGTCTTCTTTGGGGAACTTCTAAGTGGCTTCACAATTGTTGCTGATAGTACGTGTGCTAATTAAAGCCTGAGGTTTAAAAGGCTAATGTGCTAAAATGTATAAAATGACATAACTGTGTATACCATTTACCTGGATTGCTATTTTCTAATCTATGCCTTTACTGTGGCAACTTTTGGCATCTTCTCTAAATTTGCCCTCCTCTGATGGATTCAGGGTTAATTCTTTTTTATTATCATTATTATTATGTGTAGAAAGCACACATAGAATCAACAAAGATGTGACCTTTGCTTTATGTGTTTGCTCTATCTCTATTTTTATTGTATCAAACAACACTGGGAACACACACCTTCTTTATGATGATAAAAATCAAATGCAATAGATAGGAAAAAATGATTGGTTTTCTGCTTGAAATTCTGAGTTACTTTTGCTGCAGTAGATGAGAAGTCATTAATAGAAAATATACATCATACCAGGGATGCAGGAAGCCACTGTAGAAAGTCAATATTCAAGTTTCGAACACAGAGCCACCATATAACCCAGACATATCACTCTGGGTGTTATTCTCAAAAGAATCTATATACTACCACAGAGTAACTTACTTTAATGATTCATAATAGCTGTAAAAAGAACAAGTGAGGTCATTGAAAAAAATGAATGAACAAAGGCAATATAGCATATATACACAATGATTTTTTTTACTCTGCAATTGTACAAAAATCAAAAACAGTTGCTGATAAGTGCATGGAAGCTCAAATCATCCATGAGCATTCTTAGTATCAGAAAAACAAACCCTGTATTTTTTCTTTTTTAATTTAATTTAATTTTTATTAATAATTCACTGTCCACCTCATGGTCACCCTCTCAAAACCATGTCCGCTGACCCCTTCCTTTCTCCTCTGAGCAGCTGGGAGCGACCTGGTTAGCCCCCTCATCCTGGCACTTCAAGTCTCTGCAGGGTTAGGCACATTCTCTCCCACGAAGGCCTGACAAGGCAGCCCAGCCAGGAGAGCATATCTGACTTACAGGCTTTTATGATGGCCCCCAGTCCAGTTATTCAGGACCAACCTGAGTTGATCTTCCTGTGGAGTTCCTATCCATTTCACAGCTTGCAGTCATTTCTCCCATTCTTCCATACAAGTCCCCAAGTTCCATCCACTGTTCGGCTGTGGGTGCCTTTATCTATCTGAGTCAGCTGCTGGGGGGAGCCTCTCAGAGAACATGTCCCTGCTTGCAAGCATAACAGAGTATCATATTAGGGATTGGTGCTTGCCCATGGGAAGGGTCTCCATTTTGGCCAGTTATTGGTTGGCTCCATCCCACATGCCTGAAGACAGGATAAATTTTGGGTTGAAAGTTTTGTCGGTACATTGGTGTCTCTATTGCTCCACTGGGATTCCTGCCTAGATACAAGGAGGTGGTCTCTTCAGGTTTCATATCCTCAATGTAGTGAGTACAGAACACCTCCACTGATTCTTCAGCACCTCCCTTATCCTAGGTCTCTGTCTTGTTCTGGAGATGACCCCACCTCCTCACCCCTGTCACTTTCGGATTTCTATTCACTCTCATGGCCATCTAGCTATTTCTCCCATCCTTCCCCACACCTGATCCAAACTCTCCATTCTCCTCCTTATCCTCCATCCTCCAAGCTCCCTCCCACATTCTGACTCTTAAGACTCTTTTATTCCTCCTTGTAAGTGAGATTAGAGCTGCCTTGCTTGGGTTGTCCTTCTTGTTTAGCTTCTTTGGTTCTGTGATATATAACATTGTATCTGTATTTTATTGCTGATATCCACTTATAAGTGAATACATACCATGCATGTCATTTTGGGCCTGGATAACTACAGTCAGGATGATATTTTCAAGTTCCAGTCATTTCCCTGCAAAATTCATGATGCCTTTGTTTTTAATAAGTGAATAATACTCCATTGTGTACATGTACCTCGTTTTCTTTATCCATTCTTCAGTTGAGGGACATCTAGGTTGTTTCCAGTTTCTGGGCATTATAAATAAAGCTGCTATGAACATAGTTAAACAAGTGTCTTTATGGGAATTTGGAACATCTTTTGGGTATGTGCTCAGGAGTGGTGTACCTGGATTTTGAGGTAGAACTATTCCAAGTGTTCTGAGAAAATGTAAAATTGATTTCCAAAGAGGTTTTATAAGCTTGCACTTCTGCCATCAATGAAAAAAAAAGTTCTCCTTCCTGCCAGTTCTCTAGAACTTTTGGTCTTAGCCATTCTGATGGGTGTAAGATATACCTCAGCATTTTTGATTTGCATATCCCTGATGACTAAGGACTTTGAACATTTTTTAAGTGCTTCCCAGCCATTAGAGTTTTCTCTGTTGAAAATTCTCTCCTTAGTTCTGTACCCCATTTTTAAATTGAGTTGTTTGACAGGAACACATGCTCCACTATGTTCATAAAGGCCTTATTTGTGATTCCCAGTGGCTAGAAACAGCCCAGGTATCCCAAAACAGAAGAATGGATACAGAAAATGTGGTTAATTTATACAATGGAATACTATTCAGCTATTGGGAATGACGATGTCATGAGTTTTGCAGGTAAAAGGATGAAACTAGAAAATATCATCCTGAGTGAGGTAACTCAGACCCAAAAGGACATGCATGTTATGTACTCACTAATAAATGGATATTAGACAAAATAGCAAGAATACCCAGGATACAATCCACAGAACTCAAGAAGGTTAACAACCTAAGGCTGAAGTGAGAAGGCCTCAATTCCACTTGTGAGGGAGAAGAAAGCAATTACAAGGGTGAGGGGAGGAGGGGAGGCAGAGGGAGTGAGGGAGGAACCAGGGTTGAATAGGGGAGGGGGAGGAGAATAGGGGAACATAATTAGATATTGGATGGATAGAATAGGAGTGAAGCCCTGAGGGCTAGCAAAAAGAATGAAAATATGCAACTTCGGGAGGTGGGAGGTGGGGTGGGGTCCCTCTAGAGAGTACCAGAGACCTGGGAGGTGTGAGACTCTCAGGACTTAAAGGAAGGGACATTAGAAGAAAGGCCCATCAGTGGAGAGAGGAAACTTGTAGAATCCACTTCCAGTAGAAAGACAGGGTATCAAATGGAGGGATGGGGCTGCTATCCTATAGCCTAAAACACTGACCCAGAATTGTTAATGTCTAAAAGAACTGCAGGGTCAAAAATGAAGAAGAGACTGAGAGAAAAGAAGTCCAGTGACCAATCTAACTTGGACTCCATCTCAAAGGGAGGCTCTAGGGCCTGACACTATTACTGATGGTATGGTGTGCTAACAGACAGGAGCCTAGCATGGCTGCCCTCTGAGAGGCCCAACAAGCAGCTGACTGAGACAGAAGCAGTTACTTACACCCAACCAATGGACTGAAGTAAGAGATCCCCTGAATTAGGGAGAAGCTGGAAGAAGCTGAGGAGGAAGATCAGCAGTCTCAACTAACCTGGACCCCCAATATCTCTCAGAAACTGAACCACCAACCCGGCAAGCAGCATATGCCAGCTGGTCCGAGGTCCCAGACACACATACAGCAGAGGACTGCCTTGTCTGGTCTCAGAAAGAGAAGCTGCACCAAATCCTGGAGAAACTTGAGGCCCCAGGGAGTAGGAAGGACTGATGGGGTGGGGTTGGAGGGTGGAGGCATCCTCTTGGAGACGGGGGG
>NC_034593.1:128339166-128363797 GCF_900095145.1 Mus pahari | reverse complement strand
GGGGGGGGAGGAGGAGAGATGGGATGAGGGACTGTTGGGGATAAGGACTGGGCTGTAAAAAAAAAAAAGTTTAAAGATAATTAAAATAAGAAGTAAGTAAATAAATAAATAAATACTAAGAGGAAGTATAAATCAGAAAAAAATGCCAAAATGCCAAGAGGTTTCTGGAAAATACTACCAAGCTATGAAAAGAGAGCTGTTATTCCGAAGCCCCTCAAACACTGGTTCAATTATGGTTTGTTTTTAAATTGCTATAACTTTGAACTTCAACCCCAAGAGACTCTGAGGCATGAACCTGCTCTGGGTTGCCAGCTAATAAAAAGATTCATATATTTTACCAAAAAAAAAAAAAAAGTGCATAGCATTGTAAGCATGGCCACAGCAATGCTTCCATGGTGTGTCAGCAAGCCTAGGGACTAAGGTCTGTACTTGGGTCCTCTTGTAGTAAAATGTTAATCTGTTTAGAATTCTGTGGAGGAAGTTTCAGACACTTTCAGTTGAATAATCTGATTGCACAATCCAGAGAGTGGGTCTGAAAATGAACAAAGAGGCTTCATGTGGGTTTTCTAACTGCTTCCCCCAATATAGTGTTCACAGTGAGTATTTATAGGTTTATGATAATGTAAGCAACTTCTTAAATTAGCATAAATACAAATAAAGGAGCCTAGGCAACAAGAGATGAGGAGCAAGGGGACCAGCACATTCCTTGCTTCATTAGACTGAGACCAACTTGCTGAAGTGACTGTTGTCAAGAGTTTTATAGCCCCTTCTAAGCCATGTTCGTGAATTCAGTTTTACATCCAAGAGCTTTGGTTAAGATGATTGTCTACATTCCAAACAGAGTTCAGGATCTAAAAGCAGGTCAATATACATTTTAGCACCGCTCTTTTCCGGCTATCTGAATTAAATAATGTTGCCTTTCTCAAGGCTGCAAAATGAGAAGTGAAAGAAAGATTTATGAACCCTGGCTATGCATGGCCAGATAAGAAAGCTTTAACTGATACTTGCAGGGCTCTCTTTAATGAAGTACAAGTTGCCAAGATAAGTTCGGGCAAATGAAGCTCTGTCACATTAAGTTACAGTGAAAGAAATGACAGGCAGACCAGCAGATGGAGGTTAATAGAGAATGGTGATGTCAGACAATACTGTCTAGGTTTTTGCACAAGGATGGAGCAGATGCATTAGTGCTGTGGCTGGAAACGAGTTCATAACACCCCATGCACTCATGGAATCCGTTCAAACCATACACAGAAGATTTCTTTGTTGAAGTTGTCACCTAGGCCACATGCGGATCTTAATTCTGAGCCAGCAATCTCTTTCAGCAGAAAACTCTTACATTCAGTACTAGCTCCTATCTAGATGGGCTGTTAACCTTAAAACCCCTAGTGTTTTGCCTTTTCAATGAGTTCTTAAGGCCTTGTCTGAATATTATGTTGGATTGTCACTTCCAAGGCTATTATGTAAATGAATGAACTGTCACACCTCTGTGGCTCTCACATTCTTTTTTTTTTCTTTAGTTTGAATGCAAACCAGATGCATGACAGCAAAGGACTGTAAGAGCTCAGCTGCATCACTCAAGAAACACAATGAGCTTGGGTCTGGAAATAGAAAGTGGAGCTTCTGACTTCAAATCAGAAAGGTGTGAGAATGACTTAGTCTCAAAAGAGTAATTGACTTACAATAATGTTGCACTTCTTTGCAGTGGACAAAGTGGGCAAAAACCACCAAAGATGTCAGGAAGGAGTTAATTGCTCTGTAATACAGGACTCAAAACTTCCCTCACAGTCAAGTACCAGATTCCTCTTTAGTTATTATGCTCTAAAAGTCTCTTTCTATGTATAATTACAAATAAAACACATCAATAAAAAAACAAGCATTATAATGTACACGGGCACAGGTACTCAGATATAAAATAAAACAAAAGAAAACAAATAAAAAAGTTGTATTGTACAGCCATCCCATGAAAATACGTAAGCTTACTTCTGAAATTGACCATAGATATCTTTCCAGGGCTAACTTCATTGGAAACCTGATTCACAAATATATATATTATTTTTCCCATAGATGATTTTGCAGCAACCTGCCTTAGAGTGGACACTAGGCATGGCTGACAGATGTGTTGCCATGGTTCTGAAAAGGTCAGGAGGTATAGGACATTCTGTATTTGGATAACATTTCCACCTTTCTCTTCCTTCCCTTTCGTTTCTTTCTCTCTCTTCCTCTGGTCTCGGAATTCCCCTTCCCCTGTTCCCTTTCCGCTCCTCTATTGTCCCTTCTCCATGTTTTCCCCTCTCTGTGTGTAAAGCTTTCATCTATATTTTGATGCTTGGAGATTCTAATACCTAGTTTTCTGTCATGTAGTGTGGAAGCAGCACTTGGGAATGTTATAAATGGAAAATCAGACATAGACTAGTCCACAAATGCCCAAACAATAGGGAGCAAATCTATGCCATTCCTGAACTGGACATTGCTTTAGCAGCTAGATGGCAGATAAAAGTCCTTCTGAACAGGACTAGACAGACTAGTTCAAAATGTTTCTCCTACAAAATAATATATTAGGGGAAAGTAAAATACTCAGACTTTAGAAAGCACATTGCATAGTTTGTAAACATTCCACCTCCCTTTCCCCATTCTCATTTTAAAAGCTCTTGATCTAGTTAATTCTTAATTTGTTAAGTACATGTATAAAGCATTTTTTGACTTGTTAAGTACAGGTATAAAAGAGAATCTTGTCCACTACATGATTTAAGGACCAAGGAGTGTCTGTGTTATAGAATAATACCACCATCACAAAAAACAAAAATTCTCCATCAGGGGTCTGGTGGAATGGGTGTCTCTTTCTGAAGAGCTATTGGTATTCATAGATTCCAAAAGATGCAGAGTCAGACTTTACGGAGGAACTTACTCAGGTCCAAAATATGTTGCTAAATACATAGTCACTAATATGGTCCTGGTTATACCTGGTGGATCATACACACACACACACACACACACACACACACACACACACACACACNNATGNAACACACATATTTACACACTCACACATACACACACACACACACACACACACAGACATACTAACATGAATGTGGGAAAAGGACTTCTAGTGAAGAGAGTAACAGTAATGTAAGAAGAGGTAGGTGAGGGGTTTAATAAGAATACATTACATGGATGTAAGAATTATTAAAGAATCTTGCTGGCATGTGCATTAGTATCTGGGTTTGGTGGCTGATGACGGGATGGATTCCCGGATGGGGTAGTCTCTGGGTAGTCCATCCTTTCATCTTAGCTCTAAATTTTGTCTCTGTACCTATATCCTTTCATGGGTATTTTGTTCCTTATTCTAAGGAGGAATGAAGTATCCACATGATGATCATCCTTCTTGGTTTTCTTGTGTTTTGTGAGATGTATCTTGGGTATTCTAAGTGTCCCCAATGGAGAAATTAGAGAAAGTACCCAAGGTGTTGTAGGGGGCTGCAACCATGTAGGTGCAACAACAATATGAACTAACCAGTACTCCCTGAGCTCGAGTCTCTAGCTGCATATGTAGCTGAAGATGGCCTAATTGGCCATCATTGGGAAGAGAGGCCCCTTGGTCTTGTAAACTTTATATGACCCAGCACAGGGGAAGGCCAGGGCCAAGTAGTGGGAGTGGGTGGGTAGGGGAGCAGGGGCGGGGGGCGGGTATAGGGAACTTTCTTTCGGGATAGCATTTGAAATGTAAATAAAGAAAATAAAAACACACACTCAGACACACAAAAGAATTATTAAAGAACAAATTTAACTATTATAAAGCCCTTCAACACATTGGTCATGTAAAAGTTACATCCCTGCCTTCCTCTTATGCCACTGTGTACTGGCTAGTTATGTGTCAGCTTGACACAGGCTGGTGTTATCACAGAGAAAGGAGCTTCAGTTGAGGAAATGCCTCCACAAGATCCAGCTGTAAGGCATTTTCTCAATTAGTGATCAAGGGGGGAAGGTCCCCTTGTGGGTGGTGCCATCTCTGGGCTGGTAGTCTTGGTTCTATAAGAGAGCAGGCTGAGCAAGCCAGGGGAAGGAAGCCAGTAAAGAACATCCCTCTATGGCCTCTGCATCAGCTCCTGCTTCCTGACCTGCTTGAGTTCCAATCCTAACTTCCTTGGTGATGAACAGCAATGTGGAAGTGTAAGCTGAATAAACCCTTTCCTCCCCAACTTGTTTCTTGGTCATGATGTGTGTGCAGGAATAGAAACCCTGACTAAGACACACTGCTAGAGAAACTTCCCTTTAGTGATATGTACAAAGATCTCTTGGTGAGCCTTATTCCCTTCAATGACCCACCTCTCCTTCAGGTCAGTAACACCTACAAACCAAGCCACCATTGCAAAGCTACCAGGTTAATACTCTCCGATGTCACTGCTCACTGGTCCTATTGCTGCTGATCATTGCAACCCCATCATGTGCTATCATTCCAGTTCCTCATTTGGATTTTCCAGTGCCCTTTCATAGTAACCCATTTCTCATTGCTGCCTGCTTCCCTTCAACCTCACTGCTCTTTGATTATCACTAGAGAGCTCACCAAGGCCTTCCTTCCTACTGATATGTACTCTCCCTTGCGTTAATCACCCTCTTTCATCTAGCTGCAACCTGCTTATCTTTCCAGTCTTATCTTGAACTTGACTCTTTCTGTCTTTAAAGTTAACATCCTGTGATCAAATTCACAGCAATTGTAACAATGCAAATTATTATTTTTCTTTTTCACTAAATTATTAGAATTGTGGACAATGATTGCATATTTACACAGTTAAATATTAGGACAGGATATCCATTAAACATCTCATAGTTATTGTGTGAAAGAGCAAATGAAAGAATAAATACTGAGGATAATAACCAATAATGTGTGTATAACCTAATTATTTTCTATTCTATTTAAAACTGAACTTATACTTTTCCTAAAAACTTAAAACAGTCTGTTAACGTGTACTACCAAGTACGTTGGTAACTTTGTATGTTCATAAGGTGTTTACTTGTATAGTTAATTATATTTCCTATGGGGGGGGTTCTTTGCTTTTAGAGGATAGAAGACAGTTACTTGGCAAAGCAGCACATGTAATCCAGTAGAATTTTCTTTTTATTTTTTTTATTATTCTTTTTAAATTTATATACACCCAGATCTCTGCCCCCTCTCCTGGTTTCCCCCCTCCCACACTCCCTCTCCCATGCCATCTCCACTTCTCCTCTGACAGGGTGGAAACTTCACTGGGTATCCCCCCCACCATGGCACATCAAGTCTCTGCAGGGCTAGGTTCATCCTCTTTCACTAGGGTCAGTCAAGGCAACCCAGCAAGATCACCATATTCCACAGACCTGCAACACCTTTAGAAATAATTCCTGCTCCAGTTGTTCGGGACCCACAGTGAAGACCAAGCAACACATCTCTACGTATGTGTAGGGGACCTATGCACAGCCTGTGTATCCTCTTTGGTTTGTGGTTCAGTCTCTGATGGACCCCAAGTGTCCAGGTTAGTTGACTCTGTTTGTCCTGTGGAGTTTCTATACCCATCTGGGTCCTCAATCCTTCCCCCAACACTTCTCTAAGAGTCTCCAAGTGTTCAGCTGTGAGTCTCTGCCTCGAGGTAAGTCAGCTGCTGGGTGGAGCCTCTCAGAGTACAACATGCAAGCATATCAAAGTATTATTAATAGTGTCAGGGATTGGTTCTCGCCTATGGGCTAGGTCTCAAGTTGACTGGTTATTCGTTGGCCATTCCTTCAGTCTCTGCTTTATCCCCTGTCTCTGCATTTCTTTTATTTTTAATTAATTAATTTATTTTTTAAAATGTTTTATTTATTTATTTATTTATTTATTTATTTATTTATTTATTATTCTTTAATCCTTTCTTACAGTCCAGACTTCATCCCCCTCCTCGTCTGCCTCTGGCTGCTTCCCATTCTGTACCCTAATCCTCACACCCCCACACACACTCCATACACTTCTTGTAGACAGGATAAATTTCAGGTTGAAAGTTTTGTAGATATGTTGGTGTCCCCACTGGGATTCCTGCCTGGATACAGGAGGTGGCCTCTTTAGGTTCCATATCCCCACTGCTGTGACTGTCAGCTAATGTCACCCCCCACTGATTCTTGGGAGCTTCTCCTAACCCAGGTCTCTTGCAGGTTCTCAAGATATCCACCAGACATATAGGTTTGCACATTTCCATCCATTCTCATGGCCATCTGACTGTCTCTCCCCACACCGGATCATGAAGCCCCCACCCATTCTCCTCCTTATCCCCTCTCCCACCCAGGTCTAACCCTACATCTGCCTCTTACAACTATTCCTCCCTCTTCTAAATGAGATTCAAGCATTCTCACTTGGGACTTTCTTCTTGTAGAGGTGTGGGTATCCTCTATACCTAAAATCCACTTATAAATGAGTACATAGCATGTATGTCCTTTTGATCCTGGGTTATCTCACTCAGGGGTGATGTTCTCAGATGATGTTCTCAAGTACCAAACATTTGCCTGCACAATTCATGATGTCTTTGTTTTAAATAGCTGAATCGTGTTCTATTGTGTACCACATTTTCTTTACCTAATCTGTTGTTGAGGAGTATCTGGGTTGTTTCTAGTTTCTGGCTATTTTGAAGATAGCTACTATGAACATAGTTAAGCCTGTGTCTCTGTGGTACAGTAAGGTATCTTTTAGTTATATGTCCAGGAGTGATATAGTTGGATCTTGAGACAGAACTATTCCCAGTTTTCTGAGAAACCACCAAATTGCTTTTTTTTTTTCCAAAGATTTATTTTATGTATGTGAGTACACTGTAGCTGTCTCCAAACACACCCAAAGAGGGCATTTGATCCCACCACAGATGGCTGTGAGACACCATGTGGTTGCTGGGAACTGAAAACAGGACCTCTGGAAGAGCAGTCAGTGCTCCCAACTGCTGAGCCATCTCTCCTTTGTATAAGTTTGCACTTCCAGCAGCAATGAAGAAGTGTTCCTCTTCCTCCACATCCCTGCCAGCACCTGCTGTCTCTTGAGCTTTGGATTTTATCCATTCTGACAAGTGTAAGATGGAATCTCAGAGTCACTTTGAGTACTTCTCAGTCATTAGAGATTCCTCTGTTGAGAATTCTCTGTTTACCTGTATTCCATTTTTAACTGGGTTATTTGGGTTGTTAGTGTCTAATTTCTCGAGTTCTTTATAAATGTTGGATATTAGCTCTCTGTCAGATGTAGGATTAGTGAAGATCCTTTCCCAATCTATAGGCTTATGTTTTGATCTGTTGAAAGTGTCCTTTGCCTTGCTGAAGCTTTGCATTTTCATGAGATCCCATTTATCAATTGTTGATCTTAGAGCCTAATCTATTAGTGTTCTGAGCAGTAAGTTGTCTCCTGTAGCAATGGGATTAAGGTTATTCCCACTTTCTGTACTATAGATTTAGTATATCTGGGTTTATGTTAAGGTCTGTGATTCACTTGAACTTGAGTTTTGTGCAGGGTCTTAGATATAGAGCTATTTGTGTTCTTCTACAAGCAGACATCCAGTAATGCCAACACCACTTGCTGAAGATCCTTTTTTGTAGGGTTCATGAGACAGGGTTTGTCTGTGCAGCCTTGGCTGCCCTGAAACTCACTCTATAGACTAGGCTTGACTTGAACCCATAAATATCTGCCTGCCTTTGCCTCCCCAGTGCACCACTACCATTCAGCATTCCATAATATTTTTTGCATTTCTTTAATAGTGTCATTAATATTTTGTATGTTTATTATGTTTTCCCAATCTTCTGTTGTTCAACCGGGAAACATAAAACTATATATTAGATATTAATCATTTTCCATTATATTGTAGCAGTTGATAGATGAACTATTCAATGTTTTGGGGTGAAATTTTCATGTAGAATTAAATTAGACATTTCATTAGTAATAAAATTATCATGTTCTATTTGCTTAATTTTTACTGTAGAAGGCTTAAAATCCAAAATCATTTAATTATTTGCCATCTATACATTGTGAATATTAATTCCTTACAATTTTAGATTTTTTTCTATAATAGCTCCTTTTATAACATGTATTGGCTAATATTATTTATGAGTAGATGTGTGTGAATGCCTGAATACCACAGGATGCATGTGGAAATAAGGGATAATTCACTGGGGTCAGTTACTTCCTTCTTCCAATGATGACTCTCAGGTCATCAGTGTGGGTGGTAAATACTGTTTCTACTAAGCCCTCCTAGAAGCTCCATTAGTATTTTAATTAAATTTTAAGAGATGTTTTACCTTTAAAAATCAGTTTGATAAAAAGTATAAAGGTTTTCTTTGCTGTCTCTACCTCTGTTCCCTTAACTTTTATCAGTGGACATTGAAGTGCACATTATTGTAATCGATGGAGCGAGATGGAACTATTATTATCAGAATATATTTAGTTTATTTAGTGTACTCTGAACTTTGCAAAGTGCTTAATCATGTATGTTCACAATTATTAGAGCATGATTTTGCTATGAGAGAAATTCCACTTGTTACTGTTTTGTTTCTTCTCTTCTCCCTTTCCCAATCTTCTGTTGTTCAACTGGGAAACATAAAACCATATATTAGATATTTATTATTTTCCATTATATTGTAGCAGTTGATAGATAAACTATTCAATGTTTTTGGGTGAAATGTAGAATTAAATTAGACATTTCATTAGTAATAAAATTATCATGTCCTATTAGCTGCGTTCACACAAATTCAATAAATCAAAAGTTATTTGACTTGATAAGCAGGAACTGACTATAATCTTTACTAAATGTGCATAATTAGGAGCTTTGTTTTTATAAACACCAATGTGCCAGAATTGTAAGTGTATCTATTTTATAGAATGTAGCAAAGTGGATAGATATACCAATCATTGCACAAAGTTTGTTTTTAAACTAATGTCCTCAATATCTTCTTTTCTGTTTCTAAATTAATAGTTCAAAAGATCTTTCATGTCACTATTCTCAGCTGCAATGCCTGGATTTACTCAAAGGGATTGCATGTATTGGTAGTGATGGATCATTTCAAAAGGCTTAAAGGCTTCCTTGAAAATTTCTACAGGAAGGGGTTTAAAATGAAGTCTGATTCCTTGTTCACCTTTAGATTTTCAAATTCCTCGAAGATTATTGCTTTCGTTAGCTTTGTATTACCATGACAAGATATCCATCACTGGCTATTCATGAAATAGAGGTTCATGGTTTTAAATGTGAGTCCAAGATGGAACAACCTCATTGCTTTGGTTTCCAGATGAAGATGCAGGTGATGGTGGTGGGGGTTATATCTCAAGTCAGAGACCAGAGAGGCAAAGAGGAAGAGAACTGAGTCCCAAGATGATCTCCATGATGGTCACACATTCAAAAACCAAGGATTCATCAACAGTTTCCACAAAGCTTCTACCCTATAGATCAAGTATTTATATATGGAACTTTGGGAGACTATCTGTATTCAAGCATGGAAATAATTTTCATACATTTTGTTTGAAGTTCCTGAGGTGCATAAGATATCTTATTTTATTCTATTATTCATTTCTAACAAACTCTGTCTTAGTCTTGTAACCATTTCCTGTGTGTCCCTGACTTCATAGCTAGCCAGGCCAGCAAGCACCTCTTTGAAGTCTGAGGCTGAGACTAATTGCAGTTTGCTTCTTTTAAGCTCCATAGCACAAAATCTAAAGAAGATCAAGCCCTTTATTCCTTAGTTTCCTCATCTTTCATAACATGTACGATTGATAAAAAACAAAAACCCTCAAAGCTGTTGTATTAGTTTCAGTTTCATTGCTGTGAAGAGACACCATAACCAAGGCAACTCTTATAAAGGGTAACAATTAATTGGGACTTGCTTTCAGGTACAGAGGTTCAATCTAATAACATCATGGTAGGAAGCACTGCAGGGTCTAAGCAGACATGGTGCTACAGAAGGAGTTGAGAGTTTGCATCTTGATCCAACCACAGCCAGGAAAGACTGACTCTGGCCAGACTTGACAGTGTATGTGAGACCTCAAAGCCCACCCCCGCAGTGACTCATGTCCTCCAACAAGGCCATACCTCCTAACAATACCACTCCCTTGGGCCAAGTCTATTTAAACTACCACAGCTGTGTTGTTATACAGAACACATGGAATGAATTTCATCTCGAAGCATCAATATTCTCTAAATTTTCACCTACTCCTATGAGCTATAGTTTTCAGTTTCTTCAATGATTAAACAAGTACAAAGAAAGGTGATTATGTTTAAACAAAGCAGGAGCACTTGGGAGGAGGCCCCACATTCATTATTTAAGAAATTATGTTTTCACACTTGTATTTCATCTAGCAGTTTTGCTTCTTTCAAACTCATTAAATTGTTAGCTTAAATTTTTAGAAGCTTGATTAGTCAATATAAAAGGGTTCCCTAACATTCTTCAAAAGTAGGATCATCAAGATACAGAATAGTTTTGAAGAGTACCATTCATGGAAAAATTGCCATTACTCATATAATTTTCTTTGTGTCTCTCTCGGAAAAGAATGCAGCATTACAATTTCATTTAATATGTGTTTTGTTGCTATATTATATTGCTCCCTTTATGGAATCATTCTTTTATATATGTCTGTATTCAAAGACACAATAAAATAATATTTCTATGCTGAGTTCTCATGATAGGCACTATGCTAAACAATCCTTTATATAATGTCATAAACCACCTCAAAATATTTATCATGTTGAGTTGCTATGTTTCTCATTGTATAGAAAACATAATCTAAACTTAGAGGCACGAAGATGCTCAATGACATAAGGACAAACAAAATCAAACAAGTTTGAAATTCAGTATGACTGGTGCATCTGATTCAAAGGCTTTAATGGCAGCAGCAACAACAAACAACCATGTGTTTGATTAGAACATCATCAGTCAATGCCCAGCATACATGCCAGTCAACTGAACCCTGCAGAATAAAGAAATGTATAGTCTGCTGAAGCAAGAACTTTCTTTTTAGTTGTATAGGAAGAAATCTTGTCCAGCTATGATAGGTTATGATAATACAGATAATTTTCCTTATTTATCTCCCCTTGGCACTTGTATTTGTCTTCAGAGTTATGTGGGCTTTCATTCCAGTGGCTGTTAATCGTGAACATGGACCACGGAACACAGTTCGTGGCTTGATTCACATTCTTGTTGAACTGTAAATTTTGACCTTGGGAAAATTATTTTTCTTTTTATACCTAAATCTCACCTACATTAATGATATTACTCACTATAACAATGTTTTGATATTAATTTAGTTTGCATATTTAGTAGTAGAGTATTACCTGATAGTAGAAAACAAGTCAATTATTCTAAGCTATTTGGTTTCTGTTCACCAAATAGACAAATCCTATCTTTAACTCTATGTATACAGCTTGTATGGGAAAAGGCAATTATGAAGAATAGAAGCATTAACCAGAAAGTTCTATCAGAAGCAAGGAAACAATAGTTCAAAGCAATCTCCATAGCATGATGTGTATGTGTACGTGTGTGTGTGTGTGTGTGTGTGTGTGTGTGTGTTCTCACGTGCATTTGGTGCTGTTTTGGATTCAGGGCATTAGACATAATAAACAAACATTGCATACTGTCCTGAGGATCCAACACACAAATTTGTTTCAAAACAATATTCCAAAATCTCTGCTATTGCCAAGCAGTGGCTTTATGGAATGAAAAGTTTGAAGTAAGTGCATTTTCTCAGATTCTGTCTGGCAGTTGTGCTGAAGTGGCTTGTCAATGAAACAAGCCTTCAGGAGTGATCTCCATGCGTTAAGGTCTTTGATCCTTGTCTCACAGAATTCATCTTCCAGCTACTAAGTAAATTCTGGATTGTTGACTTTAAATGTTGGCTCTGCTCCGAAGCTTCAGGTCCTATGCATGTTCAGAATTTACCCAGTGTCTTAATGTGTAAATGAGGGGCTTTCTATGGACTTCCCAGGCAGCAGAAAGAAGAGCCGTGGGAGGCAAGAAGGTAGTTCTGTGCAACACGACTCAGTAGCCAGTGTAGGTTCAAACTTCAGGAGTCTGGCCCTGAGTTGTTTCTTTTAGGCGTATTTAAACACAGCACAATCTGGTGAAAACTATTCTTGCAATGATTAACTCAATGCTGCGTGCATAACAAAGCATACCTAAATCTCTTGGAGGAACAAATTAAGCTAAATACAGATCAGACGTGACTACCTCGAAACTCTTTGTGAAGCACACACAACACATTCCATAAAGATGGGTATTACAGACTGACTGAGAAAAATAGTTTTACAAGAGTCTGGAGGAAAGCCCCATGTCAGGATGTCTTTGCTACACAGATGGCTCAAATGTCACCTGGCTGGAAATCATGTCCACTCCAGCCTCTTGGGTAGACAATAGGTTTTGCATTGCTTCCTTTGAATGAACCACCCTTTTTGCTTAATGTTACATGTTCCTCTGGTACTTGTCTGTGAGAACAAATACCTTCATGCTGCTTATAGAAAACCCAATTAAGTATTTGAAAATTCTCAGTTTCCCATCCCTTAATCTTGTGGAGCAGAGTAGCCAAATTTCTCTGTTTTCTAGATCATTCTTGCTCTGTCTGAGGCCTAGATTCTCAATCTCTAGCATTGCTCATAATTAAAGTGTTGCTTGGGAAGGCTGTGCACGTGTCTCACCTCTCCGAAAGAGTACTCCCATTAATCACTGCTTACATGGCCTCATGCATGGCCTCGGGTGTTCTGAGTGAACCTGAGCACCTCCTCTAACCAACCAATGGGAGCAAATTGTCTCCAGATGTTTGTTTTAGCCACATTCTTTAATCTTCAATTTTACATACACAAAACAAGACTAGTTAGAATACTATCTCATAATGGCTGTGGAAGCTAGATGATTGGAACATCTATATATCCAGTATTTCCAATGAATTCTAGCACAGGGGGAATAGCAATAAGTATTAAATTAAGAATAAAGGCATCTGCCAGTGCCTGACAAATACAGAGGTAGATTGGACTGAGCTCAGGGACCCAGATGGAGGAGTTGAAGAAGGGACTGAAGTTGCAGAGAGGATTTGCAGCCCTGTGGGAGGAGTAACAGTGTCAACAGGCCAGACTCCCTAGAGCTCCCAGGGACTGGACCACCAACCAAAGAGTACACATGGAGGGACCCATGCTCTAGCTGTGTTTGTGACAAAGGATGGCCATTCAGTGAGAGGAGAGACCCTTGGTCCTGTGAAGGTTAGATGCCCCAGTGTAGTGGAATGCCAGGGCTGGAAGGTGGGAGTGAGTGGGTGCATTGGGGAGAACTCCCATGAAGGCAGGAGGTGGGATGGTGGGATATGGGGGTTTCCAGAGGGGAGACCTGAAAGGGGATAACATTTGAAATGTAAATAAAGAAAATATCCAATAAAAGAAAATAAGAAGTTAGAAGAAAATAAATCAGGATATTTAATACACTACTTCGGAAGAGATTCCACTTTTAATAAATTGAGTTATCCTAATAGTTCTTAACCCTATTGTACTTGATTTTCCACTCCCTTTTATAAAAATCAATTTTAATGATCCATTTATTAACTTGAAGCTCAATACATAATTAATACAATTTAAACCTAAGGATAATCATATAAAGTATTTTAGGACTCTAAATGAAATATGAATATGAAAAGAAAGGAAACTGATTTATGATAAATTAATATGAATTTCAATATAAACAAAATTAACTATAAGTACACTGGAAGACAAGAACATAGTCAGATATTTTAATCTGTTTACCACGAATAACTTTGGATTTCAGTGATTAAAGTCACTTTTCCCTATGGAATGCAGGAAAAGAAAAAGAGCAGTGTTCTGAATATTGGAATAAAATGAGTTTGTAATAAGATATACTGTGACAGAAAGAAGTTTGTCAATCTAATTATAGTAGAATGCCATACAGGAAGAAGTAGAGAAAGTAGTAATGGTGCTATACATATTCAAATATCAGGAAACCAGTGAAGGGTTGTCTAGGGGTTTCTAGGATTTCTGAGGCAGTGAAAGAAAAAACTAAAACCAAACAAACAAAAACCCACCATGACCAAACCAAAACAACGTATGGAGGAAAGTGTAAATTATAGCTGAAAATTTCATATTACTGTCTACCGTCTGGGAAGTCAGGGCAGGAACTCAAGCAGGGTAGGAATCTGAAGTCAGGAGCTGAAGCTATGATCGAGCATGCTTATTGGCTTTCTCCTCCTAGCTTGCTCAGGGTGCTTTGTTATAGCACACCAGACAACCTTCCCACCCACACTGAGCTGGTTCCTCCTATATCAATCCTCAATCAATGAAACATACCTCAGGCTTGCCCAAAAGCCAGGCTGGTATGGTCATTTTCTCAGTTGAAATTCCCTCATCCCAAAGAGCTCTGATTTGTGGCAAGATGACCTAAAATTAGTCAGCAGAGGGGACAGTCTGTGCTGCTATTTGTTCAGGTTTAGGAGGCATGGCCTTGATGGAGGAAGTGTGTCACTGTGGGTGGCCTTTTCAGTTTCAAAGCCACTTGAATTTGCAAATTGCTTTCTGCTTCAAACTTGTCATTCAAGACCTGAGTGAGCTCTTTGCCTGCAGGTCTAGGCTAGAGGAGAGAACCAGGTCCAGCAGGGTCTGTCCAGGGATGAACTGGATGGTGAGTATCAATGGCCCAAAAGAAACACACCAGGCCAGGAGTCTTATCAAAGCAGGGTCTTGCTTTAATGTGGCAGCCATTTGCTTATATAGACAGGGCAAGGAGGTGGGGATAGAAGTATGGGATGAGATGACCTATGGGGTGGTGTGAGATAACAAGGGGTATGGGCTGATCTCACAGGGCCTATAAGAAATTGATACATCAGCGGTAGCTAGGCAGAGGCAGTCTCATTCAGGTCAGCAGGTTGTGTTGAGTCATTCACAAGTGAATGACAGGTCTCAAAAATAGAGCCAGGCTTGGGTTTGTCCTCAAGGCCCAAACCAAGGCCAAATAGGGCCCAACAAACTCTCAATCCTCCTGCCTCCCCTGCTGCTAACTACCTCCCCTCCATCATCATGGACTCTATCCCTCTGGAACCCCAAACCTAAGTAAACTATTTCTCTTGTGAGTCTTGGTGGTGGGGTTTTACAGCAGCCTCATAAAAGTAACTAGCACAATGCAAGAAACGGTTAAAGAGAAGTAGGGAGGGCAGGGACACCTACTATTTCACATGTTTCCTGAAATACATACGTACACATAAACAGGTTTATATGGAGTGCCTCCTAGGAGATAGTGCTTCCTCCCAGACACTACAGGCTAGGAAATAAGGAGTCCACTGTCAGGAATGGATTACCCTTTTGGAGTTGTTGGTCAGTGGGATTCCATAGATCCAAAGCATTATGGGTTATTGTTAGTTCTCTTCGTTATCCCCCGAAACAACAATAATAATTTATTGCTGACATTACCATATGTTGAGTCATAGAACATGAAGAAATCAAGTGGTACTTGCATGGACGTTTTATCTGTGCTGTCTACCTTTTATAGAGTACTTAGAGCTGCTATGTTGCTGCTAGGAAAAAAAAAAAAAGAAATCATCAATTGTACCTTAATACCAATAATAATGACTGGCTTGGCAAGGCATGTCCACTGGTGCCATAGTACACAAACCTCATGGGAGTCAGGAACAACTATTTGATTGGATTTAAGTCTCATTCATCAAGATGCAACCCACACTTCACACAACTATTATGCGTAAGAGTCTCAACTAGACAGATAAAAGGTCCTGAAGGAGAACCTAATACTATTTTTTTGTTAGATGAACAAGGTTTTAAGTGGTACCTAAGGTATAATAATTATATACACAGATTGATGTTTCCATTGGCTCTCATTGGAGGAGCCTCTTTTCTCATAGATGGTAATGAGTACAGAGATTGAATATAGAGATTCATAGCTGATTAAGGTAGAGTTAATGAGAGAACATATAATGTTCATATTAAATGGGACAACTATATCATATTCCCTTTTAACAAAGACTCAAGAAACATTATGGACATTGAGTAGAAATACTGTAAGAACCAGAGGCAATGAATGAATACAGGGAACATTGTTTTCTGGACCCAGCAGATACTTGCATATATGAACCCATAGCACTTGTGGCATCATCTATAGGAACTTCAGAAGATCAAGCTATAAAATTGTCACCATCGATAAGGGAGGTGACTATAAATTTCCACCAATATCTGAGGAGATTTTGATAATTGAGAGCATCCGGGAGCTAGCTTTCTTTCTTTCTTTCTTTCTTTCTTTCTTTCTTTCTTTCTTTCTTTCTTTCTTTCTTTCTTTCTTTCTTTCTTTCTTTCTGTTTTTCTTTCAGTTTTTTATTAGATATTTTCTTTATTTAGATTTCAAATGTTATCCCCTTTCCTGGTTTCCCCTCCAAAAATCCTCTATGCCATTCCCCTTCCCCTGTTTCTCTAAAGGTGCTCCCCAACCCACCTATCCACTCCGGCTTTCCTGTCCTCAAATTGCCCTACACTGGGGCATCGAACCTTTACAAGACCAAGAGCCTGTCCTTCAATTGATGCTCAACAAGGCCCTCCTCTGCTACATATATGACTAGAGCCATGGGTCCCTCTATGTGTACTCTTCATTTGGTAGTTTAGTTCCTGGGAGTTCTGGGGTATCTGGTTGGTAGAAATTGTAGTTTCTCCTATAGGGTTGTAAACCACTTCAGCTCCTTCAGCCCTTTCTCCAACTCCTCCATTGGGGACCCCATGCTTAGTCCAATGGTTGGCTGCCAGCATCAACCTCTGTATTTGTCAGGGACTGGAAAAACTTCTCAGGAAACAGCTATATCAGATTCCTGTCAGCAAGCACTTGTTGGCATCCACAATAGTGTCTGGCTTTGGCAATTGTATGTGGGATGGATCCTAATGTGGGGTACTCTCTCAATGGCCTTTCCTTCACCCTCTGATCCACACTTTGTCTCTGTATCTCGTCACATGAGTATTCTGTTCCCCCTTCTAAGGAGGACTGAATGTAATCTCAGATATATACATTTCTTTGTAAATTTACATGGAAAACCAGATTTGTTATCAAGCAGTAAAGAGCTTCCATATAAAATGTGCAATGTTGTTACTACAAATAGAGAATTACTAGACAATTTTTACAAAGAAAAATAAGATCAACACTTCCAGTTAAGTTAATATTTTAATATTTTAAATAATTGTAAATGTAAATGTCACTTTTATTTCCTCGGGTGAAGAGATCAGATGAAAGCCCTTTCCAAGCTTTAAAAAAAAAAAAAAGAAAAAAAAATTACATATCTTGGGCTAAGCCCTGAGCATTTCTAGCTATCTGTAGGCCTAGGCCTGGAAACTTCTAGCCTCCACATAATCCAATCTTCTGCAAGCCCAAACCTTGACGGCTTCAGCTTCTAGCCTCTGTCTCTTTATCTAGGCCAAGAGTGTTTCAGCCTCTGAGACTTGCTGCTGAAGAAACTGACTTCTTGGCCTTTCTGATCTCTAGGCAGCTGATTCAACCCAGCTGATCTGGATCAAAGTCCTATTCAAGCTGACTGAGTGAGATTTGCTTCTCTCAGCTTCTCACTCAATTGCTCTGCTTGGAATGACGGCCTCTGAGCTCTGCACACTGATCTGCTCTTAACTCATCTGTTTAGTCTTACATCAGAGTCAACTCTCAGAATGGAACTGAACAGAACTGAACTGCTCCTAAGTGGTCTCTCTTTATTGCGAGAGCTGGGCATATCCTATATTTAAGTCATTCTGTCAAACTTTCTTTGATTTGTCATTTTGTCTGGCCCTCAATTAGATGTCATGGTTTGAGAGTAAAAGAATGTACTAAATTCCAGCCAGAGGAATTAAAGGTATATGTCACATCTTCACTGCAGCTAGATCATATCTTTCAATGTGATCCCTTACAAGAGCAGCCATATTGCTGGATTAAAATTCCTCTACAAGTAATAAATTACTTGTTACAAAGGAAACTTAAGCAACATTATATTTTTATATGAGTTAAATTTGTTATTATAAATATAGACTGATAGAATTTGCATAATTTTGCACATGTTATACAAAATTAAAATTAATTTGTTTAAGATTCAAGGGTAGTTTCAGGGAATTTACATAGGAACAATAATTAAACAAACAAAAAACCCCTATCATTGCAGTCTTTTCTTTTTTAGAATGGTTAAGTCTAGACCGGGATAAAAAAATACCAAAACATAATCCTTTCCTTTCTGATTCTGATCTCTAATTCTGATTGACCTGACCTAAGAAACCTGTTATATTTAGGTGAGAAATATAGGCATATAAAAGTAAATAAATATGTTCTTTGTTAATTTGTTTTATAAAAATGGGGGCAGAGAGAAGTTGAGTGATTGCAAACTAAAAGTTGCTTAATTTAAAAATCCTAAATTAATCTCTGTGGGGAAAAATCAAAGAAAGAAAACCAATATAACACAGAAGAAGAATATGATGCAGTCACATGTTATATTTTATGGACAATAGAAACTTAGATGCTCAGGAAATACTACCATATGATTAAGGAACAAAATGAATTGCTTCGTACTGAACAAGGTTGCAAGCACATCTTTCTTTGTGTCAACATTTTTCTCAATGCACCTCTAACTCAAACACACCAAAAAATAAAATATGACTCTGTAGATGAATGAAACAACCTGACAAGATTAAAACCTTAACCAGTGAGTGGAAAGCCAGAGATCGACAATGGTCATAAAAGACTTGCTATTCAGATTAAAAGCTGCAATCACACATGTGTGCATCACAAAGCACTATTACTAGGTGTACATTTAGCCGATGAAAATTTTCTAAAATTTATGTCTATTTCCTACACAAGCATTTTTAGGGGTGTGTCTGAATGTATCTTCTTTTTAGATAAATATTTTAGATCAAAGGACCATAAGTTTAACTTTTTTCTGTTGAAATGGCATTTACAGGTAAATTTATTGTACTTGAGGAGGGCTAGATTTACAGCCCTGCTACCTGAATGACTTGGTTATGGTCTCAAATAACACAATTTTAACAGTAACTCTTGCCCGTGCTTGATAGCAAAAAAAGGATTTTCTGGAAGTGCACTATATAATACTGCAATTTCCTCCCAAGCTGGCTGTGAGTGGCTTTTTATATCTATCATGCTCACATATTTCTACACAACAATACAATTGTCTACCTGTCAATCATATTCAGTAGTTCAATTCATTTATTCAGTTTTCCTTAAAATAATTACATTTTACAAGCAGAGTCTTTCAGAGTACTAGAGGAGATTAGTTTCATACGGTCTCTAACATCACCACAATGGGATTTGTAGGTGTTATCATTAATGTCTGACTACAAATGATATAGATTGTTACCTTTAGCTCTTAATTCATTCTCATTTGACAGGTATTCAAGATGACTGGCAAACAGTCCCTTATCTTGAGCTCTAAATTCTAAATTTTAACGTGAACCTTAATTTCTATTATATGTTGGTAAATAGTTAATATTTATTTTTTTAGATACCTGTAAAGTGTGTGCAATGGTATTGAATTTGTGGCTTTTCATGGAGAATAGATTTAATAATAACATTTTAAGAATTTGAATAAAGAAAAAATTCAAAATAGGTATGCAAAATAATTTAATGTGATGATGATAAAGATTAACATGGAGAAGAGTAGATGTTGTTTAACATCCTATAAAATAAGGTTAATGATCATTTTTCTGGATTTATAAAATAGTA
Organism: Mus pahari; assembly: GCF_900095145.1. Lineage (NCBI taxonomy): Eukaryota > Metazoa > Chordata > Mammalia > Rodentia > Muridae > Mus > Mus pahari. The sequence goes on along the minus strand of NC_034593.1, from coordinate 128,344,093 downwards.
TACAGCAATCTAAACCAGAAATAAGGATAATATATGAAATGTTCATTAACTGAATATTCTATATCTGTATTCATGATAACATAATTGTTTGGAAATGTTTATTCTTTGTATTTTACATTCTAGAATTCCAAAATTTATTGTTTTTAACAACGTGTTTTGCTCTTGCAAATCTACTAAATGTCAACTCTATTTTTCATGATTATAACAGCAAAATATTAAGTAAAGTAAATATACAACCAATGGTACTTAGGTGTAGCAAATATTGCTCAATTAAGTACCTTTGTTAAATGTTGTGGAGAAACAGACAGAATTGACATATACTATGAAATAAAAAGGTTTATTCTTCTGTGACTCCACTATCAAACTAGCATGTTGAAATCATAGCCAATAATGTGATTTTGTTGTTGTTGAAGTGACATCTAGATGTAACTATGGTGATAAGCATAGATCTATTTTGAGTTTTCTGCATGTAGCTGCCCAGTTTGCCCAGCACCATTTGTTGAAGACAATTTCTATATTCCAGTGTGTATTTTGGCTTCTTTATAAAAGAACCAGCCATTCATGGGCGTGTGGATTTGTGTTGAGGTGTTCAAATTGATTCTGTGGATAGATATTTGTCCACTTTGTACAAATACGATGCCATTTTTATTACTATAACTCTGTAATACAATTTGAGGTCAGGATGGTGATACCTCCAATACTTCTTTTATTATTCAGAATTTGATTTATCTGATTCGATATGAAGGTAAAAATTATCCTTTCAAAATCTGTGATGAATTGTGTTAGATTTTTGATGGAGATGCATTGAATCTCTAGATTGCTTTTGGTAGGATGGCTATTGTTACTATACATTAATCCTACTTATGCATGAATAGGGGTATCTTTCTGTCTTCTGATATCTTCAATTTCTTTCCTAAATGTTTTAAATTTTTTTATCATATATGTCTTACAGTACTTGGCCAGAGTTATCCTAAAATATTTTAAATTATTTGAGACTCTTTTGAAAGAGATTGCTTCCATTATTTCTTTTCCAGTATGTATGTTATTTGTATTATCTACTCATTTTTGTGAGTTAATTTTGAATCCAGCTACTTTTGCTGAAAATGTTTGTCACCTGTGGGAGTTTCCTGATGGAATTCTTAGGGTCTTAGTATCTATCTATCTATATATATATATATATATATATATATATATATATATATATATATATATATATATATATTGGCACTTCATTTACAAATAATGATACACTGACATTTTCCTTTCCAGTTTAAACCTCTTAATTTCATATACTTCAGTTGTCTTATTGCTCTAGCTAAGGATTTAAGCACTATATTGAGTTGGTATGGAGAGACTAGAAACCTTGTCTTCTTCCAAATTTTAATGAAATTGTTTGACTTTCTCTTTATTTAAGCTGATTTTAGCTATGATCTCACTGTGAACTGCCTTTAGAATGTTTAAGTATATCCCTTGTGTCCATCATCTCTCTAGGAATGTGTGCTGGATTTTGTCAAAGACTTTTGATGACCATGATGTTTTAGTCATGTTTATGAATGTTAATCCATTCCTGCATTTATGGGATTAATCCAACTGGAACATGGCAAATGATTTTTTTATGCTCATATGTTCTTGGATTTCATTTTCAAGTATTTTATTGGGATTTTAAAGCTATCTTCATAAAGGGAATTGATCTCTCATTCTTTTTCTCTGTTGGGTTTTAATGTGGTTTGGGTATCAGGATCTCTGTGGTCTCCTACAATGAATTGGGCAATATTCCTGTTTCTATTTTGTGGACTAATTTGAGAAATATTCTTTGAAAATCTGGAAGAATTTTGTGCTAAAACTATCTGGGAATTTGTGTGTGTGTATGTGTGTGGGGGGGGTGGGGGTAGATATGTAATTACTTCTTGTATTTCACTGGAATTACAGGTCTGTTTAACTTGTTTGTTTGATCTTGATTTAACTTTGGTGACTGGGATGTATCACACTAACTATTTTCTTTAATATTTCCAACTTGTTGGGGTACAGGTTTTTTTTTTTGTTTGTTTTTGTTTGTTTGTTTTGTTTTGTTTTTTGTTTTTGTTTTTGTTTTGTTTTGTTTTGTTTTGTTTTTTTTGAGACAGGGTTTCTCTGTATACCCCGGGCTGTCCTGGAACTCACTCTGTGGACCAGGCTGGCCTCGAACTCAGAAATCCGCCTGCCTCTGCCTCCTGAGTGCTGGGAATAAAGGCGTGTGCCACCACGCCCGGCTTGGGATACAGGTTTTTAAAGGACTGCATCGTGATCTTCTGGATTTCTTTGGGGTCTGTTTTCGCATCCCACTTTACATCTCTAATTTTGTTTATTTGAATGCTCTCTGCCTTGTGGTTAATTTGGACAAAGACTTGTTAATCTTATTAATGTTTCTCAAAGAAACAACTCTTTATTTTATTGATTTTTTTGTATTTTTTCCTCTTTCCATTTTATTGATATCAGACCTTAGTTTTACTAATTCTTGTCCTCTAGTCCCTTGCAGTGTGATTTCCTCTTATTGCTCTAGAGCTTCAGATGTATTGTTAAGTTAGCAGTATGAAATCATACCAACTTTTTATGTAAGCATTTAGTGCTATCAATTTGACTCTTAGAAGTGTCTTCAGTAAGTTTGGGTATGCTGTGTATTCATTTTCGTTGAATTCAAAAACATCTTTTTGGAAAAAAGGATTATTAATATTCTGTATATATTAATTAATGCTGGAAGTTAATACAGCAGCAATTACTCCTTAGCCAGCTTTTTCCTAAATAAGCACACAGGGACCTTTTTAATATTTCAAAGCTTAGGCCTTAGCTGAGCATACTCTCAATTAGCTCATCTAAATTAATCTGACCACTTAGCCCCATCCAGCCATGTGGGTAGCTATACTTTCCAGGCCTGTAGCACATTTGTCTCCCTTGTGTCTTCTGGCAAAAGGCCTTTTTCTTTTCTTTTCTTTTTTTCATTTTTTTAATTGCTTATTTTATTTCTATTTCAAATACTATGCCCCTTCTCAGTTTCCCCTCCACAAGCCCCCATCCCTCCTCCCTTCCTCCTGCCTCTATGAGAGTGCTCCCCAACCCGCCCACTCACTCCTGCCTCAGTGGCCTAGCCTTCCCCTATCCTGGATCATCAAGGCTCCACAGGACCAAGGGGCTCCCCTCCCAGTGATACCTGATAGGCAATCCTCTGCTACATATCTAGCTGGAGCTGTGGGTAACCCCTGAGTACTCTTTGGTTGGTGGTTTAGTCTCTGGGAGCTTTGGGGGTCTGGTTGGTTGATCCCGTTGTTCTTCCTATGAGGTTGCAAACCCCTTCAGCACCTACAGTCCTCGCCCTAACTTCCCTATTGGGGTCCCACACTCAGTCCAATGTTTGGCTGTGTAAATCCGCATCTGTATTGTTCCAGCCCTGGCAGGGCCTCTCAGGAGACAGCTATACAAGGCTCCTTTTCTTCCCAGAGTCACTTCCTCCCTCCCAGGAAGTCCAGTCTTCCTCCCTTTACTGCCCAAAGACAGACTTTAGCCTTTTATTGACCAGTTAACTTGGGACACATGATTTATACAACAAAAGCTGCTGTACATTAGCATTTGCTTGGGGCAAACAGATTTGAGGGTACAGAATTCAGCACTTGATTATATACCAGCATCAGACCAACCCCAACATCTTTCATTTGTTTCTTAGCTTATGTGCTGACACATTTTTTAGTCAGTAATGAGTTCTTTAGTTTTAATGATTTTGTAAGTTTTCTGTTGTTTATATTGTTATTGATAACTACATTTAACCTGTTGTAGTTAGATAAGATTCAGGGTATTATTCTTTTTGTTGTTTTTGTTGTTGAGACTTGATTTGTATCTAAGATTGTGGTTGCTTATAAAGAAAGTTCTAGGCGTTATGGAGAAGAAGATATATCTTTATATTTGGTGAAATGTTCTGTATTTGATAGCTCACAAAACTGTTCACTTAAAAATGTGAATAAATGGGTAAGAGAGACATCTTTGCTCTGGGTAGACATTAGAAACTACACAGCTTCTGGGACAGACTCTGTTTCTGGCTCCAGACATCCTGCACCTTTCCACCAGAGGAGAGGTGTCCACCTGGAAGGGTTTTCACTGCCTGAGCTGGTAAGAGAGCCATCTTTGCTCAGATGCGTTCCCAGGGAGAGGGCAGCCTGCAGAAGCGACACAGCTTCTGGGAAAGATCCCATTTCTGGCTCCAGACATATGGGGACCTTCTCCACCAGAAGAGAGGTGTCTGCCCAGAAGGGCTCTCACTGCCTGAGCTGGTAAGGAATCCATCTTCGCTCCAGTTCACCTAGGCTTCAGTCTGCACTGGTGAGAGTGTGGACCACAGAAGCTACACAGCTTCTGGGACAGACCCTGTTTTGGGCTCCAGACTTTTGGGAACCTTCCTCGCCAGAGGAAAGGTGGCCACCTGTGAGGGCTCTGTTAGCCAGAGCAGGTGAGAGAGTCATATTGTGTCCAGGGTCCCNTGGTGTCTAATCTGTGCAGGTGAGTGAATAAACTGCAGAGGCAACACATCTTCTGGGACAGACCCTGATTTGGGCCTGCATCTTCAGCCAGGAGGCAGATCTGAGTGCCAGGCTTCTGTGCACCTTGTCTGCTAGAGGAGAGCTTGCCTGCAGAAAGTAATCTGTCCCCTGAGACTCAGGAGAGAGCTAGACTCCCAGGACTTCTGACAGAGGCTAACAGAATCACACAAGGAATAAGCTCCAACCAGAGACAACTATAACAATTAACTCCAGAGATCAGCAGATGACAAAAGGCAAACGTAGGAACCTTACTAACAGAAACCAAGACCACTCACCATCATCAGAACCTAGCACTCCCACCTCAGTCCTGAATACCCAACACACCCGAAAAGCAAGAATCAGATTTAAAGGAATACCTCATGATG
>NC_034593.1:128337537-128338941 GCF_900095145.1 Mus pahari | reverse complement strand
TATAGAAGAAAACTTCCCGAACCTAAAGAAAGAGATGCCCATGAACATACAAGAAGCCTACAGAACTCCAAATAGACTGGACCAGAAAAGAAATTCCACCTGACACATAATAATAAGAACAACAAATGCACTACATAAAGATAGAATATCGAAAACAGCAAGGGAAAGGGTCAAGTAACATATAAAGGCAAGCCTATTAGAAGTACACCAGACTTCTCTCCAGAGACTATGAAAGCCAGAAGATCCAGGACAGATGTTAGATAGAACCTAAGAGTACATAAATGCCAGCCCAGGCTACTATACCCAGCAAAACTCTCAATTACCATAGATGGAGAAACCAAAGTATTCCATGANAAAACCAAATTCACACAAGATCTATCCAGGAATCCAGCCCTTCAAAGAATAATAAAGCATCAATAAAGCCCTTCAAATAAAGCATAAATAAAGCCCTTCAGAGGATAATAAAACATTAACACAAGAACAGAAACTACATCCTAGAAAAACCAAGAAAGTAATCCTTCAACAAACCTAAAAGAAGTCAGCGCAAGAACAAAATCCCAACTTTAACAACAAAAATAATAGGAAGCAATTACTTTTCTTTAATTTCTCTTAACACCAATGGACTCAATTCCCCAATAAAAAGATATAAACTAATAGACTTGTTACACAAACAGGACCCAACATTTCGCTGCTTACAGGAAATCCACCTCAGGGAAAAAGATAGACAATACATCAGAGTGTAAGACTGGAAAACAATTTTCCAAACAAATGGTCTGAAGAAACAAGCTGGAGTAGACATTCTAATATCAAATAAAACTGGCTTCCAACCCAAAGTGATCAAAAAAGACAAGGAGGGACACTTCATACTCATCAAAGGTAAAATCTACCAAGAGGAACACTCAATTCTGAATATTTATCCTCCAAATAAAAGAGCAGCTACATTCATTAAAGAAACATTAGTAAAGCTCAAAGCACACATTGCACCTCATACAATAGTAGTGGGAAATTTCAACACCGCACTCTCACCCATGGACAAATCCTGGAAACAGAAACTAAACAGAGACACATGGACACTAACAGAAGTTACAAAACAAATGGATTTAATAGATATCTACAAAACATTTTTTCCTAAAACAAAAGGATATACCTTCTTCTCAGCTCCACATGGTACCTCCTCCAAAATTGACCATATAATTGGTCACAAAACAGGACTCCACAGATAGAAAAATATTGAAATTTTCCCATGCATCCTATCAGATCACCATGGACTAAAGCTGATCTTCAATAACAGCATAAACAATAGAAAGATAACACTCATGTGGAAACTGAACAACACTCTTCTCAATGATAACTTGGTCAAGGATGAAATAAAGAAAGAAATTAAAGACTTTTTAGAGTTTAATG
>NC_034593.1:128333721-128337526 GCF_900095145.1 Mus pahari | reverse complement strand
AGTACTACTCAGCTATTAAAAACAATGAATTTATGAAACTCTTGGGCAAATGGATATACCTGGAGGATATCATCCTTGGTGGGGTAACTCAATCACAAAAGAAGTCACTAGATAGGAACTCACTGGTAAGCGGTTATTAGCCCAGAAACTTTGAATACCCAAGATACATTTTGCAAAACACAAGAAAAGCAAGGAAGATCATTGTGTGTATACTTCATTCCTCCTTAGAATAGGGAGCAAAATACCCATGAAAGGATATAGATACAGTGACAAAATTTAGAGCTAAGATTAAGGGTGGACTATCCAGAGACTACCCCACCCGGGGATCCATCCCATCATCAGTCAGCAAACCCAGATACTATTGCACATGCCAGCAAGATTCTGCTGAAGGGACCCTGATATAGGGGCCTCTAGTGAGGCTATGCCAGTGCCTGGCAAACACAGAAGTGGATGCTCACAGTCAACTATTGGATGGAACACAGGGCCCNCAGTGGAGGAGCTAGAGAAAATACCCAAGGAGCTGTAGGGGGCTGCAACCCTATATGTGGAAGAATAATACAAACTAACCAGTACCCCCTGAGCTTGTGTCTCTAGCTGCATATGTAGCAGAAGATGGCCTATTTGGCCATTATTGGGAAGAGAGGCCCCTTGGTCTTGCAAACTTTATATGATCCAGCACAGGGGAAGGCCAGGGCCAAGAAGTGGGAGTGAGTGGGTAGGGGAGCAGGGTCAGGGGGAGGGTATAGGGAACTTTCGGGATAGCATTTGAAATGTAAATAAAGAAAATATCTAATAAAAATGGAAAAATGTTAATAAATTATTCGCTTTTGAATTTTCATGATAATTTTTTCATCTTATTCTTTAGCTAATTCTTGAATTGTTTGGACAATTCTTTGACTAAGTATCACTTGATTAAATATGTCACTAGTAACAAAATATAAGCCAATATAGTTTGGAAAAACTCCCTTTGACAAATACCTGGTGCTTTAAGTTAAAAATACACCCAAGGCTTTTATTTCAAATTCAGTTGGAATTTTATATTTTTATCATTTTGTAATTTTTTCTAATTTGTCACATGAGTATGAATGTGATTGGGAGTGACAGAGAGACTGGGATGTTCTTCTTTCATGATGCAGTTGAAAAGCCTAAAGTCTATACACATGCAGATGAGTATGAAATCATTTTCGTTTTACTCTGTTTATTATCTTTGTCTGAAATTTTTATGAGAATATCTGCACAGCGTTGCCCTACATTTCCACAGAGCCAAGTCAGCCTCTTAACCTCTCCCTGCAGGATTTCTCATAAAATGCTAGGAATCATGAACTATATTCTGGAGTGACCCAGAAACTTTAACATTCAAAATCCAAGTTGTCTGAACAGCTCAGTGAAGATGCAAGTTTAAATTAATTGAGAAATTTGATTATAATGACCCTTGAGGGAAGGGATAATACAATGGACATGTTTTTATTAAAATGGTATCTTTTTAATTTAAATGAATAATTGTGAATAAAACAGCTAAAATGAAAATGTGTTCAGGTTAAATAAATTAAATAACCACTTCAGATAGTCTAGTGATTGATAAATAGAGATAGTTGCTCCTGAGATAAATTGGGCTTGAAGCTATTGGAAACAGAATTTTCATGAATGTATAATCATTGTTTTCAGCATAGTGCTGAGATATGCATGTATTTAAAAAGCAAATGCTAGACTGCATTTAAAGCTTTGTAGAAATTCAATTACAAACACCAAAACCAATAACCTCATTGGAATGAACAGTTGTAGTTTATATATGCCATTGCACTGAATCTCTCCTTTCTTTAAGTGCAATATCAAGAGTTAGATCCAGCATTGTATCTATGTCTTTATGTAACACATTTAGATCAAGACATTTACAGAGTTATAGAAAGGCAAGAATCTAGCGAGTCCTTTGTGACTTACATCCATTGTTATAACTCAGCACTGCAGGAAGTTATTTGCTAGATTTTTGAATGCAAAACTTTAAAAACTTTACATTAGATTTTTATAGTCATAAATATTTTTTGATTTTCTGTAAACATTTATTCATGTATTTACAGAATCAGTTAATGCAAAAAGCATATAACCATATATTCATATAAGTAAATGGAACTCAGGCAAATCTTAAGAAAACTTTTACTTTTAGTTCTTGGAATAATTAATGAACATCCACTATTTTTGTTTTCTCCTAAAACCATGGTTTGACATGTATTTCAATGGTTCAGCAAATATAAACTTATGTACACATACATACATGTCATAAATACATTTGTGGAGAAAAAGACACAAAGAAAACAGTAAAATACTAAAATCGAAAATCTAGTTAAAGAGTGTAGAAAAGTTCACGTAGCACCTGGTCACTTTTCTGTCGTCTCAAACTAAGTCCACTAAGTTGATTGCAAAAAATCACATGAAACTGACTTACACTGCTTACAAATAAAAACACGACCAATAAAGTGATAAGTCAAGATGATCTTATTCTGGGGAGAACAGATTGTTATTATGTTTAATAAAGAATCAGAAACTTCAAAAAATACTGAAAATTAAGGTTCTAATCATAGAAGAAGCTGCAAAAGGAAAACCATGATGAGGACTTGGATGCTGAGTCTGACTCAGGTGGTGAAGGTGGAGACACTCGGGTCTGACGGCAGTGAGTCAGTCAGTTGCAGAGGGCTCAGCAGACACACTGACACTCTAGTGAGGGACTCAGCAAAGGCTGTTCATAGGCAGAACTGGCTCATGACCAACATCAGTTATTCATAACATTCGATTAACAGAACCTTTCAGGTTCCCATGATAACACTTAAGCTAAAAATACAGAATTTTCATGGACACACTATAGCATGTTGTAAAAATCTATGAAAAGTGTTTAGGAAAATATATCATCTAATGTCAGATTATTCAGTGTTGAGAATTGGTGATTGTATTGGAACTGTTTCTGGGAAAACTAAGATGATCAGCTCAGGGTACATTTCTATAGCCTGACCTGGGGTGTGTGACTTCCTTAGCAAAAGCCCTCTTACATCTTACAAAACAAAATAGTTTATGCACACACACATACACACACACACACACACACACACAGATACACAGACAGACAGACACACACACACACACACATACACGCACAGACACACAAACAAATCGTATGTAATTATCTTCCTTCAAAAATGTGTTTATATACTTCATCCCTTTTTAAAAACCTTTTCCTAGTTTGGAAATAAATACATTTAAAAATGCACAGATTGTATAGTTACTCTCTAGAAAGGAAAACCAACATTTATACCCAAGTGAAGGTACTTGCAGTGTTAGAAGCTCCTGTGAGGTTCTCCCTCTTAAGCTTAGCCTTCACAGAGTACTCAGTATTGTATTAATAATTTTACTTCAGTAATAATAAACACTAACACAGAAAGTATTTCTACAAAAGTGTTTTTGTCATACTCTTTTTCTTCTTATACTAAAACCAAATTGTCCTCAAAGAATACACAAAAATATATAAAATTTAGGGTATGTAGTAGTGTAAATAAGAAAGGCACTATTAGGCTCATATATTTGAGTGCATAATCATCATCTGTGGCATTACTTGAAAGGCTTAGAAGGATGGTGGGGTGGGGTTTTGTTGTAATTAGATGTCACCTTACTGGAGGAAATGTGTCATCACTGGAGGTGGACTTTGGGATTTCAAAAATCCAAGCCAGGTTCCATGTTAATAAATTTTCTCTCTCTCCCTCTCCCTCTCCCTCTCCCTCTCCTCCCTCTCCTCCCTCTCCCTCTCCTCCCTCTCCCTCTC
>NC_034593.1:128325816-128333246 GCF_900095145.1 Mus pahari | reverse complement strand
CTCCCTCTCCTCCCTCTCCCTCTCCCTCTCCCTCTCCCTCTCTCATCTATCATTTTATCATTTTTTCTTTCTCCCCCATTTGTCTTTATCATTCTACAGATCATGATGTAGTTCTTAGCTACTGCTCCAGTACTTGCCTGCATACCACCATACTCCCTACCATAATGATAAGGGCATAAATCTCTGAAACTGTAAGTAAGCCCCCAGTTAAATGCTTTTTAAATAAGAGGTGCCTTCACAATAGAACAATGACTAAAATAGTGTATACTCATTATGCTCTATTTCCTTAACTTTAATTTTTATGTTATTTTAATTATTTTAATTTTGAGATTATAACATAATTACATCATTTCCTTCTTCAATGTTTCCTACCTCCAAATTCTCCCATATACCTGTCTTTGACTGCTTTCAAATTCATGAACTTGTTTTTTCATTAATTGTCAATGCATACATATCGGTTTGTATACACACACACACACACACACACACACACACACACACAACTCATTCAGTCTGTGTAATGTTACTCATATACACACAATTTCAGGATGCCCTTCAGTGTTCATATTAATTGGTGTGTTCCTCCCAGGGAAAGATGATTTCTCCTGCTGTCTTAGTGGCTTAGTTGCTGGTGTAGGGACGAGTCCTTGTGGTCTTCATCACGTCTACTTCAGCATGCCTAGTGTCCGTGTTCAGCTCATCTTTAGACAGCCATGTTTCTGAAACTTTAGGGTTGTATTTCTGACATTGCCAGGAGATATATCCACACAGCGAACTTCCTGATACTCTGACATTGCAAGCTTTCTACCTCCTCTTCTTCAGAATTCCTAGAGTCTTAGATGTAGGACTTGGTATGAGGGACTTGGGTACTGCTGTGAGAGGCCTGACCATATTTTTGTTTGGAGGAATGTGGATTTATGTACTTTGAAACCAGAACGCAGTAAGATGCTTTAAATGGGGCTTAATTGGTCGCCCTAATAGGAATATGGAAGACATGTGTGCTGATGGTGACTTGAACTTCAGGATCATGGCTCACAAGGTTTCAGAGAAGAATTATGTTAGTATGGGGCCTAGAGACTAATTTTGTTATATTTTGTTGAAGAATGTTGTTGCCTTTTGTCCTTGTTCAAAGAGTCTGTTTGATGCTAAGATGATGAGATTTAGATTAATTACATTGGCAAAAGAAATCTCAAAACCTAGTATAGACTTTGTCCTGTGGTTCATTATTACGAGGATAATTTGATCAAGTATAGCAAACTGAGAAAGAAAAATACAAAATTATGATTCAAGTAATAAAGGGGCACCAGGAAGTAGAATGGACCTAAATCCTGTGTTAAAAGAGATAAACAGATTAAGGGAGTGGTGACCTTGGGGCAGGATCACACCTAGCTAAAACTATTGTTTATGTATTTGCAGTTAAACAAGGCATAATTATAGCATGTCACACATTATTATGACCTGGTCATTGCTTTCATTTGGACATAAGAAAATATGAATATGTGTCCACTTGGCAAGAGGTGTATTGTGATGGCTATTCCTGGTTGTCAGTTTGACTATTTCTGGAATAAACAGCAATCCAGTAATGGAGGGCACACCTGTGACTTAGATCTTGAGGCTGAAAAACACACTGGACTTTAATCCAGATTTTGAGGCACACCTTTAATCTTGGCCATACTGTCTGCTGGAGGAAGGAGGAAGGAGGAAGGAGGAAGGTTCATTTCTTATGCCTGCTTGTATGTACTTGCCAGCACATCTGTTGGAGCCCACTTCTTCACGATTCTTATACAGAAGATCAGCTAATACACCCAGACCCAGGAGTCTGAGCATATACTAGATTCTAGAACTTTAATTCATAGCTAGCCATTATGGGTTTAGTTAGATTGCAGCCTGCAAGTCATTCCAAAAATTCCCTTTATACATATGTGTCTATATGTATAAATGTGAATATATTACACTTATTATCATTAATTATTTATATAATTATTGAATTTTATTATATATTTTATTATACATAATTTATATATTACATATTAAAATTGTTATACATTATGTAATTGTTATTTTATATATAATATTCATTTATATATATACTATTTATTTCAGATAAAATATATATTCATCTATATATAATTCATATATGTTTTATTACATAAATTAATGAATTCTCTAACAAAACATATTTTTATTCCATAAGTTCTATGACTGTAGAGAACCCTTAATAATACAGGATATTTATATAGCTTTTATTTTTACATTTTAAAAATTATTACACTTACTTCTCCCTTTTCTTCAATCCCTCCAACCCTGTCCATGTTCCCTCTACCTACTCCCTCTCAAAACAGTGGCTTCATTTTCTGTATAGAAAAGATAACCTGATGCAAGGTAAGAGCTACACATAACTGTGGCTATAAGGATACATTTTAGAATGCAGTTAGGAATTATGCTGGTATAGTAAGGTGGTTTTCCTAGGTTCTGTGACCTCATAAGCCCCAGGAAGTTGTCTCACTTCCCAGTACTTGGTATGGTTTCTTTCCTATCCAGTAGTTTAACTCTAATTAGTCAGTTGTATGCTATCGGGGAATTGCAGAATACAGGTTACAGGTACTATGAATGAATAGATATTTTAAATGGGGAGGGGTCTCTAATTGCAAAAGATCAGAGAATATAATACAGAAGTTGAGATGGGCACATACCTAACACTCAGGATAAAGCCTTAAGGATTATATTATTTTATATTTACCTAAAATTACACGTGTGTGTGTGTGTGTGTGTGTGTGTGTGTGTGTAATATTATTCCACTTTGATTGACAGTACTTCCCACAAGACACAGTAATGTCCTGATGCATCATATGTTTACTTAAACATATAAGAAAGTCTACTTTTCAAAAGTTTATCAAAGATCTCCTGATTTGCTCCTTAAACAGAGAAGGGGAGGCTTATTATTATTGTAAGGGAAGGGTTTGAAAGGCAATTCTTACACTTCACTATGCATGTTTTATTTCATAGTATTATTTTAAGATATATCAATGATACCTACATCATCCCAAGCTAAAAACCACCATCTAGGGTTTATTATTTGCCAAATTTAATTAGTCTTAATTACTCTGCACATCTTCACTTTCCTACTAAGTTAAACTCAATAGATAGTAAAAGAAATGGTACTTGGATTTAAGCAGTCTACCTGTCTAGAACCTTCTCTTGGCTACATCAGTATAACTAAGGAATCCTGTCTACTTATGGGGAGATTGGAACTATGTTCATTTTTGTAAAGAATATAATGGAATAAAGTTCAATAACAATCTCTGTAATAGACTGAATATCCATTTCTTCCTAAAACTGTGTTCTGAGGTTCTTTTTTGTCCAATGCAACATTAATAGGAAAAGATTATGGGTGAAGAATGTCAGTGGATTTTGTGCCCTTACAAAAGACACAGCAGAGAGGCCATTGTCTTCTCACCTTATGCAGATATAGTAAGGAGATGGCCTTTTGTAGGAGAGGTCTAGCATTGTTTATGTACATATAGCCTTCAGAAGACCGAAAAATACATTTCTTGTCTTTCTGTTTTGGGTATTATATTCATTTTCTGGTTTTGTTCTCATTTCATTTTGAGTTATGAGACAAGGTCTTACTATGTAGATCAAGCTGCCTGGTGTAGGGCATGGCATTGTCTGTGGTGCTCATAACTCTACCTACTATTTACTATCTACTCTATCTGTATCTACTAGGGTTACAGCTGTGTGCTGCCAAGCCCGGCCAGCTCCTGATCCTTGTAAGTTTCTCTATCTATGGGATTTTGTCCAAATAGCCTTAACCTACTAGAATCAGAACTTCTATGTTTTCAGATACTGAATCTGAATTTAATTTAAAAATCATTTTAATGAAATTTAAAATATTATATATAAACATTCATGCTTTTTTTTATATACACAGGTTGTTATACAAAAGTCTTATGAAGCAGGCTGTGTTTTCTCTGGGCAGTGATGTTGCTTGAGATAGATATCTTGTACACAGACTCCATCTCCCTAAGGCCATGTTTTCACATCTCAAGTGTAAGGACTCCAAGGTATAAATTTTGAGGGAGCATATAATTAAACCCATGCACTATTTTATGCTATTTTATTTATTGCTTTAGTTATCATTGTCATCATCATCATTGTATCTGTTATCTAACTATACCACATACACAAACACACACATACATACACCCCAAGCAGACACACATGCATACAAATAGACTGACAGACAGACCAATAGACATTGCATGTTCAATAAAAAATGATTTTTTGTGTGATTTTCTGTTGTAGTTAGAAAAATAGTAAACTGTGATTACTAGATGAAGACTATAGGAATTATAAGAATAATATTCTAGATGCCTTTTACTGAGCAATAAAAATGTATTTAAACAGTCCACAGAAAGTATCAAAAATGTATGACTAAAAGGAAGTTAAGCCCAAATCTACAATAAATTGCTCTACTTTAAGCAAGTTGAACATTATAAAAGTGAAGAAATAAAGCAGTAGGAAAATTTTGCATGTTGGGATTTTCGTAAAACATTAAAAGGCAAATTTCTCACTGAAGCAAGCGTCCTAATGAGGCTGAGTTCCTGATTATTCAGTGCTCAGCTGGAAACACGGTTCTTATAATTACCATTCTGAGGTAAAATTTAAGACATCAGTTTTAATGTTCTTCTCTTTTAGATGATTAGATTTATTAACATGAATTTGTTATGTTTATACTTCATTAAAAATAAATCTAACTCTAAGTCAGAGGGTTATTTCCCTTTTTGAAGTTTAAGGCTTGGTGATATTGAGGCTTTGAAGCTCTTTTCTTCTTGGTGATCTTTTGAGTCAGAGATTCCTATGTAGCTCAGGCTTCTGCAACTTGTACATAAACCTCAATGGCTCACACTTGAGACTATCCTGCTTCAGGCTCCTGCTGCTAGAGGCAGGAGCTACCATGCCTATCTCTGAAATTTGGTTAGTAGCAATTCCAGCTCATGGACACTTACACATAAGTACTGCTAAATAACATGTTTTTCTAATTTTCACTATAGTATATATTCTATATTATCTTTCACCTGACTTTTAATTCATTAATTCAAGAATGTTGATTCAAAATCTAATATTTCCTAGGTAAATTTCCTGACAGTAGATGTTTATTCTGTATTCTGGGAAGCTGAATACACACACAAAAAAAGGTTAATATTTTTTGCCCTTGTCATATTTAAATTATCACAGAGAAGACAAGAATTAAACAAACAGCTCAGTAAATTCAGTGATTGGAAGCAATGGATAAAATGGAGTAATCTAACTCTAAGTCAGAGGGTTACTTCTGAGGGATAAAATGGATTATAAATTCCTTTTCTGTTAATTCTTAGGAAAATCTATGTTGAAGTATTTTAACAGAAACTTAAGAAATAACTTATGAGAAGAGAATAAAAATCAGAGTTGCTACAAAGCCTTGAGCCATGGTAGAACATGAGAGGCACTGTGATTTGCATAGAATACACAGAAACAAAAGGTACATAGGTGATGAGAATGAAGGGCTAATGGGTGAATTAGAATAGTCATAAATATTTAGATGTATGAGAATGAAGGAATCTCTGTTTGACACTATGAAAGTGTGTGTGGCAGCTCAGTGCCCCACAATAGGGGGATTTTAGGGTTAGGGGAGTGAAGCAGCAGTCGGGGTGGGTGGGGGATCACCCTCATAGAAGTGAGGTGGAGGGGGGATATGAGAGGGGTTTTGCGGAGGGGAAACCAGGAAGGGAAATAGCATTTGAAATGTAAATAAAGTAACCAATAAAAATTTAAAAACAAAAGTAAAATTCTATCTTCCTCAAATATGAGCAAAGATTTCAGCACCTTTTATCTTCCACACAGGGCTAACACAGTTTTGAAATACTTTGCCAAGTAACATATAGATTGCAGAGTTAGGAGTTTCGACTTCTTGGAGTCTGAGCCATTGGCGTTCTGTTCAGTTAAGGCTATTTCCTTTAGTTTATCCAGTTTTATGTTGAGGTTCTTGATCCACTTGTTTGTGTAGGGCAATGAATATGGATCTAATTGCATTCTTCTGCATCTAGACATTCAGCTATATCAGAACCATTTGTTAAAGATGTTGTCTTTCTTCCATTGTATGGTTTTGCATCTTTGTCAGAAATCAAGTGTCCATAGGCATGTGGGCTTATTTCTGTGTCTTCAATTTGATTCCATTGATCAACCTGTTTGTTTCTACACTAATACCTTGCAGCTTTTGTTTCTATTGCTCTGAGATCAGGAACGGATGTTCCTCCAGAACTTCTTTTATTGTACAATATTGTTTTAGCTACCCTGGGTTTTATTGCGTACCAAGATATGAACTGCACTTTCAAGGTCTGTGAAAAATTGTGTTGGAATTTTGATGGGGATATCACTAATCTGTAGATTCCTTTTGCTAAAATGGCCATTTTTACTATGTTAATCCTGCTGATCCATGAGCATGGGAGATCTTCATATCTTCTGCTATCTTCCTCAATTTCTTTCTTCAGGGACTTGAAATTCTTGTCATAAAGGACTTTCACTTGTTTAATTTCAGTTATATCAAGATATTTTATATTATTTGTGACTATTATAAAGGGTATTGTTTCCCTATTTTTTTTTCTTAGCCCATTTATCATTGTTGTGAAGAGGGCTATTGATTTCTTGAGTTGATTTTGGATCTATCCTGCCACTTTGCTGAAGTTGTTTATCAGCTGTAGAAGTTCTCTGGTAGAATTTTGGGGGTTGCTTATGTATTCTATCATATCTCTGTGAATACCCAGTAGTTGATTGAAACAGATCCAGATACCCACAGCCGAACATTAGCTGGAGGTTTTGGGTTTTTTTGTTGTTGTTGTTTTTGTTGTTGTTGTTTTGTTTTGTTTCTTTTTTTATTTTTTGTTTTTCTTTTCTGTTTCTTTAACAAATTTTTTCTTTTTTAAATTAAATTATTTTCTTCATTTACATTTCAAATGCTATCCCTTTCCTAGTTTCCTCTCCTAAAGTCCCCTATACCTCCCACTGTACCCCAACCCACCCACTTCTACTTCCTGGTCCTGGCATTCCCCTATACTGGGGCATATAATCTTCCCAAGATGAAGGGCCTCTCCTCCCATTGAGGTCCGACTAGGCCATCCTCTGCTACATATGCAGCTAGAGACACAAGCTATGGGGGTACTGGTTAGTTCATGTTGTTGTTCCTCCTATAGGGCTGCAGACCCCTTCAGATCCTTGGGTACTTTCTCTAGCTCCTTCATTGGGGGCCCTGTGTTCCATCCAATAGATGACTGTGAGCATCCACTTCTGTATTTGTCAGGCACTGGCATAGCCTCACAAGAGACAGCTATATCAGGGTCCTGTCAGCAAAATCTTGCTGGCATATGCAATAGTATCTGTGTTTGGTGGCTCTT
>NC_034593.1:128317883-128325306 GCF_900095145.1 Mus pahari | reverse complement strand
AGGAACCACCAAACTGATTTCCAGAATGGTTGTACCAGCTTGCAATCCCACCTGCAATGGAGGAGTGTTCCTCTTTCTCCATATCCTTGCCATCATCTGCTGTCACCTGAGTTTTTGATCTTAGCCATTCTGACTGCTGTGAGGTGAAGAAGATCTCAGAAGATGGAAAGATCTCCCATGCTCATGGATTGGCAGGATTAACATAGTAAAAATGTCTTTCTTGCCAGAAGCAATCTACATATTCAATGCAATCCCCATAAAATTCCAACTCAATTCCTCACAGTGTAAATTCATCTGGAATAACAAAAAACCAGGATAGCAAAAACTATTCACAACAATAAAAGAATCTCTAGTGGTATCACCATGCCTGACCTCAAGCTGTACTAGAGAGGAATTGTGGGAAAAAAACTGCATGGTACTGGCACAGCGACAGATAGGTAGATCAATGGAATAGAACTTAAGACTCAGAAATGGACCTAAACACCTATGATCACTTGATCTACTACTTGGAGCTAAAACCATCCAGTGGAAAAAAGACAGCATTTTCAATGAATGGTGCTGGCTCAACTGGCGGCTATCATGTAGAAGAATGAGAATCGATCCATTCTTATCTCCTTGTACTAAGGTCAAGTCTAAGTGGATCAAGGAACTCCACATAAAACCAGAGACACTGAAAATTATAGAAGAGAAAGTGGGGAAAAGCCTTGAAGATATGGGCACAGGGGGAAAATTCCTGAACAGAACACCAGTGGCTTGTGCTCTAAGATTGAGAATCAACAAATGGGACCTCATAAAATTGCAAAGCTTCTGTAAGGCAAAGGATACTGTCAATAAAACAAAAAGTCCACCAACTGATGGGGAAAAATCTTTATCAATCCTAAATCTGATAGGGAACTAATATCCAATATATATATCAAGAAGTTGGACTCCAGAAAACCAAATAACGCTATTTTTAAAAAAATGGGATACAGAGCTAAACAAATAATTCTCAACTGAGGAATACCAAATGGCTGAGAAGCACCTGAAAAAATGTTCAACATCCTTAATCATCAGGGAAATGCAAATCAAAACAACCCTGAGATTCCACCTCACACCAGTCAAAATGGCTGAGGTCTGGGACTATTAAGGAAGAGTTGGGGATGGATTTAAAACCCTGAAGGAGATAGAAACTCCACAGAAAGACTAACAGCGTAAGCTCACCTGGATCACTAGTAGCTCTCAGAGGCTCAGCCACAACCAAACATACAGTGTCTGGACCAAGGCCCCACGCTCTTAGGTAGGAGATGTGCAACTCAGTCTTCATGTGAGTCCCCCAATGAAAGGAGTGGAGGCTGTCCTTAAAGCTGTTGTCTGACAGTAGGATCCTTTTCTGACAGTTCTGCTTAGTTTTCCCTCAGTGGGAGAGGATGTACCTAAGCCTACAGAGACTTGATGTGCTAGAGTGGGAGAATTTTTTTTTGGGGGGGGGTCCTCTCAGAGGAGACTGGGGGGAGGGCTGGGGAGGAAATCTGGGAGAGGAGACTGGTGGGGCAGTGTTTTATATGGAAAGAAAGGAAAGAAATGAAATGAAATTTAAAGAAATGAAAAGAAAAGAAGAAGAAAGGAATGTTGACTTCCTCTTAGGCTTTATCATTGAATTGATTATTTGTCTGTAAGAACTCAACTTGTCTTTACCACCATGACGACCAGGAGGATAAAAGATGTGTCTGAATTCTAAGATTTGAAATACTGGGCAAGTGTAAACTATCATTTTGCAGATTGTGGTACATTGAAGTGCTCAGAAGTACAAAACAAACTCTAAAATATCCTTATTATATATAGATAAGAATGCCCCCTTTAAAACTGTGTATTGCATTGTGTGTGTGCCTATGTCTGTATCTCTCCCTGTCTCTGTCGCTCTCTCTCTCTCTCTCTCTCTCTCTCTCTCTCTCTCTCTCTCTCTCTCTGTGTGTGTGTGTGTGTGTGTGTGTGTGTGTGTTTATGAAATGTGGTGCCTGGTAATCAAATATGCAGTCTTGTATTTCCAAGATTTATCACCAGACTGGACCCCACAGGTTGTAATTGTATGTTGCTACTATATAGAGGTCAACTAGTTACTCATTTATTTTGCTTAATTTTTAACTATATTACCTATGGTTTATTTCACAAAATTGATATTTTATATTTAAATTTGTGCTTTCTCCATATCTCTTGTGAAATTTTAATGTAAGGAGAAAACTTTCAGTTACTATTTAGGAATATCTCCACAGTTTTTACTGATCTTATGATTTTCACCAAAGGGCAGAGTGTGGGTAAGTTTTGTAATACTGCTGCTATATGAGAACAGCTACATGCTTGCCTGTTGGGAAGTACAAAGACAAAACAAACAAAGAAACAAACAAAGGAAATAAACCCTCATGATAGAATACGCAAAATATTATAAAATTATGTTTTCTATTTCAAAAACTTTTGGGCATGAAAATTCAAAGCTATAAAGCTTGAGATAATTTTCATCATCTGAAGTCATCTTCTTTGGGGAAGTTATTAATTTTGAAGGCTTTGAATTATAAAGAGCCTTTCTCCATTTTGCAGTACTTGGTGAAGCAATAAATCGACATCGGATGGTTTTTATTGGGTGGGTATTATGCTAGTAATGAGAGCAGAATTACATTCTCCAAATTGAGAAATAAGTCTGTATTGAGTGCTTGAGCCAATTAAAAAAGATAGGATAGACCATGCATAATACCTTATTATATTGCATACGTACCACTTACTAAATGCAGCTACTTCTAATCTTGAAAGTGGAAAAGATCCTGCCATTAGGCAAATTATTTGCTGTATCTAGTCAACATTTTTTTTTATATTGAAACACAAGTTAAATGCAAAGATATTGCCTAGACAGCAAGGTTTTGATATATACTTGCTAAATAGGAATGGACACCACACATTTTATCGTCTATTGAATACAATTAAAGTATAATTATAATCTAATGGATTTGCTAAAGCATTTATTGAAGAATGACACTGTGTTCTGTATACAGTGATCTGAGTGGTCAAATGAATAAAGTTATAGATATCATTTAAAGAGCATCATGGACGCCATTATGCAGTGTGAGAGTCTCAAGACTGGTATCTCTACAGTCGATCTTTTTATTCTTCTGCCCTTTAGAATGCAATCCCTGTTCCTCGAGTAAAGTATAACCTCATCTTTCAGAGGATTCCTCTAGCTTTATTGCAAAAGTCTTTCTAACGTCGGAGTGAAATGTTTATTAAAATCATTTAACATCTTCTTTACAGGGAGCCTAAAGTTATTAACAATTTTCATTATATTTTTAGCTAGAAATGTGAAAGTCATTAAAATACTACAGCTAGCTGAAACTACAGAATGCCTGTAAACTAGACTCCGCAGAGTCTCAACTTCATAATGTATGATATTAAAAAGCCGAGATTTTTATAGATATGCTTCACCTGGTAATAAATTGTAAAGGCTAATGTTTTATGTGAATGAACATGGGGTGTGCAACAGAGTTTAGGGAACAAATTATGAGGGTGTGTATGTCTTCAATTTGATTCTTTAGTCGTGTTGTATGGCTTCTCTCTCTCTCTCTCTCTCTCTCTCTCTCTCTCTCTCTCTCTCTCTCTCTCTCTTTGTCTGTCTGTGTGTGTGTGTGTCTGTGTGTGTGTGTTTTCTGTGTATGAAGTGAATTATGTGGAAATTAGTTCCGCATAAGGGAATCTAGACTTTGATTTATACTTAGAGAAGAAGTGGATCAGTAAGTTGGTAAAAGTGTGATTGTGGTGGTAAACAAGATTTATAGTCTTTAGGAGATCTGAAAAAAAAATACCCAGGAAAATTGAGCTTAGTGTATTTTTAATGAATAAGCATAGTAATTATCATACTCCACACCCATTATCCAAAGAGAGCAAATTCGAGACCGACATTGATGCCTGAAATAAAAAAATAACACAGAATCTTATATTTTACCATATTTTCCTATATCTGCATACATATAAATTTGATGTATGTTTCAGTTTAACCGAGCACTGAGAACAGAGCATGCCTCTCACTTTGTATTCTAAGGGGGGACACCCAAACTCATGTGAACTTCAGAATTATACCAATAACAACTCTATTCCTCTATTTGAACTTTCAATACTACATGGAAAGGGAGGCCTCTACGGCCTTTTAATGGCACAATCTATTTATCAGCGTTACTATGCTTGCTCTTCACAGGCCATTATTAGGTGAAATAAGGGTTACTTAAATGCACTGCCATGCTCTGACAGTTGATTCAATAATTGAGACAGCTCCTAACTGACTAATAAGTAGGCAGCATACACAGCATGTTGAGTGAAACTGTGGCAAACCAAACTGTGGCTAAGCAAGGACTCCTGTAGCAAAGCAAAGTCTGACAATATTAAGTAGCTTTTAAGGCATGTTTACAGTGTTTACAGTTCGGCATCAACAAGTTACTGTGGGTTTATGTATCCGTTTGCTTCCTGGTATGTGCGGGACTTTATTGTGAGCAGGTGTTATGGTCGTTCCCAAAACTAAGCTAGAGTTTAGACTCAGTAGATGTGACCTAAATAGGATTTCTTCTGTCCCTTCCTATGAAATAGAAACATAAGCATTAGAAACAATGTAAGGAGAAACCAAATGAGATTTTTGAGAGGGACAAAAAAAGAAAGTATGCCTGTCTAGGGAGCCTGGGTGGGAATGGGGACAAAGTTGCAAGTGCCTCTCAATGCCGTGAGGACAGTACTCTAGACCAGACTTTATTCCAATCAACAAAGACAAGGCAACACAGATTGGTCTCACCCGAGTTTAGATTTAATCAGTGTACTGTCAATCATTCTATGTGAGCCTGGCAACACTGGAAGGAGCATTGGCGGGGAGAGCTGCTGATTGTAGCAATCAGGGAAAGAACTATCTTCTCTTGCTACAACTCGGAATTATTTCTCAAAGGCAGGTACCCAGAATGCACATTTTAACACAAGGAGGCCCGCTTGAGGAACTCATTATCCATATAACAAACACAAAGCAAACAAACAGAAAAACATTCCAAAAGCAACATTCGGATTGACTTCTAAAGAGGAAAGACAAGGAAAACAACACCATCGAGACATGAAAAAGATGGAAGTAAACAATGTCTTTTAGACTGTCATAGATAGGGAAAGAAAAATAATAGTGTAATACATGCCTTCTCTCTTTCTCTCTCCCTCTCTCTCTCCCCCTCCCCCTTCCCCTTCCCTCCCCTAACCTTCCTCCCATGTTTTTTGCTACAGTGGATCAGTGAAATTTGTGCATGCCAGGAAAGTGCTTTACCACTGAGCTATGTTAGCTCATAAGTTACAATGTTCATAGTGATTTTCTGACTTTATGTGCTAGTTATTATTCTGAGGAGAAAATGTTTTCCCCCTAGAAGATCACATATTCTACTGTCATGTTATTTGAGTTCTCTTATATTTGAAAGATCTTTTAAAAAATATTTGTTTATTTTATGTTTGATGTTTGTGTGTACACATGCACATATTTCACATATTTGTATGTGTGTTTGTGTGTGTGTGTGTGTGTGTGTGTATTTGTGACATGTGTGTGTATGTGTTGCCTGCAGAAATCAGAAGAGACATCAACAAACCCACGGGTACTGTGAGCCAGCATTTGGGTACAGGGAATTGAACTTAGATCCTTTGCCAGAGCAACAAGTTGTCTTAATGACAGAGTTATCTCTCCTGTCCCTTTTAAAATTTTGGTCGTGGAAGTGCAAAATAAGATCCTAATCATAAACTATCTAATAAGCACCATTGAACACATTTAAGCTTTTAAAAATAAAAATATAACTCAATTAAAACATTTTAAGTAGAATTAATTTTATGAATTATATTAAAATAAGTATTTTTATTTAATAAAACCCTACACTTGTGAACATGTTTTGAAGAGGAAAAGACACCAAAACTTTCCTCTTAGTTCATAGGGCCCTGTTAGTGTGTGGAGCCATAGCTTTCATGCTTTGAGATGGATTCTGTGTCAGGCTAAAAGCTCCCTTTAGAATTGTGTGCTTTTAATTAGTGTATCTTTCCCAGCTCTTAGGAGTCATAAAATACAGAGATCTTGAACATTATTTACAGATCCTATCTGCCTCTTTACATGCAACTCCAAGATTCCGAAGCACTGGGCTCTCGCTTTAATAAATCCTGGAATCCTTTGTTGTTCCTGTTGTTTCTCATCACATAGAAATATACTGTCCTTTGTGGGTCCTACGCAGTTAGTCAATGCTAGTAAATGCCACTAATGATTCATCCCATATGCCCTAAACATTTACTGAGTGTGCTTACAATTTTGTGTTTGCCTATTTTGCTGCTGTTTTTTCAGGACACCTTGATGTTTATCAGTGGAGGAGTTATCATGACTTTTCACAAATTATATACTACTCCACAGAAAAGCACATGGTAAAATTTCATTCAGGCATAAATAAACATATTAATAGTTGCTATTGGGTATCATTAATTGCCCTGAGTTCACTAACTAAAGAATGTCTATCAATGATATTTTCCAGTAGATTAGATTATAAACATTAAGTAATCTTTTATATAAGGCCATCAGCATTCAAGAGTAGTACATTATTAAATTATTTTAAAATTACAACAAGGTGTGTGTGTGTGTGTGTGTGTGTGTGTGTGTGTGTGTGTGTGTGTGAAACCAATTGAAATGTTTTATTTAGTTTCTATGTTCATGAATTGAACCCTCAAATAATTGCTTAGTTAAGCTTAGCTGATATTATAATCATGATTACCATAATTATCAGTGTAACAATTGTTGCTTACTACTGACAGCACATCAAAACTTGGTGGAAGAGGAATATTTTATGAAATAGCCGTGAGTGTGTGTGTGTATGTGTGTGTGTGTGTGTGTGTGTGTGTGTGTGTTTATATCTGTATGCACGTACACACCTGTGTATATGTCACTCTATGTCTGGACATGTCTTTGGTGTATACTATCTGTTTACATGTGGAAGTTAGGACATAAACTTGGTTTCCATTATTGGGTTCCATCTTCCTCTCATTTGCTCATTATTTTTGCCAGTCTGGATGATATGAACTCCTAAAGGAGACCAAATTGGATGATCAGTGAACGTTAAGGCCCTGCTTCTTCTCCACACCCAAAACACCAGGAGTAAACATCAACCTCACATTTAATCTAACTTGTTTTTCTCATGTGGGTTTGGACTTGGACCTCATGTTCCAGGCAAAAGCTTTTCTTTTTTTTCCAATTTTTATTAGTTATTTACTTCATTTACATTTTAAATGCTATCCCCACAGTTCCCATAACCCCCTTCCCCGCTCCCCTTTCCACCCACTCCCCCATCTTGGCCCTGTTATTCCCCTCTACTGGGGCATATAAAGTTTGCAAGACCAAGGGGCCTCTCTTCCCAATGATGGCTAA
>NC_034593.1:128297817-128317872 GCF_900095145.1 Mus pahari | reverse complement strand
TCATGAGAAGTGACTTTAGATCCATGTCCTGCTTTTCTGGTTTGATGTTTTTTCCAGAATATGCTATGGTGGGAGAGTTTGGTTCTGATGATGCCAAGTAACCTTGGTTTCTGTTGCTTCTGTTCTTACACTTGCCTCCTGCCATCTGATTATCTCTAGTGCTTGCTGCCCTCGATATATCTGATTGGAGCTTGTCCTTCCTATAATCCCAGTTGATTCAGTACTTCGCAGAGTCCAGATTTCTCTGTGATTCTTTGATTGTGGGCTCCTGTGAACCTGGGATTCTGGGTGTGTCTGTTTCCTTGGCAGTCAAGCTCCTCTGAGACACTCAAATACTAGTGTGACCTAGCTCCTGTTATCCTGGGATCCTGTTGTCCTAAGATCCTGGTTGTGTTACAGTGCATGGAAGTGGTGTCTCCTTTAAGGATTGTGGAGTTCTCTGGTCAGTGATCCTAAGATCGCTTGGGCAGTCTGCTAGGGACAGTGGGGGTGTCCACCCACTCAGCGCCCTAGGTGACCAGGTGCTGGTGCAGACTGGAAGGGATTTGTGTCCCTGGTCAGGCTGGTTCTCTGCTTCCCTAGTGCTGTCTCAGGTCCAGTGGGATTGGATTTGAGCAGAAGTTGTGTTCCACTCACCAGTGATCCTAAGATGGCTTGGGCAGTCTGCTAGGGACCGTGGGGGTGTGCACTTAATCCGTGCCCTAGGTGACCTGGTGCTGGTACAGACTGGAAGGTGGCAAAAGCTTTTCTAACTAAGCTATCTTCCAAGCCCGCAGCATAATTAAAATTCTAGCTAATCAAAAGTAAAGAAAAATTATATCAATTCCATAAGAGTGCTTTCAATTTTCAAATCTACAACAGTATGACCCCCAACACGTATTTCACTGCAAATGCACAAACATTGTCTCAAGTGCATTGATACCTAAACCTAAAGTTAGTTTAAAATAGAGTATTTTCTTATTTAATGAAGTATTCAGAGATTCACAAAGATGTTATTTCATGCAACACAAGTAAAGTATTCAATGACAAGAGTATGGAAATTAGTAAATTCATTGCCATATAATGTAGCCATCAGCATGTATGTGTTTTTGGAGTTCCTGATCTATACAGCACCTGGAAATGATGGTGCAGAGCTATTTTTAAAACCCCAGCTTCATTCTTTGTCAGAACTACATTTTGACTTTTGCACCTTTCATATTACTTTATTTGCAGCTTCATATTTATTTCTATAAACACATATTTCAAGCAGTGGGTGGGAATTAAGGCAGCCAGATGGCAACATGAACTGGGTGACAAAAAGGAAGCTCAGATACAATTTCCCTGCTTTTCCTCACTTCCACACATGCAGGGAGTTAGAAGACTGTCAGGTTCACATGTTTCTGTTAGGTAATGTTCAAGTTCAGGGCTTATCCTTGACACAATCCTAATTACTTAAGAGCAATTTTAGATGGATTCTATCTAGCCATATCAGAATGAAGAGAACATGATTCACATAGGTCTACGTGTAGGTGGGCAAGCATCATCATCAATATCATTTTAATATTTCTAGCAATGTTCCTAATAAGCAACTGTATTCAGGAAAAAAAATTATGTAAACAGTCACAGGTGCAAAATCAGTGGGTAGCATCACACTGACAAATTAGCAGGCCAAAGAAGGGAGGACTAAAAATGTATAAGCATGGCTTTCTTGAAATCTATAATCATCTGAAATTAATGAAAGCAGTAAAGAAAGAGGCAGTCTATTCTTGAGTCCCTGGGAAGCTGAAGAGGTCTCTCATTACCCTTGAGACACATGGTAGGACTTACAGTGCAGAGCTAGGACTCCAGTTGCACTTCAGTGCACAGTCATAGGCAAGTTGTACATTTTTCTGGGCTTATGATTTCTCTTCTCTAAAGCAGTTGGAAGACTGCATGAGTCAGAGGATCAGCATGGGGCATGAATGAGATAACGTGCTTGATGGAGCTGAGACACAGATCAACAGAGTTTCAACTCAATAGACGCATTTGCATCTTAACATATTATGCAAAATAGTAGAAAACAACACTGAAAATGTTTCTCCTTCCTTATTTCCAGGGTTTTATCTGAGTTTATGGTCTCCAAGAGCAAAGTTGTTTCTCAGTTTCTAATCTCAGATATGGCCTTATGACTAATTTTGGTAAAAAGATATTAGCAAAGACAATGTGAATTATTTTCTTAAAAGCACAATAATAAGTATCCCTCCTTCTCTTCCTACTGTCTGGGGTCTAAGTCTGAAAGTTGGTGCTAAAGCAGCAAACATGGGATATTAATCACATTTATGCTGAACATGACAGAAAACAAGATAAAGACTTGGTATCTGCAAATATAAGAAGACACTTGTGCAGAAGAAGACATATGCCTTGCACAGTAAAATGAAATAGAACACCCCATAGCTTTTCCCATTCTGCCTTAACTTGGCTACTTAAAGCTACTTAGCCTCTTACTGTGAACCACAGACATGCCTGCCATGTTCTCATAGGGCTTAGCTTCTGCTGCAGTAGAGAAGAGACCAAGGCTCAGCAGACCTAAGCCTTGGCCCTACTCTCATGGAAACTAGCTATGCCCAAGCTCCACACCATCTAGCCACCAGTTTGCAATGTGTGCTGATGGATTATTATGAAAACATTTTCAAATATCTGTCCAAATCTGTAATAGGCTCTATGAGAAATTGCTTTTTTTCACTATAAGGCTGTTTACAACTCTCATGTTTCTCTCATTGGATCTCTGAATGAATATTTCCACATTAACTATGTAAATTCATGAATACTGTTTCTTCAGTGGGCTATGTAATATATGTAAGTACTGGACTATTTGAGGCTCTGAAGACTAGTCTAATGTAGAACTCTAAAGTACTGAACATTCTGTAAAGACCTTTAAGGTAGAAACTATTATATTGGCAATATACCGTGAAAATTTTCTTAACTTTTTTTATTAGTTATTTGTGTGTTTTCTACAATGTGTTTGGTCATATTCAAATGCCTTCCCCAACTCGTTCTATAATTACTCCCCTTTCCCTACCCATCTTTGTCTTTTTTTTTTTTTCAATTGACCAGTGACTTTTACTGCCCAGATACTGATTTAGAAGAGACATTATAAAGTGAGAGGGGGTGTAACTGAAGAATGAAAATAAAGAGGTAGTTATAGGGTATATTTGTGACTCAAGTTCTATGTAGTTTTCCCTCTTAAACAAGATCAACCTCAAAAGTTGAATAAAGTTTAAAAAAAAAAAGTTTAAACAACATAGCATTCGACTTGGTAGACAGTCATTTCAGCTGCTTCCAAAAGAGTAATAGTGAGTGTAATTTCCAATAGGCTATTTGAAACAAATATTGCAAACAACCAAAAGAAAACATATATTTCAAGAGGGAGGGGTAATACAACTACTATTAGTATTCTAGAAATAAAGAACAATCACCAAGTCTACCTTTGAATAAGCACCTGGGTTTGAGGGCTTTAAAGAAACACATTGTCTGTTGGACCTACTGGAGCTTTTAATTTATTCAAGTCATAGGCAGACACCCTGATTCTTGAGAGAGATTCTTTAGTCTGTCTAGCATGGGTAATTGTGACACTGTATAGAAAAACACAAACTAGTGGCAACTATTTTCTGAATCTTGATTTTGTCCTCTGGAGGCCAAAAATAAAACTTCTAATTGACTAGTTTTAGAAAATGGTGCTGTGATCTTGGAAGTGTGCACACAGGTATTAAGTCTGTAGGAATGACTCCCACTGCACTTGTCTCTTCAACGTGATCCTGGGCTCCTTTCCATTCCCCCTCATCATTGCCACCTGAGCTGCTCAGGTCAGTTCAGGTCATCATCAGGTGGCAGGTCTTTTGTACTTTAGAGTTTTATAAATTCCATCCATCTAGCTCTTCCTCTAACACTCAGCCTCATTGTTTCATCTCTTTGAAATACAAATTTGCCTTAGAGCATTAGCACAATTTTTCTCTGTCCTATTTTTTTTTTCTTATTCACTTTTACTGCACCTGTCTGACTATTCTCCCACCTTAGAAAACATTGCAGTTTGATCATCTGGTTTTATCTATACTACGTTCCCAGAGCCCAGAGCAGTGACTCCAAATGATGTTGGTTGAATAAGTGGATGAATAAAAGGCATTGTACCATTCCCTGATTTCTTTTAAAAAAATCAATATTTTAAACTCAACTCCCCTTTTTACAAGTTGGTAGAGTATATATTTTGAGCACAGTCATTAATTTTGTTCAGCAAAATATTAAGTATATTTAATCAGTAGTAAAATACTTCATAATTTTTGACATACAGGTATAGTTGTTCTTTGGTATTTGTGATAGCCAGGGTCACTTGTGAAAGGGTCTGTGTGCATGGTCATTGTGATCTTGATCATATATATATATATATATATATATATATATATATATATACATATATATATATTGGGCAGAGGATCCTAGATTGTGAGAGAAACATCAGTATGTATGCTCATTACTGTCCTTACTATCATACTAATGTGATCCCCTTCTTCAAGCCACTGCCGCCTTGATCCTTCACAATGATGGTCTATAGCTCTTTCTATGAAAATTCATAAGCCTTTTCTTTCTTGAGCTGTTTTAAATCAGGACATTTTATCATAGCAACGGGGAAAGAACTGAAAATAGTTTCTATGGAGAATTGATTACTTAGATATTAAATCCTACCAATACACAACCTCTATCTAACATGTGGTATATTCTAAATACCTTATTTCTAGTCTACCATATCCTCCTGACACTTTTAAACTCACCTCTATATTATTTATAATACCTTGTACAATATAAATGTTTTGAAAATAGTTGTTAAACTTTATCACTTTTAAAAATGATAATTAAGCATTAAATGTAATTGTTGAATTTCTACTCAATATTTCTAGTCTGTGGTTGATTGATTTCCTGTACACAGAGAGAACTGACAGTAGGAAAGCAGTTGAGCACATCCCACCTGTCTACCCAGACAGAGCCTACAAATCTTTCTTTAGACTATAGCCTGGCAAGTCTGTTTGACCTCTACTCTATATACCCTCCCTAACCCCTAGATCTATTCCAGATCCCACAACCAGTGCCTCAGTCAATTCTGACCAACTGTGTCTACACACCAATCAATCTCTAGGCTTCTGTGTCTACCCTCACTGCCTGCCCTGTTCACCCACAGGTCTTTCCGAAGCTATATCCAACCTTCCATCTTGCCAAATCTGCACACAC
Organism: Mus pahari; assembly: GCF_900095145.1. Classification (NCBI taxonomy): domain Eukaryota; kingdom Metazoa; phylum Chordata; class Mammalia; order Rodentia; family Muridae; genus Mus; species Mus pahari. Next base: position 128,312,637 of record NC_034593.1, on the reverse strand, counting down.
ACATACACACACACACACAGAGAGAGAGAGAGAGAGAGAGAGAGAGAGAGAGAGAGAGAGAGAGAGAGAGAGAGAGGAAGGTTAGGACTGGTACACAATGGTACAACAACCCCTCTGTCCACATGACTTCATTCCAGCCCATAACACACTGATGCACTCTCTACTGCCTTAATCATCTCTGTCCATATCAGTCATAGAACATAGAACAGTCCAAAGATGCCCATATGTGCAAATCTCATCATAAAAATGCAAACAAATCGTAGATCAAGCCAGCATTTTTCCTCCTTTACCCACTGCTCCTGTAGAGATGTTTGTCAATGAGAATTGCTGAAATAAAACCCAGAACACAGAATTTAAATGAATATTCATAAGCTTAAATGAAGAATGTAACTAGATTAACAACACACAGAGACACAACTCAAAAAAATCAAGGAGAATAAATGCCTGAATGATATGCAAGAAAGCACAGACACAGGCTGATAGAAATGACAAACACAAGGCAGGACTAGAGAACCAAAGTCAATGAATAAGTAGAAGCCTTGAAAAATACTCAAGCTAAAATGAAGGTGGGATTACAAAACCCACAAAAACTACCAAGAAATAAAAAGAAAAGTCTTACAAGTAGAATGAATGAAGCAGAAGTCAGCATACCAGGACTCAAAGATAAAATATAAGGTCTAGAAGGAGTAAACAAAAGATATAAGAAAAAACAAAAAGTATGAGAAAAAAACATATAGAAAATATGGGAAACCCAGGAAAACAAAACCTTTGAATTACAGATATTGGCTAGGGAGAAGAATCCATCGTCAATGGCATCTACAACATCTTCATCAAGATCATAGAAGAAAACTTCCCCAAGCTAAAATTACTAAAACATAAAGTCTCCCCAAGAACACAAACAATCCCAAACATGAACAACAGAGTGGCTGCAATTAACACACACATTTCAATAACTCCATGTTTGTAGTTCTTTGTGCAGGGATGAAGTCTTGTGGGGATTCGCCTGTCCACTTAACTATACCTGTTCTGCTCACTTTTAGGTCATCATGGTGTTAACACTTCATGGGTATAGCTTCTGACATTAGGAGAAGATACAGTCTCTCAGCAAACTTCCTGTTTCCCCCTCTTACAACTTAGGCCATTCACCAAAATGATCCCTAGATTTAGGGGCAGAAGTTGAAGTACACATGTATCCAGTGAGATTGCACTCCACAGGTCTGTATTTTGATAGTTTGTGGTTCTTTTTAATGGCCTCCATCTGTTGCAAAAAAAAAAAAAAAAAAACAAAAACAAAAACAAAAAAAAAACAAAAAGCATACTTGATGAGGGCTGAGGACCACACTTACCTGTTGTTATAAGGACAAATTTTTAAATTGTTATTAGGCATTATGATGGTATAGTAAAGAGGTTGTAGTAGGTTCTTGTCTGATATCCATGGCTTCACGATCTCTAGGTAGCTGATTAGGTTTCTAGTACAAGCATATCTTTCTCGTGGAGTGGTCATAAAGTCCAATTACAGAGTTATTGGTTAGAACCAAGGCTTGTGTGCTGCTACTGAGTCTTTGGGGTTATCAAGTAGTGGTGATTCTTGTTGTGGTTCATAGTCAGCACACCTGAGTAGAACTGTTGATTGCATGCCTCCTTTGGAATGACCCTCAGGAAACATGATAGCTAGACCTTGGAGAAGAGGCTCTCAGGTCAGTTGCAGCTTGGGGACATCTGGGTCATGTATGAAGTGCATATTCAGAATCAATTCTGAGTGGGATATTAAACAGGAGAAATTTATCTTTTACCTGTGTGGGTAACCAAAGTCTATAGAAATACCCTGTACTGTTTTGAGAGTCTCTTGAAAACACTGACTAACACCCAAAGAGAGGGTTTCACATGAGTTGTACGTTTTTGGTATATAGTCTTTGGCTCTGTGGAGAACATTATTATCCCAGATAAGAAAATGTCATTTTAACTATATGTGAATAAATACACATTGATTTGTATTGTAGGAATTTTAGATTAATAGTTATTAGAATAATTCCTTGTGACTTTATCAGACATCCTTGCTATATTTTAACACTCCTTTTGTATTTATTTCCCTCATGCCTCAATCTTTAGAGTCTCTCATTTCTCATATTTCCTCTCAGATCATTTGTATATCACTTTCTCACCTCTGGTACCACATTCCACACCCTGGGCACTGACCTATTTCTTTTTCTTGCTTCAACAGTTATTCCAGGACATGTACTCAGAACAGATTTGAAGCTAGTAAGGAGAGATGAGAGAGACATATGATATTTGTCTTTTTGGATCTGGGTTATCTGAATCAATATAATCTTTTATAGTTCTGTTCACTGATCTCCAAAGTTCATAATTTCATTTCTCACCACAACTGAATAGTATTCCATAGTTTATAAATGTTAACATTTTCGTGATCAATTGATTTGTCATCTGAAGGACACTCATGGGGAGGGAAACAATTAATGACCTAAGGGGCTATGAATTAAAGAGTATAGAAATGGGTATATGAGGGGGATGTGAGGGAGGAATTGGTAAAATATGTGATAATGCTAAGATCTCAAAGAATAGAAGTAATGCTTAGATTCCACCTTACACCAATCAGAATGGTTAAGATCAAAACCTCAGGTGACAACACATGTTGGAGAGGATGTAGAGAAAGAGGGACACTTCTCCATTGCTGGTGGAATTGCAAATTGATACAACCACTCTGGAAATCAACCTGGAAGTTCCTCAGAAAATTGGAAATAGATCTACCTGAAGTCCCAGAAATACCACTCTTGGAAGTATACCCAAAATATGCCCCACCATGCCACAGGAGCAGGTGTTCCACTATGTTCCTAGCAGTCATATTTCTGATAGCCAGAAGCTGGAAACAACCTAGATGTCCCAAAACAAAAGAATGGATACAGAAAATGTGGTTTATTTACACAATGGGATAGTGTTCTGCTACTATGAATGAGGACATCCTGACTTTTTCAGGAAAATGTATGGAACTAGAAAATATCATCCTGAATGAGGTAACTCACACCCAAAAGGACATGTATGGTACGTACTCACTAAGAAGTGGATATTAGCCAAAATTTAAAAAAAAGTACAGAATACCCAAGAGTCCACAGAACTCAAAAAGATCAACAAGCTGAAGGACTCAAGTGAGGATGCCTCAGTCCCACGTGGGAGGGAAAAGAAAGCGACCACAAGGGGGTAAGTAAGAAGGAACCTGGGAGGGAAAGAGGACGGGTGGGGGGGAGGATGAGAGGAGAACATGATCTGGTATTGGTTGGGGGAAAAGGACTGAAGCCCTAAGGGCCAGCAGAAAGAATGGAAATAGGCAACATCAGGAGGTAGAAGGTTGGGGTGACCCTACAGAATATTCCAGAGATCTGGGAGATGAGAGACTCTTGGACTCAAAGGGAGTGACCCTAAAATGAAATGCCCTACAGTGGGAAGAGAAAACTTGTAGAGCCCACCTCCAGCAGAAAGACAGGGTATCAAATGATGGTTGCTGTCCCACAGCCAAAACTCTAACCCATAATTATTCCCGTCTAAAAGAACTGCAGGTATGGACATGGAGAAGATCCTGAGGAAAAAAGGGTCCTGTGACAGGCCTAAAGTGGAATCCAACTCAAGGGGAGGCCCCAAGGCCTGACACCATTACTGAGGCTATGGAGCACTCACAAAAATGGATCCAGCATGACTGCCCTCCAAAAGACCCAACAAGCAGCTGCGTCAGATGCAGATATTTACTCCCAATCAATGGACAGAAGCTGCTGACCCCAGTGGTTGAATTAGGGAAAAGCTGAAAGAAGATGAGGAGGAGGGTGACTCTGTAGGAGGACCAGTAGTCTCAATTAACTTGGACTCCTGAGATCTCTCAATCACTGGACACCAAACAACCAAACAGGCAGCATACACCATCTGATATGAGGCCCCAACACATATACAGCATAGGACTGCCAGGTCTGTGTTCAGTCAGAGAAGATGCACCTAACCCTCAAGAGTCTGGAGGCCTCAGGGAGTTTAGAGGTCTGGTGGGGTGGGTTGGGGGTGTTTGGGAAAATCATCGTGGAGACAGGGACAGGAAGGAGGAATGGGATGTGGAACAGTCAGTCGGAGGGTAGACCTGGAGGAGAATAAAATCTGGAGTGAAAAAAAAAAGAAAGGAAAGAATAATAATAATGATATTACTTAAAGCAGCAGTACTTTTTGAGGCACTCAATAATACAGCAGAACTTTTACTTAAAATAGTGTGAATTTTAATATCTATTTACAAAAAGATAGTAGTGTTTTTTAACAAACACCCACAAGGGAGCCTGTTTACAGTTTGACACTCACACTGTTTCTTTCCAAGATTCTAAAGTGTATAATTTCCCCTTCTTCTTTGGCTTAGAATAAACAGGTAGGCAGATGTGTGAAATAATATTCTGAAAATGAGTTTTCTACAAAGATAACATTTAAATGTTCACTCCCCACAAATTAAACGGCTATCCGATTTGAGTGAAATGTGAATCACAGCTATTAAATAAATCACAGTAAGCATGTGGTATATTTTTTGTTCAACAACCATTGCTTGAAATTAACAAATAAATACAACAACGATTGCACAATTATTTTAAACAGCTATTTAATAAATTGTTGCATATAACAGATGTTCTTTAGAATCATAAATTTAATTTGTTTTTTGAATATTTTCAAATCTATATTTTAAACAGACATCTCCCAATCAAGACAAAGGCTATGAGTCACGTAGTTTACAAATAGAAATTCAAATTTTAATCCACGTGAAACTTAAATGGACACTTCAGCTTGTTGACTTTTTGAGTTCTATACACTCTATCTTGGGCATTCTATACTTCTTTTTTTTATTTTGGCTAGTATCCACTTATTAGTGAGTACATACCATGCATGTCCTTTTGGGTCTGAGTTATCTCACTCAGGATATTTTCTAGTTCCATACGTTGGCCTGCAAAAGTCAGGATGTCCTCATTCATAATAGCTGAATACTATTCCATTGTATAAATGAACCACATTTTTCTGTATCCATTCTTCTGTTTTGAGACATCTTGGTTATTTCTAGCTCCTGGCTATCACAAATAAGGCCACTATGAGCATAGTGGAACACCTGGCATGTGGGGCATCTTTTGGGTATACTCCCAAGAGAGGTATAGCTGGGTCTTCAGGTAGATCTATTTCCAATTTTTTGAGGAACTTCCAGATTTGTTTCCAGAGTGGTTGTAGCAGTTTGCAATTTCACCAGCAATAGAAGAAGTGTTCTTCTTTCTCCAAATCCTCTCCAACATGTGTTGTCACCTGAGGTTTTGATCTTAGTTATTCTGATTGGAGTAAGGTGGAATCTCAGGGTCCTTTTGATTTGCATTTCTGACACCTCAGTCCCACTTTGGAGAGAGAAGAAAGCAATCACCAGTGAGGAGGAAGGGAGAGACTTGGGAGGGAAAGTGGATAGGGGGAGAGAGTAGAGAAGAGAGGGGAACCTGATCTGGTATTGGTTGAGGGAAAAAGACTGATGCCCTGAGGGCCAGAAGAAAGAATGGAAACAGGCAACCTCAGGAAATAGGAAGTTTTGGGAACCCTCCAGAAAGCATCAGAGACCTGGGAGGTGAGAGACTCTAGGGACTCAAAGGGAGAGACCTTAGATGAAATGGCTGACAATAGGAAGCAGCAACTTATAGAGTCTACTTCCAGCAGGAAGACAGGGCATCAGGTGAGGGGTGGGGTTGCCATCCCACAGTCACATCTCTGACCCATAATTGTTCCTGTCTGAAAGAATTACAGGGATGGAAATGGAGAGGAGCCTGAGGAAAAGAAAGTCCAGCGGCAGGCCCAAAGTGGGATCCAGATCAAGGGAAGGTCCCAAGGCCTGACACTATTACTGAGGCTATGGAGTGCTCACAAAAAGGGACCTATCATGACTGCCCCCCACCCCCGAAAGACCTGACAAGCAGCTGAAAGAGTCAGATGCAGATATTTGCATCCAAGCAATGGACAGAAGCTGCTAACCCCTGTTGTTCAATTAGTGAAGGCTAAAAGAAGCTGAGGAGGAGGGTGATCCTGTAGAAGGACCAGCATTCTCAATTAATATGGACCCCTGAGGTCTCTCAAACATTGCACCACCAAACAGGCAGCATAAATAAGCTGATATGAGGCCCCCAAAACACACACAGTAGAGGACTGCTGGATCTGTGTTCATTCAGAGATGATGCACCTAACCCTCAAGAGACTGGAGGCCCCAGGGAGTTTAGATGTCAGGTGGGGTGGAAGGTGGGGGCATCCACATGGAGACAGGGTTGTGGGGAGGAGATGTGGGATATGGAACAGTCAGAGGGTGGATCGGGGTGAGGTAATTGGAATATGGAGTGTAAAAAATAAATAAATTAAAAAAAACACAAATGGAATATTAATGAACATTCTGTATTCTGTGTTTTAAGCTGAGTAAATATACTGTGAATAATTATAAAATCTCTGAACTATAAAATTAGCATGTATTTACATGCTAATTATTAAAACATTGATAAAATTACCAAAAAGGGGACTAGGGAGATGGCTCCGTAGTTAAAACACTTCCATAGGAGCATGAGAGTTAGATTTAAAATTCCAAGGACTCACATGTATGGCAGGTGAGTACAGAGATCTGACTATAATTATTAGTGGGTTCATTGAAAATGGGACTACCATAGCAAGAGAGCTAGGAAAATCTACCTTATTGATGAGTCCTGGGACTGATTGAGAGATCCTGTCTCAATGAATAAAATAGAATATTTATTGAAGATGATTTTGGACATCAACCTTAGGCCTCCACATCTTTATGCACACAATTATGCAGAGACCCATGTAGTACATGATTGTACACATACTGGAAAATGGGATTAATGTTAGAAAAATTCTACATTGTTTTTTTGTTTTTCCAAAACATTTGTGTATAGTAAAGACATCAAGACACATAGGTCATCTTAATGCATTAAATGCTACCTACACTTCTAATAAATAGTTGAATGCAATATTTAACCATCTAAAAAAGCCTTGAGAAATGAAAAAAGTATGTTATGGCCCGAATGTGGAATGTCCTTTATGGTCTGATTGGTTTGAATACATTTCCTGTTTGCTTATGTCACTGTTTAGGTGTGTGTTAAGCTTTGGAGTAAAGGCTTAGTGAGCAGAACTGGAGTGCTTCTGTTCTTATCTGAGCCTTTTGCTTCTATATCCTCCCAATTGTGAATAATCTACTCCTAAAGCTTGCCATCAGCACATACCAAGCTATCCTGGTGACAATTCCTTGTCCTTATTGGAAACTCCATCAGAGACCAGGAGACAAAACAATATCCAGCATCATTGGGACCTGATGTGAAGTTGCAGACTGAATTTCAGGCCATTTGAAATTTTACTTTGAAGAAAAAGTGACCACCAGAGATTGATCAATTTAACCAGTATAATCAAGCTGGAAAACATTCTAAGACTTATTTCTTAGAAAGGGCTCCCTGTAATTATATCATCTAGCATTCTATACACTTTCAAAATCCAGGCTAATGGAGACATCGGGTGAATTAGCTGTTCCAAGAAATTGCTGCATAACCAGAAAAGTTTGAGTAATGCCTTTCAAGTTTCTTTCTCTTTAAAGATGGTGACTCATGCTAAATGCATGATTGAAGAGGGAAAATTTTAGCATACTGTCTTCTGAAAGCAGTAAGTCCTTTGGTGTACTTAACAACATGCTTTATTTTGAAGATAATGGGAACATTATAAGTAGTTTGAGTCTTTTGTCTGTGAACTCCCACCAGTGGCTTTTTAAGTCACTATGGTTTTCAGCTCCTGATCCTGCAGAGCACACAGCCTGGTTTGATGATCCATCAGCTGTGACACAAGCTTGTTGGGATCTGTTTGCTACCCATGGGTAGCATTCTCAGTGAGAAACATGATCACTTTAAATGATCTCCCTTGGGGACATAGCTTTGATTAGCTTTTTCAAACTAAGGCTATTCTTTTTGAAATTATGAACACATTAATAGCTGCTAATTTCTCTGCCTCAGTCGATAATACCAAGTAACATTTTATCTGATAAAACACTATTGCCCTTGGTCTTGCGAAGATCATATACCCCAGTACAGGGGAATGCCAGGGTCAGGAAGTGGGAGTGGGTGGGTTGGGGAGCAAGGTGGGGGGGGATGGTATAGGGGACTTTGGGGATAGCATTTGAAATGTAAATGAAGAAAATATCTAATAAGAATGTTTTAAAAAACCACTATTGCCTTGAGTTAAAGGACACAATGGTATTTCAAACTCAACATTATCCTATGTCAGTCATTAGTTTCTGTTAAAGTCAATGCTGACAAGTTAACATAGATGCCCCCAAAGATCACCTAAAGTAACATATAGGAGAGAGAGAGAGAGAGAGAGAGAGAGAGAGAGAGAGAGAGAGAGAGAGAGAGAGATATCTGGTAGGCCACTGTATTGGATAGAGAATTTCTTTCCCCAAATATGTCATTGTCTTATATTAGTATATTGTTCAATTGATGAGTTTTTAGCTGTGGAACATCCCTGTATAGCACCTTTCCTTCTGTAAATGTGTCTAGCAAACACTGAGACTTGTTCAGGCTCATTGGAGTAAAGAATATTCTGAAGAGTTGGTGAAAAACAGAGAAGAAAGTTATTTCAGTTTGAAGCTTAAAGTACTTAGAATAATCAAAAGTTAGCTCTCTGCTTCCTCAGCAACAGATGCTATATTTCAGTGTATGGGGATGGAATGATCAACTGCAGACATGGAAGAAGACAGTAAAGATGACAGAATTTCTATTTGAGTTTACAAAACAACAGTTAAAATCAAAGAGCATAAGAATCTATAGAACATCATCTAATAGGCTGATATTCATACACCACACATGGGAGAAGTGACTGGGGACCATTTCTTTTCTTTTTTCTTTTCTTCTTTTTTTCTTTTGTTTTCCCTTTTTAGTATAGAATAAGATTTAATCACAGCATGAGGATGGGATGGGGACCATTTCTTACAATACAAAGCTGGATTTTTTTGTTTGAAGATGATGAAGAAGATGAACCTCTTCTTCAAGACTTGACCCACTGTCAAGTCTTTCTGTTTTGGCTTTGCTTCATAATGCACCGGGTTTAAATATTACCTTCCTTCATGGTCAGGTGTGTGGAACTATCCATCGAACAAGTGACTCAATGGTTGTTATGTTACTGTTAATTAAAGAAACGCTCCCCTGTATATGCAAGCATACACAATACTAACAGGAACTTTCTTGTATTTATCTAGGTTCAAAAAGTAACATTTAGCCAGTCTTGTTTTTAATATACTCACAGATTTAGTCCTATTTCTTGGTCATTTCTAAACACATTTTATATCATTTTATGTAATGTATACACATATATTTTATAATCAGAATAATTCAGTTGAAAAGGCTCTCTGTTAAAAAGACAAACAACAGCAATAAGAAACAACAAACAATACATCAAAGTGTGCATATGTTACTCATGTAGGCCTCTCAGAAATGATACACCATTGTGAAAACATCAGTATGCTGAACCTATTATGCCTTTTAGATGACTTGAGATAAAGATCAATTGACAACTGCATAATTATGTTCTTAATAGTGCATCATTTTCTTTGTGGAGCTTGTGAAATTTTTGATTCTGATTTGAGCCTTGAATTTTGGATCATCTTATTCTTCAAGGTTTCGGAAGAATCCTTAATGGGATTATTCAGGTGTATTTAAAGTCAAAGGATAAAAAATGACCTAATTTCAAATCCCCGCTTTGCAACTTTAAGCTTCAAATTGCATGTTGTGCCCCAGAAACTCAAAACTCTTGAGTTTGATGTTTTGCCATGTTGAATGCTTTGAACTAAGTAAAACCAAGGTCTCTCTGACCTCTGGCACCATTCTTTCCATTTTCCTCGCGCTCTTCCCCCGATGAACTGCCAGGAAGGATTTTCCTATGGCACAGCTCCTACCAGCACTTTTAGAAGATTAATTCATAGGAAGAATGAATACAGTGATAGCAGCGCAAGAGTCCGATGAACGCATCTGTGACTAGTGCATATCATAGAACCTAATCAGAACTCTCCCAAATCACTTACTGTGTTTATAAAGTTTAGCTACAGACCTATCTGAATCTCTTTTGAATTCTTGATTTTTGGTGACTTTCATATATTTACATATTATTACATTTGGATTCCTGTTTCCTGACAATCTCTCCACTGTCAGCTTGTTTTATAAACTCAAATTAACAAATATTCAGGGTGCAGAAAAAAGGAATTTAATTTTTCTCTAGATGGGCAAATCAACTGTAATAATTATATCGATTAATATGTTGGAGAAGAGTGAAGGGAACTTCAAATTAGGAAAATCATTAACTACAAAAGTGCTTCTTGACTATCAGGTTGTACTCTTTGAACTGCAGTGCTTCCTACTGATCTACACGTTGGATGAAACCCATGCTTGCTGTCAATTACAGCAAAAGAAAGAATAGCATACGTGGATAGCGTTCAAGATACTTACTTTGGTTTAGGTTTTATTTGTGCAAGAATTGAAGTAGAACAGAAGTAAATTGAAGCCAAAGATTTATTCAAGACATTACTTGGTTTTCTGAGGGGAGAATGAGAAATTTCTGCAGACACAGTATGTTGTAGAAATACACTTGGAGACTTATGCCAAGAGGGATTGTTATGGGAAGAAAGCAGAAAATGTTGGCCTGGGTTCTACAGTGAAGATTCATTTGCTTTATTTATGTAGAGAATTTGATGAACATTTATTTCCAAGAGCAAACATTCTCACAGTGATGAATTTTTTTTCAATAGTATAAATGAAAACCTTGGCCATGTTCAAGTGACAACTGACAGTTTGCAGTATTGAATATTTGCATATGTAAGAATTATTTTCAACTTTCTTTGCAAAACATTAGAACCACCTTGCAGTTTTACTGAAAAAGCAAAAGCTTTACAAGTGCATGAAAATACTTTACTTTCTAATACCATTCTGTGACTTTAATGATCAAAACTTTATAATATTTACATCAGTGATAGTGGAATAAAAACCTTAATAGTACTTAGTTCCTGTAGGAATCATGAAGAAATAAGAGTGTTGGGAAAAGAAAAAAGCCCTGGAAGAACATTAGCAATGGAGGATGTATATTTGGATAACACTGCAGAGACAGATGGCCACTGGGCAAGGCATCTCTGAAGGCTTTGGAAAGCTTTGCCTACCCTGTGCACCAAGCTACATCACCTGGAGTCCTGTGATCATAGAAAAGAATGTGCTTCATATAATTTTCAGCAGGAGGCAGAGGAGTAATTAGCAGGATAGAGGAAATTATATAAAATAGAGGGGATGAGGCTGTAAGAACAAAAAGAGAAAGAAACTGTTAAGTATTGAAAAGGACAACAGAGAAAGTATTATAAAAAGAGACTTCGGCTACTAGCTGGCCATGGAATTTTGGGTGCCTATCACATCATTGTGTTATCTATGTTTCCCAAAGTGAGCCACTCAATAGTTGCCTCCCAGTGGTTTGCAATAAAGGAGATAGTTGGTATTATGCTGCCTATATAACAGGTGCCCAATCAATAACAGCTCTATCATAGGCATACTCCAAAGTACAATATTCTTTCTACACTTGAAAACAAGAAATTTAAAATTTAAAAAGGTGTCTCAGTTAATATTTATAATTCATGCTTTTTAAAAAAAATTTGTGGCGTTGACAGTAAAAAATGTTTATGATTTTGAATTCTTAGTTTCAGCAAAATTTAAACACAGTCCTTCAAAAAATTTCTTAAGTAAAGAATGTCTCTTTACAAACATGTAGGTATTGACATAAAATAGGTTTACCCATTCAGGTTGTGGCTGTATCTCTACATACCATGATCTGTATGTAGTTCTCACCATTTTATACTTATGCAATCCTGAAATAATGATGAGGGGAATATTCTCCTCCTCAGGCAGTCCACATGTAGAGATCATAATTGGAGAGATCTGTTGCTATGGTGAGTATCACTCTAGAAGCACTTTTATTTTATAAGATCACATAGCCTTTCATCAGTATCATGAAAATTTGTCAGAACCAGCCAGCACATTGGTGATCAAGCACTGAAAAAAAAAAAAAAAAAAACCACCCATTATAAATGTCTGCCTGCTGCCCTGACAATCTCTGAATTCAGCACAGTTTCTCCAAAAGGAAAGAGCAGGTTTCAGTACTGGTGCTCCTCCTGTACAAAGCCTTGGGTATTTGGTTTTCTTGACTTCCTTCTGTGCTTTGGATGTTTATTTGAGCAAATATTGAAGAGCTCAGAGAGCAACACTTTTGAAGCCAGCTTAGTTTTAATAGTTTTGTTCCCTCAAGTGGCTAAGCCATTCCAATCTGCTCTTATAAGTTCCTTGGCAAGGCTTTAGTTTACTGTGTGACTCTTGGACACCAACGATGCCTACAAACAAGGCTTTGCTGCTGGTGTGGGTTGTTTCACCTGGCAGGATAGTCCACGAAACGAAGAAGAGTGAGTTGCCTGCTCAGCCTGTACTTATCTGGGCGTATTTTTAGAAAACACAGTTACTCATATCCAGACGGTGTGAGATGAAGTGGGGTGTGTTTACGAGTGCATAGGAAATCAGGAAGTGCAATCTTAATGACCTTCAGATTCCCATCCAGTTTTCATCTTAGGCTGGAAGATATTCTCTGCTATGCTCATCTGTTTATTAGGATATTCATGCTGAGGCATTATATATATATATATATATATATAATATATATATATATATAAAATATATATAATATATATAATATATTTATATATATATATTTATATATATATATATAATATATATATATAGTATATTTGTGTATGTGTACATATGTATGTATATATGGAAGATCAAAAAAGAACTCTCCTTTCAATTGCCAAGCAGATTATCTGAGGATCTTGAAAGGTTATACAATAAAAACTAGGAAGGTGTTCTAATTGGTGCCATAATGACTCATGGAATTCATCCTCTCCTTTCCTTTCTTGTTGAGGCTAATGCTCGTTTTATGTAAAAACCTCAACTGGAACTAACTAGGACATCTTTAGGGTAATGTTAGTGCCTAGGCAATAGTAATTTTCAATTAGAATTGCACAGTGTGGTAAGGAATTGGAAGTCGGAAATAATGATGTTATAGTGTGCACTTTGGGGTTTTGCAAATCAGCCTCACATCCTACATATTTATCAAAATCAGCAACAAGTTTCTGGTTTGCTGTCAGCTTCCTTCCACGGAGCTTATCTGTTCTCTGTTCTTCTCTGTGGAGAACAGACAAAAATCTCTCCCAGCCCGAGGATCGGCTCTCCTCAGGCTGTAGTTAGGTCTGCATGGCTAAAGATAAGAGAAGAAAGCACTTCAAACAGCTAGGAATTAATCAGCCAGTCTGGCTCCAAGCTCAGTGTTATAACTGAGCAATTCCATCTCAGAAGCTACACTTACATTAGCTGAAATTAAACAAGACAGCCTCATTTAATTCTTGTGTGTAAAAGACTCTTAAAGCACAACTGAAACCAGTTTCTTTGTGATGTCATGGAGCAAAGGGGCTAATTGAGCTCAGTGGAAAAGGAAGGGCCTCTGGGTTCCTATCAAGGAGCAATGAGGCTGGCCTTTGAAGCTCTTACTTATATCTTCAGAATTTTGCAGTTTTTATCTTCCATTTTCATTTAACCAGAATGTTCCACCCTTCCTTTTATACTAGGTGATTGGCAACAGAGGAGGCTCTTCTAGGCAGTGTGTGTGTGTGTGTGTGTGTGTGTGTGTGTGTGTGAGTGATAGCTTAGCTTTCCTCTGAACCCATTGTAACTGTGCCTTGGAAAGATATTTCTTCAAGGAAGCAAAAGGACTTATTACTATGTGGTGAAAATAATGAAAGAACACTAACCTTTGTTAATTGGTAGATTTTACTGAAGGCTCAGATATTAGATAAACACACAAAACAAATATTCCCTAGATGTTTGAAATCAGATATCTAATTTTTGTATGCAAAAACTGTGCACATTTATATTCTTCACATATTTCTATTGACATTGGTTATTTTAATAACTTTTATATATATTAAAGTTCAAGGGAATACTTTTGTAAACTAGAATTACTGTGACCCAAAGTTCATAAATTAGGCCCTGGCTCAGTTTTAATTATAAAGTTTATCTATTTTCTAATTAACTGTTTAGCTATTCAGAGCAATCAGTCTCTATCAATGATGAGGCTTGAGTAAAACCCAGCATGTGTTTAAACCCAAGACTCTAAGATTATCCTTAGCTGTTGATTATCTTGTTCTTCATCAGAGTACTGGTCATTTCCAGAGTCAAAGGTGTGGAAAGCCTTCCATTTGAGGTTGTTAGTACAGCAAATAAAACATTTATCTGTGTTATTGACAAATGCCTAATGCATTTATTAATTAGAGTGCCTCTTTAAATAAGCTTCAGTCATATAGAGAAACAATTTAGATGCATTTGACTTACTTTGGTGTTATGATATGGTCCTTCATAAAGATTATATTTGTTCAATACTTTTGAAATATATTTTGTGGTTGTCTAGATCAATAGCAAAGCTTTAATTGTGAATTATTTTTGTCACTTTTATGAAAATTAAGAAGGTTTTTGATAAAAAGGAACCTGAAAATTCATAACTCTTTGCAAAGTGGCCAACAGTTTTTCAAAAATACTGATATATATGAAGATAGGTTTCTGTCTTAGTCAGGGTTTCTATTCCTGCACAAACATCATGACCAAGAAGCAAGTTGGGGAGGAAAGGGTTTATTTGGCTTACATTTCCATACTG
>NC_034593.1:128278866-128294867 GCF_900095145.1 Mus pahari | reverse complement strand
GCTCAGCCTGCTTTCTTATAGAATCCACGACTACCAGCCCAGAGATGGTCTCACCCACAAGGGGCCTCTCCCCCTTGATCACTAATTGAGAAAATACCTTACAGCTGGATCTCATGTAGGCATTTTCTCAACTAAAGCTCCTTTCTCTGTGATAACTCCAGCTGTGTCAAGTTGACATAAAACTACCCAGTACAGTTTCTAAATATGTGATCTATTTATATATGTTTTAAATATGAGATCTGTGAATCTCTAACATACTTTTCACATTAATTAGGATGACATTGATAGAGGATACTCCCCAAGCCATATTACACACACACACACACACACACACACACACTATATATATATATATATATATATATATATATATATATATATATACAAATATATATTCTGCCAAGATGTGAAATGACCTGAGTGCTACTGTTTTATGTCAAAAATATTAAAGTAGTACTTACATTTATGAACAAGAGGAATAACAATTATAGCCAGTATACTAAAATATTTTGAAAGCAAAAAATTAACAAAGCATGTTATCACAGATTGCATTAGGAAAAGTCTATAAACTTATATATATTGAAAGTGAAAGCAAATTATACTTAATATAAACTATGATCTTATATGTATACACAACAAAAGAAATAAGAATTTATGAATGTGTTTTATAGAGATAAAATAAATTTAGCTAAGTAGAGATGTGAAATAATAATAGAAAATTATTCTACAGTATCTAGTACTTGCCAGCTTCTTAAATAAAATAGAATATATGTTCTTATTATTTTATGGTTGACATTTAAAAATAAGAATGGAATATTGATATCTCTTTTATCCCAAGGTTACACGACTTTAAAGTAGAAAATCCAGAACTTAAAGCAATCAATCTGATCCATGAGGTTCTCATTTCTTACAGCTCTCTGTCTCTGGAAACTGGAACTGGAAACAATCCAAAACACTCAAGCAAACAAACAAAGAAGATAAGAAAACAGATTCGGGAGGCAGAGGCAGGCGGATTACTGATTTCGAGGCCAGCCTAGTCTACAAAGTAAGTTCCAGGACAGCCAGGGCTACACAGAGAAACCCTGTCCCGAAACAAAACAAAACAAAAAACCAAACCAAAACAAAACAAAAAACAAACCCAACCTCTTCATAAAATTTATGTGCTCGATGGTCAAGCGGATACTCAGATTCTTCCTTTTTCTAGAGAAGTACTTGGAAGGTCAGAATGGCACAGGCAGCAACCCTTTCGAGGGTGAATATATATATATATATATATTCATATACATATATATATATATATATATATATATATATTTATATATCTCCTAGTTTCTTTTTCTTTCTTTTCTGCTTTTTCTTTCTGAAGCATGGTCTCTCACCACATTCTGTTTTGGTACAATCTATGTAGATAAGGCTGGCCTCGAGCACAGATAAATCCACCTGTCTCTGCCTCCCAAATGCTGAGATCAAAGCCATGTGCCACCATGGCTAACTCAATACTTCTATTTCTTTAATTATTGATCTATATGCATATTTCCCTGAAAATACAAATACAATTTTCTCAATGCATATAGTCCATATAATGTTATTTGAATGAGTATTATTTTAGGGCTGATTGCTTGGCACTGGATAAACAAATTGGAGTCTCTTCCCTGGGCAAGACTATTTTATTTTTTTTCTGTTCTTAATATTCCTTGGTTGCCTATATTTTGTTTAGGGGTGAGACCCTATCGCTCTCAGGCTTTGATTACAGAGTGATGTTGACGACACTTCATGAGGGTGCTTCTATGACCTTTCTGGAATAACATCTCGCAGGAAATTTCTCTTGCTCTGACTGTTATAACCTTTCTGTCCCCTCTTCCACAAGGATTTCTGAGGCTTTCAGGAGTTGTACTATTGAAGTATTAGTATTCAGTATAAAATTTGTTTTCCTATGTGTTCTTAAGAATTATATTCTCTGTTAGAGTTGTCATGAAACACATGACAACTTCATGTTACTTCAATTACATCATACTGAGTAGATTACAAATTAGTTACCAGTTTTTCTAATGGGAGAAACCTGAATCATTTCTATTATTTGGCAATCATGAGTACAATTACTATAAAACTAAGAAGAATTTTATATACATGTATTTTTATTTTTCTTAGGTAGTAATGTAGAGTCAAAATGTCTGTGTCATAAGCTATTAGGTGTTTGATTTTGTAGTCCTACCAAGAAGGTAAAAATATCCAGTTGTTCTACACGTTTTATCTTTCATATATGTGCATCAATCATTTTAAATTTTAGCCGTTCTGGTAAATGTGTATGATATCTCATTAGAGGTCTAATTTGAGTTTCCTAAAGGTAATTATGTTAAGCGCTTTCTGATGTGTAGATTGGTCATCATGTTGCTCTTTTATTATGAGATGTCCATTAAAAGTTTGAGTCAATTTTTAAAATTGCATACTGTTTTCATTTTGTGCAGAAGTAATTCCTTATCTGTCGGGAACAGCAATGGGTTCTAATGCATGATTTCCATACGTATTTCTGTCTGAAGCTTTCTTATCTTATTATTTCTAACATCTTTTGACAAACAGGAGTTTTGCAATTAATGAAAATGCTTTAAAAATATGTGTATGTGTGTATGCACATGCATACATGTGTGTGTGTGTATGTGTGTGTGTGTGTGTGTGTGTGTGAGAGAGAGAGAGAGAGAGAGAGAGAGAGAGAGAGAGAGANGAGAGAGAGAGAGAGAGAGAGAGAGAGAGAGAGAGAGAGAGAGCACGTGCATGAGCATGTGCATGTGCATGTGCATGTGTATATGCCTGCAGAAGCCAGAAGTCAGAGATATCAGATCCGTTGTCTGGAGTTATAGACAACTAGCTGCATAATATGGGTGCTGGGAATGGTACTCTAGTTTTGTTTGTTTGTTTGTTTGTTTTTTGAGAGAGTATTATCCGTTCTCAACTGTAGCATGCACATTTTGAATTTGGGTGTATACTCTCTCCTATTTTCATCTCAATAGCATATGTGCTACCTTTTCTGCTCAGCTCTGGTCAGTCAGTGGTGATGGACCCTTTTTATATCATGTGAAACAGGTGAGGGACAGCTATTGGGGCAGTGGAGTTAAAAAGAATCAAAAGGGTAAATAGAAGTCAGGCTTGTGATCAGAAAGATAAATAGGTAGGCATTAAATTTAAGGAATTTCTCCCATAATTCTGGGTTTTGAGAAATACCGAGATCTACAGTTAACAATTTGGAGACTCAGGAGAGGCTTTAGTGGTGCCATGGTTTCTGTTGGCAGCCCAACACTGTGGAGAACTAAGGGTTTAATTTCTAGCCTGGAGGCCCATAGAGTAAGCTTAGCTTCACCCTTTTCTACTCAGAGCGTCAGTGTAATGAATAAAGCAGCCCCGTTTTAGGAAGGGTGATCTTCTCTCCTCATCCTATGTGTGCTGGGGTAAATCTCAAGACCAATATCTCCAGATACCTTTTAAATTTGCTAATGTGTCTGAGTCTACCATGGCCCAGTCAAATTCATGTAGAAAAATCATTTGTTTAGCTTTTTTCGTTCACACTATGGATCAACTCCAAGATCTGGCCAATGCTAGTTATTGCTCTACTACAAGGTACCCTCAGCTTTCAGGCTCTATTATGTTTTGTTTCTTATTATTAAATACCTTGGCATTCCTGTTGAAAATCAAATCGCTATGTGTGAGAAGATCTAGTTCTGGGAAAATACAATAATTATTAGGCTTCTGGACACATGAGGTGGTGCTGACCCAAGTTGTTGCCTTTAAAGAATGTAACTGGGATATAAGTATGGCGGCACAAAGGGTCAGCTGTCAAGTCAGACACCCCAGCTTCCAAAATCTTGCCTTAAGACCGAAGGACATGATTTAATGCATAGGGTAGGACAGTTTTTCTATAAATAGCTAGATGCTGAATATTTTAGCTTTGCCAGCCATACAAGATTCACATTTCTCTTCATTATAATTTTGTACATTTTTCTTTTCACTTCTAGAGCTCTTATTTGCTGACCTTTCATTTAAGGGATACAGATCACAGGAAAAGAATGAAGGTTTTCAACCTGGCATTTTCTGTACATCCAAATCCAAATCAAATTGCCGTAAGGGCTACCAAGATAAAAATGAACAGCATCTTCCTACCAAGTGGTACCCTTTTAACTGTAAAGCATATTTATTTTACACCTTAATAACATCATCCTCTGATAATTATCTAGAAGAGAAATGTGAATTCCAACACAGCAAAACTGAATAATTCCAACCCAGATACAGGAGTTCTTTTCTTATGAAAGACCTTTTGAGGGAATGTGAAGGCAGATTTGCCAAGGATACTTCGTTCTTTAACTAGAAACCCTCCGCAGGTCCAGAGAGCATGAGGTACAGACTACTTGTGCTAAATCTGCTCTATGTAAGGTAGATGAACGATTCTTAGGATTTAGTAGACCCCATGATTTCAATGACAGATGGTAAAGTGTCAATCAGGAATCACAAAAGTGTCAAATCAAAGTCACTGTGGATCTATTAGTGTTTCTGAGACATGCTTCAATATTTAGGGCCAATAAAGAGGCTGGTTATATTCCTTAGACAGACCTTTGAAATTAATACCAAAACCAAGCCAAGTAAAAGAAGCCAAACTAAAATGTTAGAAGAATTTATTCACTTTAAACAAGTTTCAGTGTAGAGAGTGTCAATGGATTATCTACTAAAAAAATAAAGAGAGAAATAAGCCAGGTTTTCAAGAAATAAAAGGGGGGAAGTTTGGAAGAGTCACAGTAAAGAACGTGATAAGCCTTCAGGAAGTTCAAAAGCTTATCAGCATTGCCAATAAGTTTATTATCATAATAAGGATGAAAATAATGATCTTGCCATGGTTTTTGACTCTGTGAGTAAAAGGAAATGGGCAGATGTTTACAATACTGCTTTAAAATTAAATATTATCTTATTTGTGCATTGATGTGAAATTCAGTAAGGGGAATCCTGAGTGTGTTCAGACTTCCTCACTGATTACTTATGAAACTGAACATAGCCAAGTTTGCCTTCAGGAAACTGCTACCTATGTGTGAACCCGGCAGCTTCGATTTTAGAATTATGCTGCATGAACTATGACCTTTGACTGAGAGATCACACATTTGCATTTTTTTCCTCCCTCTTCTGGGGTGGGATGAGGTTCCTGGATAGAACCTCTGATGTCCTCACGCTGCCCAGTCACATCTCTCTCTTTTGCAAGTGAATGTGTTTCATTCTGAGGAAATATTTCCGTGTTATGGCTCTAGTATTATCTGATATTCTAACAGTAGAAATTCCAGATGAGAAGTTAGAGGCTCAGCTTTTCTTTTCGTCAGTTGTTGTTGTTTAACACACAGGTGAGCACTCTAGCAACAAGCCCCTAGATATGCCTTTGCTGTAGAACGGAAGGTGGAGGGTGAAAAGCTGAGTGGTGTATACAAGGAACAGTTGGTGATGGGAGGAGAGGGTCAAGGTTGTCGGGGAAACAAGTCAGGACCAGAGTCAATGGCTAGCTACCTATACTGGAATCTTGGCCTCATGTCACAGTCTGTTGAATCCTCCATGCCCAAGACAAGGTCTGGGCATTCTCTAGGATAACACTTTCTACAAGAACAAAACACACAGAGATGTTGCTGCCCTTTTCTAATAAACTCAGATGGTTTCCAAGCCTGTATTTCTCCTCAATCCTTGGCTTATGTAGGGCCACATGATGGACACCTATGCTCTCTTCCATGTTACAGAGGCATTAATCTTCTCCAGTATCCTAGGCCATTAGTGATATATTTGGCCTAGAGTAGAGGCTCACATATTTTAAGTGCAGTAATGAGGCCAAATGATTCAAGAGAATTGGAACTAAGACCTGAGTGCACTGTTCTCTGGGTACAAAGATATGTGCCACTGCTCTGTGACTTTAGAGTGAAAGACAGCCGGGTGTGGTGGCACAGACCTTTAATCCCAGCACTTGGGAGGCAGAGACAGGTGAATTTTTGAGTTCGTGACCAGCCTGGTCACAGAGTGAGTTCCAGGATAGCCAGGGCTACACAGAGAAACCCTGTCTCAAAAAACATATATTGAAAGACGTGAAACAGACATGGGTGACCTTGGTTAAAGATCCATGAGCATGCAGTTGTTCAAACTAAATTAGATTTTATTATATTTAATGTGTTAATGAGATGAAAGGGGCAAATAAAACTGAACATGTACTGGGACATTCAGAAAGCTAAATCTTATTCAGTACATTTAAGCTGAACTTCAGATATGAATATGAAGTTATCAGTACTAAAGTGTACAGTATCATGGGATTGAAGGTCAACTTTAGTTGGTCATAAGAGAGGCTCATTCAGAGGTAGTTTTATCCATGGATATGTTGAGAGCTGGTAAATGCCGGACACTAAGTGAGAATAAGTTATCATTTGGTATCCAAGGACAGAAATCCTTTAAAACAAATTTATGAAGACAAGAATTTTTCTGATGGGTTTATAAGGGAGCACATGGTGCCACCAAAGTAATTCTATCTCAAGAGTACAGAAGAACTAACAATTCTGCTGTGTTCTTCAACAATCTTCTCTCAGGAGGGTTTTATATCTTACTTCCTGTATGTATATTGTTCACACAGGGGTCTCTACAGTGTCACAGAGTTAGTATTCTACATTTTCTTTCTTTGAGATAGGATGAAGTTTCTAGATGATAGGATTTTTCAAGTTGATTAAACTCACAAAGCTTCAGACCAACCCATCACTCACATAAAGGATTAAGCAATGTGTTCAACATAGTATTCATTCCTGGCAGTGTGTGGTGAAGGGTATGATGGTGAAATATTTAGCAACATTTTCAAAAATTAACATAAGAATCAGAGAGGATTAGTGCTCCCAATTCAGAGTGTGTGGGATACCAAAGTGACACTGTGGGTCACATGTTCTCAAAAGGACCTCAAGCTACTGAATTGGGAGACAGATGAGAAAGGAGGCCTGGGTGGATACATTTAATATCATTAATCTGCTGGGTTGCATTATTTCATAACGGCAGTGAAACAGAGTGGAAAACATAGGTACAGACAAGAGTGAGGCAGACATGTCATTTTCGGTCCATCTCAGCCTGACATCTGCTCCCAGGGAACCAAAAATATTTCAAGTCACTGTTGAGTATGAGGGTTTCTTTTTTTTTTAATGCTTTTCAAAACTTGAAAGAAACTTCAAAGAGATGTAAATATCACACCATGTTGCCTCTAGTCCCCCAAGGTCAGCCTCTTGGCAGTATTCTTTACAGTGAAGACACTTGTCTTGGCCAGAACCAGTCTACTGGGAGAGTGTGGTGCGCTGGGCAGCTGCCTTTGCAGAGAGAGATGTGGCTCTTCAGAAACCCTTTTGCTTCTGCCTCCACAGGTCTGAGAAGCCAGCCATTCTACTTCCTTTCCATATGCTGTGGCCATATGCTAATTTGACATGAAGCGGCATTTCAGACAAGCTTTTTTTCTCATGAACATCACTCCCAAAGAGAGACAGGAAAGAGAGAGAATAGCAATAGAGTAGCTAGTGTGACCCAGGAAAGGGTCCCACTGTTGCTCATACTGTCGGGGTAAGGAGAGAAATGAGTTAGGGGGCTCAATGGGAGTGTCATGTATGATCCTTGATTTTTTATTGGCTCTCATGACAATTCTTTAAAGATTTCACGATTTTGAATGATATCAATTTCCCCAGTGAAGATGTGGCGAGCATTTTAGAATATTTAGAAGCTGTAAGTTGGTAGTGACCTTATTCAAAATTCACCTGTTTGGTATGTTCCAGATCTCACTGTAGAGTGGTTCCTACTGTAAGAAGTGAAGATATAAAGCTTTTAGGTAATGAAAACAAATATTTCAGAAATGCTGTGAGGAATCGTGTGTCTTTATTTAAGTACTTGTGGAGATACCCCCTTGAGGAGGAGGAGGAATATTGCAGAGAGTGGTATCAGGTATCAGATGGCATGCTCAGAGTCTAGAAAATGATTGGCCATAGGAAGAGGGAACAAGCCCACTTCGTTGGACTCCAAGGAAAGGTTTGGCATTAACTGAAGGATAATAATAGAAACCAATAAAATATGGTATTTAGCCTTTCCCCTTTACTGTGGGCATCTTGGAGGGTGGAGCATATTTCTTTTCAGGGACTCTCGAAGGATGGGTTAGGCTGTGCTCTTTCCTTCTATCCCTGAGTTTTCATTATACAGTTTGCCTGAAACCTGGCCGAGTCAGCAGATGTGACAATTTGTTCCAGGTCATTGTCTCTGTGAGACAAGTCCATGTTATATATACCCACTTGAAGCAGTGCAATGAGCTTGTCCTAAGTTGGATGACAATAAAAGAGAAGGGTGCCACAAGATTTGGGGAATTTGTTTCTACTTATGGAATGTCTCAGTCTTATAGATACTAAATTCAATTTCTTCTGAGCTCTACCAGGGCTTACTGGCTCTGCACATTCAATGCTGACTAAACTCTCAAGGGATTGGTGATAAACGGCACTGTCAATTTATTTACTGTAGAATATCTGTCTGGCCTTCAGTGCTTCTTCTACTTTGTCCAGTGGAAATGTTCCCAATTCTCACTGGGAAAATGGTTACCAGAATTAAACTAGACTGCTCACAAATTTCACCATAGAATGGGCAGGAATTATAGGCCTCAAAATTATTTCAGTCCATTCAAGTGTCAGCGCAAACCACATGCAAACCATAGCTCTACCTTTTGAAAAGATAATTCTTTGGGTGTACAGGCTTGATCACCTTGCTCACAGCTGTGTTTTCAGCTTGTTTGATGCATTTGTCTCCAGACAACCTTGTAATTCTTTCTTCTTTAAAAGCTTATCTTCCACTGTGTGGATGGCACATGCCTGCAACCATAACATGTAGGAACTTCGAAAGTTGTAGCAGGCAATTTGGGGTTCAGTCTGAGTGTATAATACCCAACATGTATAACTAACCAAACAACCAACAAACAAACCAACAAATTAATTGAATAATTTCATGTCCTGTCCTCTAGCTGATCACTAAAACATACTTCTTATGCTCTGTTCTTCAGAGTATAGAGATGGAGATGGAGATGGAGATGGAGATGGAGATGGAGATGGAGATGGAGATGGAGATGGATGGATAGATAGATAGATAGATACATAGATAGATACATAGATAGGTAGACAGATATATGGACAGACAGACACACAATTTAAAGAAACCCTGGCCCTGTGGTCTTACTTATACTTACTACAAAATATTTTAGTATATTTCCATATATTAGAATAGTACATGTGGGTATCTTGTGTACAAAATTCATGTTGTATACCCACAGTACAAAATATCATGTTTTCTAAAACAACATACAGTAAGATAAGCAAACACGTGTAAAAATTATAACTCCCTAGAAAGCATGACTATGGAGAAGGAGCACACTTCTCAAGACTTGAGTTCAGGTGTTCAATAAATAGATAAAATTTAGGTACAATGGTAAGTACTTATAGCCCTAAACCTGAGGGAGTGGAAACAAGCTAACTCAAGAGCTCATTGGTCAACAAGTATGTTATCATCAATGAGTACCTGGTTCAGTGAGAGACCTTATTTCAAAAACTAAGATAGAAAGTGACCAAGGAAGAAAGTAGACATCAAAATGTAACCTGCACATATATACATCTACATAGTGTGTGTGTGTGTGTGTGTGTGTGTGTGTGTGTGTATAAGTATACACCTGTATAGACAAGTATATACACCTCACTCATATATATGTATACAGTTTGTAGTATAGATGTCTAACTTAGGTGTTATCACATAAACTATATTCAAGAAATTATTATTTGCTAGTTTTGTTCTCTTCCATAATCTTCCTCATTTATTCATTTAGATATCAAGCATGCTATAAATCACATCCAAAGTCTTTTCTTTGAGTAATATGTAAATAAACATTTGCATAGAAGCAGATAAAAATGATGCTAACTCAGCACCAAAGATCTTACATATTTAGAAACTTCCACTTCTTCAGAGGTTCTTTGGACCATGACTTGTTTTTAATATTTCTGAAACTCATTTCAGACACATGTCTCTTTAATAAATTCTATTATCTCCATTTCTCAATCAGAGATGCTAAATAAATTGCCTAAGACCACACAGTTAAATGACAAAGCTTAAATGTTAATTCCCTTTTGACTACTTGATGTTTGTGCCTTTAATCACTAAGTTAGAATTGTAGAAATAATTATAATATAATACTTGCATAAGAATTATAAAAATTGCTTTTCAAGAAAAAGGAGAAGCATTATGTGTTTCTGTTCAGGGAATTGTTCAAACGAGAGGCATGACAAAGACTCAAAGCTTTGAAAAACCTTCTTGAGTCTAAGATGAGAGTGAGCAAAGAAAAGGGGAGAGAGCTTGGCCCTTCAAGAGAACCTCAAACAGTTCTTTCTTACTGAACTTTAAGGAAAGTAAAATATAAAAATGGGAGAGTTAGGTGAAAGTCAGCTTCAGGAGGCCCTGCATATTCTCATAAAAGGCTGACTCCTGACCTGCCAGCAGTGAGGTAGCCCTGAAGAATTTTGAAGCAGGTAGGACATACACTATGTGTTGAAATATGGATTCACACCTAAAACTAGCCTCTACTTTCCCACTTGCCAGAAACATAGATATAAAATATATGCTTTTCACAAATTATATAATAGTATAATTCAAACTTACATAAACTTTCAAATATAGAAAACTATTAAAATAACAAATTAACATAGGTTTTCTGCCTTGATGTGCCTTCTCAGTTAACTCCACATCATCAGTGGACTGATATCTCTGGGTTCTTTGCTGATGCTTTTTAGCTGGCTAACTCTTTTATAGGACATGTCACTTTGCTCCTATGAAAACTGTTGGGGACCTAACATGTTGTGAACTCACATTTCACACTGTCACTGAACATTATGTTCCAAACTGCAAGAGCTGCATTTCTTAAAGTAGTTCTTTCCATAGAGAGGTTAGAAAGTTAGCCTGTATATTTCCCATCATTGTACACTTTCCCCTTGCCCTGATGTTATAACAGTTCATTCACTGATTTGTGTACACTTGCATGAAGCACTAATTATTGCTAGTCCAAATCCCATGAAACACCATTAAATACACTCTTTTCTGAATACTTACACAGGATTTCCTCTATATACAATTTCTCCTTATGAAAGTCTGGTTGCCTTATGCCTATTTAGCATCCAACATGAATTATTTCACAGATATGCATGCATTCAATCGTTCCTGCTTGTGGAGGTAATTGTAAAAGATGCAGTTATTAGCAGGAGTGATTTGTGAAGATATTAATCTATTATTATATGCCTTCATCTTCACTTGTCATTGAATAATATTGTGAGCTACAATTATACAGTGCATGAGAAATTCCTAGTGTAGCTCTAGCTACCCTAAGCCTCATCAAGCTATATGAGGGCTTAGTTAGATTTTAGATAACTGAATGAGATGACATTTATTTATGTCTTGAATACATAATTCATTGCTTCTAGTAATGGTCAATATGTTCCTTGCTTATGGACAATAAGGATTTATTTTATGTTAATTTTTGAATTACTATACAGTCATTTGATGATAGGGTTTTGTTTTTTTTTAATCAACATTTTTAGATGTTGGGTTGTGATTCTTTGCCTGCTATGCTTAAAATATCTTAGCCTAGGCAGATGCCTTTTCTTTCACCTTTTTATTCCTTACACTTCAGGATAGCCAAGCTTGTAAAATGTTTTTCTCTGTATATTCCTAAATATTTCAATGAGCTCCCAGGCACCAGAATTTCCTCTTCTGCTCACAAATGTACCCATTTACAGAAAGGATTGTGGGGCTCATCCTTGTTTGTCAGAGACTGAACGATGAAGAACTGCAGATAGAGGTGGAGAAAGGGAATTGTAAACTTAATTTTAGAATTATATGGTAATAAAATCAGATAAATCATTTTGACAAAATGAACTTTAAGAATGCAAGGTGATATTGAACAGAGTAGATATTCATTAACCACTTTGTTTTATATATTGGGTTTTGAGTTTCTCGGTAGTTTAAATATCACATATCTTCTTTGGTGTTCCTTGAGATTTTCGACAAACATAGGGTCCATTTACTTTTTAAATAGAACAGGCCTGGATTCTGAAATGTCACTCACTATTACTCTCTTAAAATATATGGCTAAAGAGAGCACATTGCTGTGTAGTATAGAAAATATTACAGCAGATATATGTAAACTATCTTGCTTCAAGAGCATAACATATTTCCTTGTACCTACATAAATATGGTGGCATTTTAAAATTTTTATTTCTAATAAAAAGAAAATGAAAGAGCAAAATCTATGCATTGCCAGAAGCTAAAAAGCAAACTTCTTGATCAGTGAAGGCAGATCCAGCTTATCTGGGCCAAATGTGAAAAATGCTGCTTTTATAGAACGAGTATTACAATGGTCTAGGTGTCGTACAGTCTACTATGATGGCTTTGTCCAGTTACCTCTTCTGGGTCTCAGATCTTCATGATATTGCTCTATCATAATCACTATCCTTTTAGAAGTAAGAAACCGTGGCTGCAAAAACATGGAGAGGGATTGTTTGCTGTACCTTCTAGATCAAGGGTAAGTTGGTTTAATTAGAAAAGAAAGTTGAAGAACAAAACACTGAAAGAAAGGATTATCATCCAGATTTCCAAATGACCAGGTGCGCATTTACATATTTCTTTTTTTTAAGTTACTCAAAAGAAGGAGAGAACCTTTTGGAAGATCAAAGCTGATCCTGAGGAATGATAAAACATTGTGAAGTTACTGTTGGTGTCTTAAGGAAAAAGAGAGGCAAAGTCTTAAGATGCACCCATTCACCAGCACCAGGTCGCCTAGGTCACTGAGTGGGTGGACACCCCCACGGTCCCTAGAGGACTGCCCACACTATCTTAGGATCACTGGTGAGTGGAACACATCTGCTCCAATCCAATTGCACGCAGGACCTGAGACAACACTAGGGCAGCAGAGAACCGGCCTGACCAGGGGCACAAGCCCCTTCCAGTCTGCACCAGCACCAGATAGCCTAGGGCACGGAGAGGGCAGACACCCCCATGGTCCCTAGAGGACTGCCCACACGATCTTAGGATCACTGGTGAGTGGAACACAACATCTGCTCCAATCCAATTGCGCACGGGACTTGAGACAGTACTAGGGCAGCAGAGAACCAGCTTGACCAGGGGCACAAATCCCTTCCAGTCTGCACCAGCACCTGGTCACCTAGGGCGCAGAGTGGGCAGACACCCACATGGTCCCTAGCGGACTGCACAAGCGATCTTAGGATCACTGGTGAGTGGAACACAACAGCTGCTCCAATCCAATAGTGACAGGCCTGTGACAACATGAACAAGGACACCAGAGCATTTCCTGACTAGAGGCTCAAGTTCCTATTAATCAGTTCAGGTTTACCCTGGTTTCAAACAGACCATACAACTCCACAGTCCTCAAAGAAGACACCACTTCCATGCACTGTAACACACCCAGGATCTTAGGACAACAGGATCCCAGGATAACAGGAGCTGGATCACACTAGTATTTGAGTGTCTCAGAGGAGCTTGATTGCCAAGACCTCAGACAAACCCAGAATCTCAGGTTACAGAAGCCCACAATCAAAGAATAACAGAGAAATCTGGACTCTGAGAAGTCCTGATCAACTGGGAGTACAGAAAGGACAGGCTCCAATCAGATATATTGAGGGCAGCAAGCACTAGAGATAATCAGATGGCAGGAGGCAAGCTTAAGAACAGAAGCAACAGAAACTTGGTTTCTTGGCATCACCAG
Organism: Mus pahari; assembly: GCF_900095145.1. NCBI lineage: Eukaryota > Metazoa > Chordata > Mammalia > Rodentia > Muridae > Mus > Mus pahari. The sequence continues at coordinate 128,281,054 of NC_034593.1, read as the reverse complement.
AATGAAACTCTCCCAGCATAGCAAATTCTGGAAAAACCATCACACCAGAAAAGCAGGACATGGATCTAAAGTCACTTCTCGTGATGATGATGGAGGATTTAAGAAGGAAATACTGGAAATCACAGGTAAACAGAAGACTTTAAAGTAGAAACTCAAAAATCCCTTAAAGAGTTACAGGCAAATGCTACCAAACGCTACCAAAAGGAGATGGAATTGAACAAAACCATCCAGGATCTAAAAATGGAAGTGGAAACAATAAAGAAAACCTAAAGGGTGACAACTCTGGAGATAGAAACCGTAGGAAAGAAATCAGAAAAGATACATGCAAGCTTCAGCAACAGAATACAAGAGATGGAAGGAAGAATCTCAGGTGCAGAAGATTCCATAGGGAACATGGGCACAACAATCAAAGAAAATGCAAAATGCAAAAAGATCCTAACTCAAAACATCCAGGAAATNCAGGACACAATNAGAAGACCAAACCTACNGATAATAGGAGTAGATNAGAATGAAGATTATCAACTTAAAGGGCCAGCAAATATCTTCAACAATATTATAGAAGAAAACTTATGGAACACAATGAAAGAATTCCTGAGAGAAAAACTCATAGCTCTGAGTGCCTCCAAAAAGAAACTAGAGAGAACATATACTAGCAGCTTGACAGCAAACCTAAAAGCTCTAGAACAAAAGAAAGCAAACTCACCCAAGAGGAGTAGATGGCAGGAAATAATCAAACACAGGGGTGAAATCAACCAAGTGGAAACAAAAAGAACTATTCAAAGAATCAACCAAACCAGGAGCTGGTTCTTTGAGAAAATCAACAAGATAGATAAACCCTTAGCCAGACTCACTAGAGGGCACAGGGACAGCATCCTAATTAACAAGATCAGAAATTAAAAGGGAGATATAACAACAGATCCTGAGGAAATCCAAACATCATCAGGTCCTTTTACAGAAGGCTATACTCAACAAAATGGGAAAACCTGGATGAAATGGACAAATTTTTAGAAAGATACCAGATACCAAAGTTAAATCTGGATCAGATTAATGACCTAAACAGTCCAAAAACACCTAAAGAAATAGAAGCTGTCATTAATAGACTCCCAAACAAAAAAAAGCCCAAGACAAGATGGGTTTAGTGCAGAGTTATATCAGACCTTCAAAGAAGACCTAATTCCAGTTCTTCATGAACTATTCCACAAAATAGAAACAGAAGGGATTCTACCCAATTCATTCTACAAAGCCAAAATTACTCTGATAACTAAACCATGTAAAGACACAACAAAGATAGAAAACTTCAGACCAATTCCCCTTATGAATATCGATATAAAAATACTCAATAAAATTTTCACAAACCAAATCCAAGGACACATCAAAACAGTCATTCATCATGACCAAGTAGGATTCATTCCATGGATGCAGGAATGGTTTAATATACGGAAATCCATCAACGTAATCCACTATATAAATAAACTCAAAGACAAAAACCACATGATCATCTCGTTAGATGCTGAGAAAGCATTTGACAAAATCCAACACCCCTGCATGATAAAAGTCTTTGAAAGATCAGGAATTCAAGGCCCCTACCTAAATATAATAAAAGCAATCTACAGAAAACAAATAGCCAACATCAAAGTAAATGGAGAGAACCTGGAAGCAATCCCACTAGAATCAGGGACTGGATAATGCTGCCCACTTTCTCCCTACCTATTCAATATAGTACTTGAAGTCCTAGCCAGAGCAATTAGACAACAAAAGGAGATCAAGGGGATCAAAATTAGAAAGGAAGAAGTCAAAATATCATTATTTGCAGATGATATGATTGTATATATAAGTGACCCTAAAAATTCCACTAGAGAACTCCTAAACATGATAAACAGCTTCAGTGAAGTAGCTGGGTATAAAATTAACTCAAACAAATCAATGGCCTTTCGCTACACAAAGGATAAACAGGATGAGAAAGAAATTAGGGAAACAACACCCTCCACAATAGTCACAAATAATATAAAATACATTGGTATGACTCTAACTAAGGAAGAGAAAGATCTGTATGATAAGAACTTCAAGTCTCTGAAGAAAGAAATCAAAGAAGATCTCAGAAGATGGAAAGATCTTCCATGCTCATGGATTGGCAGGATCAANATTGTGAAAATGGCTATCTTGCTGAAAGCAATCTACAGATTCAATG
>NC_034593.1:128259166-128278439 GCF_900095145.1 Mus pahari | reverse complement strand
GAAGATGTTCCAACTGGTAATAAGAGCACATGCTCCACTATGTTCATAGCAGCCTTACTTATAATAGCCAGAAGCTGGAAAGAACCCAGATGTCCCTCAACATAGGAATGGATACAGAAAATGTGGTACATTTACACAATGGAAAACTACTCAGCTATTAAAAGCAATGAATTTTTGAAATTCCTCAGAAATTGATGGATCTGGAGGGTATCATCCTGAGTGAGGTAACCCAATCACAAAAGAACTCACATAATATGCACTTACTGATTAGTGGATATTAGCCCTGAAACCTAGAATACGCAAGATACAATTTGTAAAACACATGAAACTCAAGAAGTAGGAAGACCAAAATGTGGAGACCTCACTCCTTCTTTGAATTGGCAACAAAACTCCCATGGAAGGGGTTGCAGAGACAAAATTTGGAGCTGAGATGAAAGGATGAACCATCCAAAAACTGCCCCACCCAGGGGTCCATCCCATAATCAGCCACCAAACACAGACAATATTGCATACACCAGCAATACTTTGCTGAAAGGACCCTGATATAGCTGTCTCTTGTGAGGCTAGGCCAGTGCCTGGCAAACACAGAAGTCTGCTACTGGATGGATCTCAGGGCCCCCAATGGAGTAGCTAGAGAAAGTACCCAAGGAGCTGAAGGGGTCTGCAACCCTATAGTTCAAACAACAATATGAACTAACCAGCACCACCGGAGCTCGTGTCTCTAGCTGCATATGTAGCAGAAGATGGCCTAGTCAGCCATCAATGGGAAGAGAGGCCCCTTGGTCTTGCAAACTTTATATGCCCCAGTACAGGGGAATACCAGGGTCAAGACAGGGAGTGGGTGGTTAGGTGAGTGGGGAAGGGGGTATAGTGGCCTTTGGGGCTAGCATTTAAAATGTAAAGGAAGTAAATACCTAATAAAAATTGGAAAAAATGTAACAATATCCCCCCCCCCCCAAAAGATACACGCATCCTGCCCTCTGGTGTGTAAATCTCAGAGCAGACTTCGAGAGACTAGGATTTCTACGAACCATAGAGAACTGGATTCCTTACTGCTAACGCTGATATTAATAGCTGGGTCCAGATTTCCTCAATCTTCTCTCCTAAGTGAAAGTATTCTGAGAAATTTCCACACATAATCCCTGTAGGTCTGAGTTGCATTTGTATAAAATAATATGAAATAAATTTATATAATTTGTGTTGTGAATATAGCTCATCAAACAATGAATGATAAATGTGAACTATATTTTCCTTTCTTTCTTTCTTCTTTCTTCTTTCTTTCTTTCTCTCTCTCTCTCTCTCTCTCTCTCTCTCTCTCTCTCTCTCTCTCTCTCTCTCTCTCTCTCTCTCTCTCTCTCTCTCTCTTTCTTTCTTTCTCTCTCTCTCTCTCTCTCTCTCTCTCTCTCTCTCTCTCTCTCTCTCTCTCTCTCTTTCTTTCTTTCTCTCTTTCCTTGCAGCATCGAGATTCACATGCCAGAATTAGAGGAATATGATACTCTTTGTAATCTCCAGCTCTAATTCACTTACATACTATGCACTATACTACCAAATGAGAAACAATGTTGTAAATTAAATAACATAGAAACAATAAGAAAGAATTTCATAATTTACCACTGATCTCAGAAGTAATTAGAACCAATTACCACCAAGTATAGTATAAGCACAGCAGAAATCTAAACAAAAGAAGAGACTACACAGAAAACATGAGAGAAGAGATATTTATCATGTAAGACAGGTACATTGTTTTTTCATGTGGACGCTTCCTACACTACTGGACTAATATTTTGTCACTGATCGTATACAAGAAATGACCACCAATATGAATGGAAGTGATTGCCTTTGGGTTATGAGGGTGGAAGAGACAAAATTATAGGGTAAGTATTAATTAATTTATCTGTATTATCCTCTTTGAATTTCCCCTATTTGGCTCGTCAATGTTTCCCCGAGGTCTATTTGTTAAAAGTCCAGAATATGGGTGGTGCTGTTGGAATGCAGTTGGACTTTTAGGAAGAGCTAAGGCAGCATGCTCTTGATGGAGATATTGGGGCCATTCCCTGTGTTCTTATTCTGTATCCCAGTCACCTTGAGGTGAACACTCCTTTCCTGATTGACATTTATTCTTTTGCGTACTATATAAGTGACTAGAAACTGAAGTTCCAAATTCACAAGCAGAATGAACATTTTCTTAAGTTGTTTATTGAAGTTTTTTCATATAGCCAAAGAGATCTAGCACACTACCCTGATTTAAACAACAAAACAGCATATCTATGCTGCATGTGTATTTATGACAAAACTAAAATATGTGTCTCATTGCTGTATATACTTAAGCAAGTCCAAAATGTGTTTTTAGTCAAGTTATCAAATGGAAAATGATGCCCATTAATAAAACTACATGACAGTAAATGGAAATAGAAAAGAAATATGATTATTTTTAAAGCAAGAAAATAAAGAAAGAACTAGAGGAGATTAAATTAAGACACTTCAATCTGAGTGTTTTTGTGTGTAGCATTTCACAATTCTTACTTTTTATTAAATGCATTACAAAGTTTGTTGATGGCTTGATGTCTGTATTTATTACAGACACAAATGTATGGAATGATTTCTATTGTTGATGCAGTGCTTTTATGTGTTTATTGAGTTCAGAAATTCTCAACAGATACTTATAATTCTCAGCTCTGTCTTCTTCATCCCTGGTTTCTTCATCATACACACTGTTTCTAGAATGTAAAAGGAAGTAAGTCCATTTCCTACTGTGTCAGAATGCAAATACCAGCATGACCCGGTCCATCTTTGATACAGCTATCGCTAATTGTATTTCTCATGTAAAGAATATGAACGCCAGCCATTAAGCCCAACATTTCTCTTTTCCCATTTTTGTAGCCACTTAATATCTTCCAGGTTTTAATATCTTATTCTTCTATAACAGTTCTTTCCAATTATTGTCAAATAATTATATATGTGGGAAATATTTCACAGTAATCAAGAGAGAAGCATGAAGTGCTAATGCCCTCTTAGACTAATTAATGCACTTACTTTAAAAATACATAATGATGCTTTTAATACTTTAGATGCTTCAAATATTATCTGTGATGAGGAATTATTGTTAGTTTCAGCTGATCTACAAAGAGCATCCTCAAATCCCCAAGGAACTCAGAGGAAAGAGTTTCATTTCTCTCTGTGTCCTTTGTCCTCCCCTCTTCTATCCCTCTCTCTTTCCTTCCCACCTTTCCTTTCCCCCATTTACTTCCTTGTATATTCATACTTTGAGGGATTAATACATATATAAAGACATAGTACTTTTAAACACCTGTCTGGAGCATTGGTATACAGTAGAAACCAATGCCATTATTTACTTATCCAAAGATCAAAAGAGCAGAGGGAAAAGGCTTCATTGTCTACATTACAGCTTTGGTTATTATAAATAAGCACTACTAGTAGAAGTTAATAATCTTTGGAAAAATTAATATTTTCTAATTTTATATCTTCTATATGATAATTCTCTCTTTTCTTTCCAAGACTCTTCTCATTAGGACATCAATCAGTTAAAATATATAATTCAGTTTTACTAAACATTTACAACACTGTGCAGTCATCTCCATAATTTGATTCTAGTACTTCATCATCACAAGCATGATTTCTGTGTCTCTATATAGTGTATTATGTTTTAGTCTTCCGAATTCTTAAAAGTCCTAGTGAAAATATATGGGATCTGTAAATTTAAAAATTATTTACACAATAAATCACAAAAAGTATCTTACCAATTTTTTTTGTCAACCTTCAAAACTGAAATAGATACATTCTGGTCATTTATTAATTAAACCAAGTAAGATGTTTTTTAAAGTTTAAAGATTTTACTCCTATTATCAATTATCTTATTGTGTATTTATTGTATATTTTTTCTTAATAGAACATTGGCTTTATTCTTTTTTTTTTTTTTTTTTTTTTTTTTGAGACAAGGTTTCTCTGTATAGCCCTGGCTGTTCTGGAACTCACTCTGTAGACTAGGCTGGCCTCGAACTCAGAAATCCACCTGCCTCTGCCTTCCAAGTGCTGGGATTAAAGGCGTGCACCACCACTGCCCTGGTACATTGGCTTTATTCTTATGCTATTGATTTTTCATTCTTGACATCAGCTACTATTGCATTGGTAACACAGACAGGCTAGGCAGTTCCAATGAAGGTAGTTTTTATGCCTGTCAAGTGGATCTATTTTATTCAAATGCCCTTTCAAAAGTAGCCTTTAAGAAATAGATCAGAGCAAGTGTGTTGTTTAACTCAAGAGGCACAGATGTGAAATTGCAAAGATATTTAATTTATTTTCTAATTAGGAAAAAAAAGTTCTTCTTCAGTCAAGACATGATTTAGAAAATACTTTGCCTTGTCCATTCATGCTGAATGGCATGTGTGAGGATTCAAGAGGATCCTGTCTGTTGTTGTACAAGGCCATTACTTACTTAAGACACAGCCATGAGTGGCCACTTTCCAAACAGAACAAATTGTTTGCATATTTACTTGAGGTTAGACACATTTTTAAAGTGCTTTTGGAAGGAAAGGTTCCTCACCTTTTTGTAAACAATTTAATTGTGTGTGTGTGTGTGTGTGTGTGTGTGTGTGTGTGTGTGTGTGTGTGTGTGTGTGTGTTGCATTGATTTCATTTGTAAATTCTTAGTGGCTATAGTTAGTCTGCACTTCATTCACTTCAGGAGTGTCAACGTTAGTGTAGCCTGTGATGGACTATGTCAAGAGAGCTACTGACAAAGTAGACTACATCACCAAACTAACTTATCCATTGCATAGAAATGTTTAATGTTCTATCTTTATTTCATAATCTTTCCTAAGTGACCGCCAGAAATTTTTATTTCTACTATTAAAAATGTCAAATTATATGGAATACAAATGATAAAAATGACTTGATGAGAAATACTTTCCCATAAATGTGAATATCAGACTTAATTCTCAGAACATTTTTAATAATCTACATGTCATACACACACACACACACACACATATGCATATATATATATATATATATATATTCAGTTATAACTAAATAAATAATTAGTAAATTATAATTAAAAAAAACAATTTTCACAAAGGAAAACCTTTTGGGATTCTGAGAATTTTTTTATTGGTGTTTTAGACGGTGCTGTAATATGTTGTTTTATATACTTAAAATTTACTCTCCTTTTTAGGACCAATAATATAATGGCATTTCCAGACACTTGGAAATCAAAGGGTTTTTTTGTTTTGTTTTGTTTTGTTTTTTGTTTGTTTTTTGTTTTGTTTTGTTTTGTTTTGTTTTTTAGGTTTGTTGAGACAGGGTTTCTCTGTATAGCCCTGCCTGTCCTGGAACTCACTCNGTAGACCAGGTTGGCCTCGAACTTAGAAATCCGCCTGCGTCTGCCTCCCAAGTGCTGGGATTAAAGGCATGTGCCACAGGAGTCGTCTTAACCTGTTACTATGTGATATTTTATAATAGGTATTGAGTGCATTTTATGGATTCTTTATAATGTACAATGTAATTTCATCTACTTTGTCAAAACTAGCCATTTTGAGTAGGAATGTGATTAATTGAAAATAAAATACAATAGAATTCTTTAAGTTTTTCACTTTGGAAAACATGAAAATAGGTTTTGACTTTTGTATTTCACTACATTAGTATCTGTCATGGTTGAATTAGTATAGTTTCAATAAGAAACCAGTGAATTTTGTAGTCTTTTCAATGGTGACTTATAATAAACCATAATTCATGAGTTTATATTCTTTATACTCTTTTTCTCTCCTGTAGAAATATGTGTTGGTTAATATATCCTGCAACCTTTTTAATCCTTTGTAGATATTTGCAAGTCTCAATCATTGGCATGGATTTTGGTGCAAATCAAAGGCAGAGGAGGAGGAAGAGGAGACCACAAATAACAGAAAGAAGACATTCAAATGACAAGAGCGTGGAATACAAAAAGGAAACAGGGATTACAGGACCATTCTGTCTTTATAATAGAGCTAATGTCTTGAAATTGGAATTATATAGTTTACTTGAATAATCTTGTTCATACCAAATGAGATTGCAAGTGCACGCATGCACACCCATCAACAATTTTTGCAAATTATGCAATGTTGGATATTACATGTTTTGATGCTTACTCCTTCAGTGAGCCTTAATAAGTTATTTTGATTTAGTATTTGAGAAAATTGGTATATCATTTGAAAAGAGTCAAATTAGGTTCAATTGAAGTACTTATTTCCAAAAAGTAGAAATTTCGTTGCTTCTCTTGTGAAACAATTTCTTCTTGGAGTCACATGTGAATACTCTCCTGGGTGCTAATATATAACTTAAGTATAGTCATTACATGCAATAATGTATATCATCATCAATATTTCATAGCCTGTGTTTTCTACCAATAAGACCTTGAATAAATATACTATGTTCACTATTTTATACAATATCTATTTTCCTTTATCTTGGCTGATCACAAACTTGTTGGAAGAATGTCCTAGTTACAACCCTTCTTCCTCCTTCAGTTGCTAGAAAAGTTAGAATATGTTTGCTCCAACATATTCTTTGACTCCAACAGCCTTCAAACTTGTCACATTTCTTTCAAATTCACTATCACAGATCACAGCATAACTGAAAGTAATAGTGATAACAGCAAACCAGACCCCAAACACTTCTTAAATCTGAGAAAATGTTCATGTGCTCTCATTGATATGCTCTCTGATACCTCACTCAGATTGGCCAGCAATACTAGACTCAGGTTCCTCCACTAATGCACTCAGTATTCTCCCATCTCAATGACTGTATAGCATGATCCTTCTTTCAGACTGCCCTTCTCTAAGCAATACACATCCTTCTCTTCTGAACACTGCTTTCTTGTTACCCCCTTTCCCATTTAGCTTATCCCATTTTTTCCTCATAGTGCTTTTCACATTCTGTTCAATTTAATTGTCTTGTGCTTATTGTTTACATCTGTCTTTTCTACTAAGACTGAACTGCATCATTACTGGGACTCAAAACACAATCTTACTGCCAGAAGTTCTTCTTTTATTTCCTTTGACATGTATTGCGTTCTGATGTGCAAGTAAGTTTGGGTTATGCTGCAGTTTTCATAAGCATGTATTCTCTGTCTGACCAAATGAGCAAACAAATGTAAGAATGGATTTCAATAGCACTCTAATATGATTGAATGAAATAAAAATATTAAGAGTGAAGAATTCCACGAAAGCTTATCTACTTTATAAATACACCAGTAGTGATGAAATTTTACTAATAGAAATCTTAATGTTCATTTAATAATTATATTAATTTGTTCTTATTATTTGTTCAGGAGCTGGAGGGCAGGCATGTGCATAATGTGAATGTGGACCTCAGAGGACAATGTGTGGTAGCCAGTTCCTTCCTTAATCCATGTAGGGAATAAACTGAAGTAGGCGGTGAAGCCAGGAGGCAAGTGTCTCTACCCACTGAGCCTATTAATATTTCTGTATCTTAGTTAAGAGCGCTTAAGTTTAGTTTGTAATTTTTACTTTCATCAGGCACAAATATTCTGCCATATGTGGTGTTTTGTATCAAGGACAACACAACCTCTTAGAACGAAACTCAGGCCCCCAAGGTAACAGTGTTTGCAGCACATCAGAAAATGGTGGGCAAATAAATAACTCCAGCTTCATTGCTGTGAGAGCTAATGGCTTTCGGGATGACCCTCGAGCAGACAATATGGTCCAAATGCCATCTCCATCTGTGTCTCTGCTGTCAAGGGAAATTGGTTTATATCATTTCTTATTTCTTCCTTTGTACAAATGACAAGCACCCCATGCAGTGTGCATCCCGGAACTTCAGAGACTTGTGAAAGATGATGGAATGTGAATTGATGAGGGAAGCCAACTCTCATTCAGACTGGGAGAAGTAGCAGAGGCATTCGGCTGCCATGAATTGTACCCTGTGTGCTTGTGTGTACAAAATACACATGTGCTTTTATATGAAAACCTGTCAGAATGACATGAAGTGTCGTTTTCTTCATCATTCATAAATGATTTGGAAAACAGGAAAATGGTACAGAGGGACAATGATGGATTAATGGGTTGTTTAGAAGTTATTCTATCATGAAAGCCTTACACCAAGCTGATGACTGCCACCCTCCAAAACAGAGGCAAAGTTATGCTGTAAACAATTCATGCCTCATTTTCCCTTTACTGTAAAACTCTTTCTTCAGTTTTTGTAATTAGTAGGTTGCCTAAATTCTACAAAAATAAATCATTAACCTTACGACTATCATTGGAAATTAAAAAAAAAAATTAATCCTCAGACATGCATACTTTGAAAGCTTCAGAGAAATTACAGTTCTATCTGTTTATTAAAATACAATGAAATACAAGGTCAAATATATACCTTCAAATGTAAAATCATAGTATAAATCCTTGTATATATGTTTTGTGGAAGAAAGAAGTAAGATGATTTTCAAAAGCCTCCTTATTTTATTTAGATATTTTTGTACAGAGCTGATTATGGGTAGAATCCTAATCAAGTCAAAATATCTAATAAAGTCAAATACTTCTAATAGCATTTCTTTGCTATACCAGTTGATATAAAATATGAATTTGACTTGACTTTCATAAAAAGCACAACAACCATGACAAAAAGAGAGAAAATGACAAGAAGTGAAACTTCCCTGATTGTTTGTAGAACTAATCGCCTTCATTTGCATATGGAAAGTTTTTGAAGTAAAAACCACACTTAGAACAAAAATGGCTTGAAGGAACTTGAACAACCACACAGAATAACACAGTAGTGTGCACTGACTTAGTGCAGTTGTCATTTAAATGAACTGCCTAGCTGCCAAGTTGAGAAGAACAGGTTTCCAAGAATTCATAGGTGTGCCTTGGCTCCATATTAGTGATCCACATTACCATATTAACCATAAGGGAAAGAGTAAAATAATAATAGCGTGAGCACTTTGGAAAAAATCTCCACTGGCAGAACTTAACCTGTGATCCCTGGGCAAAGCAGCTAAAGAGCCCTCTGCTAGTGATGGTGTGAACATAAAGATAGGCCTATCATGATAAGAAGTCTTTGAGTTGCATGGCAATTCCCACTTGACTGGGAAATGCAAACATAAAATATTAAAGTGACATATCCTGGGGACAATTCTAGTCAGTATCAGAGTACTTTTAAAATATTCTACAACTAAATCATTTATGCTAAAACCAGAACATATATTAAATCTCTCAGTCAGTAGTAGAAGGGCTTTTAAACATGAGGTGTTGAAATTCTTCAATTTTTATTGAATTTAATACAGATGTAGTTTTTTTTTAATTCCTTCTGTTCAAGCTTAGAAATTAAATTCGTGTTTCACTTCCAGCTGAAATTTGGATTCACTATAAGCTCAGGCATGACATTCTTTGAAAGACTTGTCACAGGTATTATTTATAATGATTTTTGTTTCAATACGAACCTTGCAATCTATAAATGTATTGAGCAAACTGTAAGCTACTCATGTGGGTACACATTGATTACTTTTCATAGAATTGAAGGTGTGAGACTTTTAGACTGATTTTAGAGCCAGCCTCATATACAGATACAGTGGTAGTGTAATGTTATTTTTCTTTTTTAACTATGAAAACAAATCAGACAATATTAATATTGAGACAGGAGATGCAATTACTTTCCCACTCTAAATTAATACCACTACTGTATATGAATTATATACATTAGATTATATTTTATAATGTTATTTCTACTGAATAAACAAACAGAGTAAGTTTGGTACTCCAGATCTATAGAAATGGCACAAATCCTAATATATGGGTTTCATTAACTGTGTATCCTATCTCCCTTTATGCTGAAAAACGTGCACTATGCTACTCACTAGGATAACTGAAATAAATGTGGCTCAGCTCTGGCAACAGGCACGTTCTGACCTATTTAACAGAGATGTGCAGTTTTATGGTTATAATATGATTATAAGTGGGTTATTGGATTATTGCAAAAGTGACTTGTGATTTAGTATGACAAGAACATTAACAATGTTACTTTTAATACCATAATACTGATTCTTGCAGTACTAATAAAGGAATTGTATGGGTGTAATAAAGGCAGGATGAATGATCCATATATCTGCTTTTTGAAGCTTCTGCTAATACTCAGATAAATACAAACACAAGTCCTGTAAGGAAATGTAAAAGAGGTTAGCTATTATGTACAGGGAACAATAGACATTATTTTCTTTGTAATTGGACTTAAGCTTTGATCCCCGACAACGTGGAGAAAACAAGCTCAAGTACAAGGAATCTGCAAACATACTTCAGATTGTGTTTGTCTATCAGAAAGAAATGGTGCTGTCACAAGTTTGTCAAAATAAGACCAGACATACCATTATTCTCCCTGTCTTCCCAAGTGCATTTCAACTGCCCGTAAGTGGAAATGATCTTCCTATTTCAAGACATTTAATGCTCCAGGTATGTTTGCCTTACAGGTGTTGTCTGGCTTATATTATCTTGGTGGAAATAGACTTGTCACGATGTACTGATGTGTAGAAGTAGGAAATTGATGAAGTGTTGCTTTGTAATTCTTTCTTGCTTCTCATACAAAAATGATGTTAAAATGTAAGTGCACGATAACAATTTTACATCATGAATAATTTTAAATTTTATACGTATATGTGTGTATGCATGTGTATGCATGTGCATTTTTCCAATTGAACAATGAAATAGATATTTGATGAGTTACATTAAAGACTTAAAGAAACATTTATGTCCGATCTTTCCCAGCAGGGTACACACTTTATGTTTAATTTTGGGCAAATTATCTTATCACAAATTTATATTTCTTTCTGCGTGTGTATGTTTATGTCTGCAACAGAGAGTGCAGGTGTGTGTGTGTGTGAAGGTGTGGCTTCCATGTATATTTACACGTAGGTACATTGTATATTGAACTACTCTTTAACCCTTAATATTTTTTTTTTTTTGAGACAGGGTCTCTCAAGGAATTGGAGATAAGCTGGTGACTGTCAAGCTTCAGTGATATTATCTCCCGCCACCACAGTACTGGCGTTGCTGGTATAACCTTGACCACAGATCACCTTTGACATGGGTACTAAATCTGAAGACAGATTTTCAGATTAGCACACTAAATTTCTCCCTGCTAGGTAATCACTCCACCATCTTGTTAGTTTTAAAATAAGATTAGATACATATTTTGAAAATTAGAAATGCCTTTATACATGCATGCATTTGAGTTTTCCATTTATTCTACCATACACCGAGAAACTTTCTTCTCTTATTCTTGTGTGCTTACTTTTTTAATGAATAGTATTTTCTTTCTTATTTTAAATATTTTATCATTTTAAAATTTCATACTGTATTTTTTTTTAATTTATTCCCCTCCCTCAACTCCTCCCAGGTGCTTCCCTGATTCTCTACCTACCTAGCTTCCTGGTATCACTCTTCCCTGTTCCCTGAGCTCACTGTCCAGGCTGTAGCTCTACCTACATTTCCAGAGTCATGCTGGTATCAGAGACAAGCATCTCTGCTTGCATTCCTTGAGTCCTGCCAGCACCAGGGACTATAAAGTAAAATGGCAGACAGCATGCAGGAAGGGCAGTAGTGGGCCAGTGAGCTCTCTGGAGAGAGGATGCCATCTTGTTCAGCTGCTGTGGAGGATGCTCAGTTGAGGCATCAACCCAGGGATGATCCTTGCAAGTGATGTGCTTTCTCATGTTTGCCAAACTCCCCATTGATAAAGGGATAAAGATGGAACAGAAATTCAGAGAGTAGCCAACCAGTGACTAACCCAATTTGAGACCCATGTCATGAGAGACAGCCTACCCCTGACACTATTAATTTTTCTTATATATTTGCCAATAGGAATCTAGCATATCGGTCCTCTGATAGGCTTCATACAGCAGCTGTTGGGAACAGATGCAGAGACCCACAGCTAACTATTAGGCAGAGCTCAGGTAATCTTGAGGAAGATGGAAAGAAGGTTTGATGGATCGAAAGTGATCAAGGACACCAGGGAATACCTACAAAATCAACTATCTGGGCTACAGGGGCTCACAAAGAGTAAACCACCAACCAAAGGGCATGCATGGGATATAGGATGTCCCCCTACTCATATAACAGATGTGCAGTTTGGTCTACATGGGGGACCCCTACCCAGTGTTGTAGAGGCTATCTCTGATTCTGTTGTCTGCTTTTAGACCCCTTTCCCCTACTGAGCTGTGTTGTCTAGACTCAATAGGGAAATAACCCCCTAGTCTTAGAGAAATTTGATATGCTAAGGTAGATTTATATCTATGGGAGGCCTCCACTTTTCTGTGAAGAAATAGGGTTAGAACGATGAAGTGGAAATTTCTGGTTTGTTTGGAAAGTCAGTTATGACAAATGATGCTTTTCTGGGGCACACAGGTGAAAGGACGTTTTCCTGAAGCAGACATAGGTGAAAGGATATTTTGCTATAGGAGAAACACGAAAGGACCTATGATGAAGGAGCATAAATATGACCCCACAGACAGTAAGAGAGGACGACGAACATTGGTTTGTTTGACAGGCATGTATGGGTTCACCTTAAGTAGTGTTGCTGATGCCAGAGAGAAACTTGCCAAATTCCTGCTTGTGAGGTTCCAGCTAGCCACACCAGCTACCACACACACACACTTCTGTGGCCTCACTTCAGGCTGTTTGGAAAGCCTTGCTGTTTTCTTCAGGAATGAACAACACTTGCTGGTTCATGCTTGGTATCTGCCTGCTGAGAGAACTGGACTGTAGATGCTGGTTCCTGTGTGGTGTCTTCCTGATCATAGGACTGGTCTGCAGCTGTTTATTTGTATTTGGTGTTTGCTACAGGACTGCCAAAGACTGGTGACCTCACCCCCAAAGAACTAGCCTTGAATAGTTCCACTTCCCACATATCCTAATAACTTTTATCTTCCACTACCTCTGCTGGGTTGGGCTAGAGAACATTGAACCCTTATTTTAAATAAGTTGCAAAAAAAAAAATTATGCCTACCTGATAGAAGGGAGGACATGGCAGGAGAAGACAGAGGAGAAGCTGTGCTTGTGATATAAAGTAAATAAACAAATTAATCAAAAAACAAAAAAGTGTAGTTTATACTGTCACACTATCCCTGAGGATGAGGCCTGTCCTAGAGAGTGGTTCATATACCCAGTGACATTCAATAAGAAAATTGATTTGACTTCAACTAGCAGCTCTTGATTATAAATATTTCCATGACTAGCCATGGGAATTCCTGCCCACTTACACTACCCAATAATAGGATTTTCTTTTACATGTACTTGTGCATGCCTTGCATATACTGTCATAGTCTTTGTGAGCTCATATATGCTATTTCTTTGTAGTGTCTTGAAAGCAATGATACCATGGAAACATCCACAACTGTCACCACTTCCTCATAGATTCCTGAAATTTAAGGAGGTAGAAAAATAAGACATCCCATTTATGGATGAGCATTCTAAAATCTCTCATTGTCTGCATATCAAGCAGTTGTGGGTTTCTATGTTTGCCCCCATATATTGCATGAAGTTTTTCTGATGAAGTTGAGCAGTACAATGATCTATGAGCAAGTCGTATGTCTTCTTACATCTTTTTTTTTTCATTTTATTTTTATTTATTCACTTTACATCTCACTCACTGCCCCTCCTCCTATTAACCTCCTTGGACAATCATTCCTTTCCTCCCTGTCCTCTTCTCCTTTGAGAGGGTGGGTGCTCCTGTGTATCCCCACCCTGGCACATCAAATCTCTGCAGGAATAGGCATATCTTCTTCCACTAACACTAGAGAAACAGCCCAGCTAGAAGAACATATTTAGGCATCAGCTTTTAGAATAGTCCACATTCCAGCTTGGGACCCAAATGAAGACTGAGCTGTACATTTGTTGCATATGTGTAAAGGGTCTAATGTGTTTTCTTTTGTTGCTAGCTCAGTCTCTGAGAGCCCCAAGGTTCCAGGTCAGATACAAAGATGTTTGCTCATTTATAACATTGCTGCTCTACTCATAATAGCTTGAAATTGGAAACAGTAGGTGCCTATCAACTTAATAATGGATAATGAAAATTTGACAAATTTAGAGAATCAACTATTATACAGCTGTTGAGAAAAATTAAATTAAAAAATAAATAAGGTGTCTTACAAGCATCGTGAATGTGGTAACAAAGACTGAAAAAGCCAAATATCACAAGTGATATCTAATATGTGAATTTTAGATTTTATCATTTAGATATTTTGTTTCTTACTTAGAATACCCACGTTGTTTAGGTAGGTAGTAAGGGACATGAAGGGGACTTCCAGTGAGGAGGAAGTCAAACGTAGTATTATAAAATTACAAAAAGAAAATTAGAATAGGAGGTTTAAGTGGGATAGAGGTTAGGTAGGCATGGGTATAGCAAGGTATTATTTTGATTTCTGCTATTGTGATAAAAAACAAACAAACAAACAAAAAACAACTGTGACCTAAGTAACTAGGGGAATGAAAGATTTATTTCACTTTACAGCCGAATGTACATAATGGGGGGATTCAAAGCAGGAACCTGGAAGTAGGAACTGAAGCAGAGACCTACAGGAACACTACTTGCAAGCTTGCTCCTTAAGGTTTGCGCAGCCTGGCTTCTTATAAATATACCTATCCCTGTCTGCCTGTCCAAGGCTGGCCACTCAAAAAATGGTTAGCCCTCCCATATCAATTAATGAAGAAAATACTCTCGCAGAGTTGCATACTGACAAATATGACAGAAACCTTTTCTCAGTTGAAATTCTCTCTTCCCTGATTACCCTGAATTGTGTCAAGTTGAAAACACAAGTGAGCAAGCAAACAATAAATAAACAAAAAACCAACCACAGCAATACATTATCTTTAAAGTATATAGTTTTCCCTTCTTGTTTATCTTTTCGTTCTCATATTAATACCCCAATATAAAACACAGTGTAACTTTGAAAGTTTGACAGTCTATCTTGTTTCAGTCTCTTCAAATATCTACATTTTTCTCAGATCATTCAGGCTCTTAATGAGGAGAGGCGACTGGTGAGGGTGCACTGCAGTTACAGTGGAGACCCCAGCATATTTGACATGTCAGGAACATGGGATCGATTCTGAGGACAGAAGGCACAGTGGAGTTGAGCTTGCTCAACTAGGCCTAGGGATGGTTAGTACAGAGAAAGCAAAGGTTTGAGATCAGTTCAAGCTATGTAGTGTTCCTGTGGGTCTCTGCTTCAGTTCCTACTTCCAGGTTCCTGCTTTGAATCCCCCCATTATGTACATTCAGCTGTAAAGTGAAATAAATCTTTCACTCCCCTAGTTACTTAGGCCACAGTTGTTTTTTTGTTCTGGAGCAAGCCCAGATGACTGTGAGAAGCTACTTGATATCACACACTAAATTCATATAGTGCTGAATGTTGGTTTTGCTTTAATTTGATTGTAACTATGTCTTAGTCTTTCTCTCTTGGGATAAATATCTTCAGGAATGATGGTGAGAAACAGGCTTGAAACCAGTCTGGGGGTATTCTAACTTTTCATGATCAGTCAGTGAAGAAAGTGATCTCAGCACAAAGAAGAGCTTGGAAGTGGTTTACAGAGAGAACAAGCTAGACATAGGTGAAGACATAAAGATCCAGAAAACGAGAGTCAGAAGATTAGAACATAGTGTCAAGGTTAGTATGAGGCCAAGCAGAGCAATCCAGTCAGAAGACAAGAGACGCCAGAATGAATCAGACAGCTTGGAAAAAGATGGTATAAAGGCTAGAAGCTTCCAGGCCTAGGCCTAGGGATGGTTAGTACAGAGAAAGCAAAGGTTTGAGATAAGTCCAAGCTATGTATTCACACATCTTAGGTGTGGCTCTCATCTCATCACTTTAACTGAAGATATTTACAGGTTGAAATAGCATTTCATGCTTTCTGAAAATTATCCCATTAGAAAAAAATGCAAAGTATATATCATAGGAATAGTGAACTTCAGTATATACCAATGTAGTTTATCAAGTCTAACCATGGAGTGGAAGAGCCTAATTAAAATATAAAATACTGTTTGGTGTCATCAGACTCTAAGATTTATATGCAGGGAAAGGATCTAAGAGTGGGTAGAGCAGGAGGAGCAAATAGCATGAATAAGTAGTGACTGACTAGCTTTAAACTTTGATAGCAACTATGACTCTACATATCGAGGAAACACAATAGGACATATAAAGCTACAATAATAAGTTACAGACATAGGAAAATAAGTCAATGAAAGAAATCAAAAGAGGGCAAATCTAGAAAAAAAATGTGTGCAGACTGGGAGTTACATTCCTTGCTTCTGTATAAAGAAATTTTCTCCCTAATTTTTTAAAAATAGATTAAATGTATACCTTTATTTTATGTTGATAATATTATGTGGAGCTCAGTAAAGATAGATAAATTTGCTCACTTCCCCAATTATAAATATTTTCATTACAAAAGCATAATTATTCAATTAATTTCAAACTCATAATTACTCAAAAGTTGAAAATATTTTCAAATGCTTTATGTTAAATCTCATGAAGATAAGCTGATTGAAGTTTCTCCTGTGTCTAAATCCTGGAGAATGACTTGGACATAGGTCTGAGGCAGATGAATGGCGTCACTGAGGCAGCAGTTATTGCGATATTTGATTGTGCCCAGTCATGACTAATGGAATCTGCAATGCACAAACGTGAAAGGATGTGTTGATTTCCCCCAGTTTCTAAAAATTGCTTAGAAGTGCTTTGTTTGATGTTATTTTGATTTTTGATGTTCACAAAGAGGTGTTAGGAAATAACACCAGAATTGAGATGTATTTTTAAAAACAGTTTTGGGGCTGGAGAAATTGCTTAACAGTTAACAGCAATACTTACTTTTGTGGAAGACCACAATTTAGTTCCTAACACCCACATCTCAGCTCACAACTGCCTGTAACTGGAGTTTCAGGAAATGCAATAAGCTCTTCTGGCCCCCATGTGCACCAGGCACATACATGATGCACTTACTCACATGAAGGCAAATAGACAAATACAATACAATGCCATGCCATGCCATGCCATGCCATGCCATACCATACCATACCATACCATACCATACCATACCATAGCATAATAAAACAAAAATCTTTTAAAGGTTCAGTGTCTCAGAATAAAACCCTTCCTAGGATTATTTTTTGAGACTTTATTATTTAATGATTTTCTCCCTTAAAGTACTAATTTCTTACCAAATTCATAATAACATGTGACTTTAAATTTGAAGATTTTATTTTACTTATGAGAAACCAGTAATCTCAAATTTTTCCTGTCTATAAAATACATTAATTGTTTGACTTTTTATTATTTGAAGAATTTATACTTTTATTGTCTGAATTTAAAACAACGAAGAAATATCTTATATACTTATAACAATTAAACAGTTAATTTTAACAAACTTAACTATGGAAAAAAATTGTTTGATTCGTATTACTGTTTACTTCCCTGCAATAAATAACCTATAAATATTTTTCTCCTGTGGCATACAATTTTCTTTATTTGACCAATCTTTATCTTTAAATATTAATTTCACTTATTTTACCAAAAGTGTGTTCATTGTATGAGCAAAATTATTTACAATTTAATATGCCATCTTTTCTAAGAGGAAAATGTCAAGTATATATAAAAGCCATTTAATCAGGAAGGGTGGGAATAAATGCAAATCTTAAAACTTGTCAGTGACTAGAAGACACAGAGGCTATCAGAACAGTTCTAGCTGTGGTGTGCAGAGCGCTATTGTATTTGCTAAAAATTTTTACATAGACGTCCTTCCTTCATCCTCACACTTTCCTGAATGCAATTTTTTGAAAGATCAAGTTAATATTAAGAAAATGAAGCAAATTCCCTTCTTTCATCTACTATCAATATCGTGTTTTATTCCACAAAAAAATCCAAGTGGCAAGCTGAAGATTTTCCTGGGAACTTGCTAGAATGCAGTACCCCTGAGATATCAGCTCATGTTTTCTCCTGCAGGTCACGCTTTGAGGTTGGCAAAGTCCATTGAAATGTTTGCTTCGAATAAATATCTTACCAGTGGTGGATTCTGGCGGCTTAGGCTTCTTGTTCTCTTAGCTGTGTGGGGAATTTGATGTCCAATGGGCACTAGAAGGAGGTGTGGAGGGAACAGCTCAGTCACATATGGCTGATCTGGAACCAGAATGGAAAGGGGTGGGAGTGTGACTGCATGGCAATACTAATCACAGTGGTGGTCAGACAGGCAGTGAGTCACTGTCCCTGAGGACTCAGCTGCCAACGACTATTATTTCCTAATTTTATAATTGTATTTATGACTGCACCAAATATAAATTTCTTCTTTGTTTAAAAGACCATTCAGAAACCTTCCACCTAGGGATCCATCCCATCTGTAGACACCAAACCCAGACACTATTGCTGATAACAAGAAGTGCCTACTGACAGGAGTCCAGTATAGATGGCTGTCTCCTGAGAGGCTCTACCAGAGCCTGACCAAAACTAATGAGGCACAGCCAACCATCGAACTGAGCACGGGAATCCCATGGAGGAGTTATGAATTGCAAACCCATTGAAAAATATCAACTAAACCGGACCCCTGGAGCTCCCAGGCACTATACCCCAAACCAAAGAGTATCCATGGAGGAACCCATTGATCCAGCTGCATATGTAGCAGAGGACTGGCTTTTCTGGCATCAATGGGAAAGGAGGCCCTTGGTCCTGTGGAGCTTTGGTGCCCCAGCATAGGGGGGTGCTAGGGTGGTGAGGTCGGAGTGGGTAGGTAGGTGGGGGAGCACCCTCAAGAAGCAGGGGGGTTGCGGAGGGGAAATTGGGAAGGGGGACAACATTTGAAATGTAAATAAGTAAAATAACCAATAAAAAAATAGAATGTGGTTCTGAGGGGCATCTAATAGCCTCTCCTGGCCATCTAGAGAGCAAGCAGATCCTTGGCATTTGCCATGTTGTCCCGTGATGGTAGATGGTGATCCTAATATTAAGATCAAAAATTTACAAAACAAAAGTACAAAAGTAAAATCCACTTAAAATTGTGATTTGTGGTATACTTGATAAACACTATGAAATACGTGCTTTAGATAGGGAACTCCTTCATCCAGTAAAAGAACCTCCCTTTATTGGTGATTGCTCTTTGGATGTGCATATAAAAGAAAAGACAGAGAGATTCACTTTAACCTAATTGATAAAGAGTTTAAGGATGTCTTTTCTAGCAAATATGTAAACACACATTCTCTCTCTCTCTCTCTCTCTCTCTCTCTCTCTCTCTCTCTCTCTCTC
>NC_034593.1:128255259-128259056 GCF_900095145.1 Mus pahari | reverse complement strand
CACACACACACACACACACACACACACACACACATACACACACATACACACAAAACTTCTGAATACAGATTGTTTTGTTGGTCCTACTTCTTAAAAATAGCTTATGAATTATTACTCCCTGTATTGTTGCTTCGGTAATAGTCATGGATCTTCCAAATGCCTTGTCTCAAAAGATACACTCCTGAAAATATCCTAAACTACCACAGTGAAATTTTGTGACGTTTCTTCTTTCTAGCTAGCAAAGAGCAAAGAAGAGGTTGACCAACCAGCAGATTAATATTCATAATCAAATAAATTTTCTTGTTACACTGACTTTAGTTCATTAACTTCATAAAAATCTTGGGTGTAAGTTTGAGTTAGTTTTATAATACATTTAAACTTTTCCATACATGTGTAACAGATTCTTCTAATAGTATAACCGTTATTTATTACAGCGACTCCGATTGCCTTTTGCCACACAAGTATGACTTCAGAGATGTGAAAGCTTAAGATACTTTTATAAGGTCACACATAGCCAAAAATAGCTATACTTGAGCAGATGAGTTTAATCAGAATAAAATGGATTGTTTTTGATATACTGAGAGAGTCACTATTTTACAATCTGTCTTCAGAGAGTGTTACATTTAGATTCACATGTGTAACAGCCATGAAAGGTTATGAAAATGTAAAATCTGTGGACACCAATGCCACCTTCCTAATTCTATCATTGCATTCACAACCATTCCTTGTTCCCTAACAGTGGCTAAGCATTCAGTAGCCCAAATGCAGGGTTTTGGAGTAACTGACAGGATTCCTCCCTGGAAATCCTGCTTGAGACTTCATCGTCTGCCCAACTATACTTCGGTCTGAGATCGCTGGTACTCAGTCCTTGCTTCTTTCCTCTCTGCCTTTGCTGACACTAGCCTGTCTCTGAGCTATGACTTCTCCCTTTGTCTTCTTCTGTTTAGGAGCCAATAATTAATTATACACACACTTAGATGCTCCTGATGTTTTCTTCTCACCAACATTTAGCCACTGTGTACCCCAGAAACACTGCCAAATAAAATCACAGAGAAAAGATTAATAGGATGCTGTCTACACAGTAGTACTCTGTCAAGGTGATGTCACAGTTTCATATTCTTTTTAGGTGGAACATTCACTCATTTATCTCTTAACTATAATTCCCAGAATTCAGGAAACCTGAAATCATACTTAAAGATCCTACACGTCACTCAATTTTTCCTGTCTCGGTCCAACATTTTGATGACATTCAGTGATACTCAGTTTATTTAGACTTTCACAGTTGCAGCCCTTTATTTCCACATGCCTATCTCCAACCATCTTACTCTTTTTCCACTTCACCTACATGGCTCACCTTTGTCAATTCATATACTTTACAAACTCCCCCCCCCCCCCATTCGTAGGTTTTTTTTATCTCCAGCTTTGGGAAACGTCTATGGCTCTTTCTAGCTGCTTAGACTGAGAAGCAATTCATAAGTTAGACTATAACTGTGTAAATAAAATTCCATATAACACATTCTGCGCACTTCATGGCTGTTTAGTAGCTGATTTTATGAAGATGAGACACATTCCTGTGATGGAGGTGCTGTTTCATTTGCTCACTCTTGTCACTATCTTTTCATAATACAATGTGTGTCCTCAGTGTCTAGCTGTCTTCAGTGAGACTCTAGGTCCTCAGATCACAGGGGCAGACACTTATCATATTTAAATTCTCAGTGCCATGGCTTTCACTAAATAATTATTTGTTTAATGAATGAAGAAAGACACAGCTAATTGAGGAGACATATGCATGCTCAGATATGTATAATTCAGTTAGAGAATTATTTAATGGAATATAAATTACTTGCTGTTCTCTACAAGCAAATAACTGCATCTATCCATGGACATGAATAGAGGCATTTTAATGTCCTGGATGTGAAATATCTTTGCTTTCAAATTAAGTGTTAGTTTCTTTCTCACTCATTATTTCTTATTATTCAGTTTTATCCAGTTTACATTTTGGTAAGTCTCAAAATGAATATATTAAATTTGATGATTTATAAAAAAATAAATGATGCTTTTATTGAAAATTTGCAATCCATTTCCTAGTAATTTCTAAAGTTTCATCTGAGTTCTAGAAATATTTACTTTTCAAATGATAAAAGAAACTTAGATGTTTAATATACAAATCACTTTCTATAGTTTAGGATGTAAAATTAATAAATCTTGCTTCTCATAATCAATTTATAATTCAACCCTCCCTCCCTCAAAAACCAGTACTTTTCAAGTATTCAACAAATGGTTATTAAATATATTATATTTCAGATATTCTTCCAAGGTCCACAGTGTGCACTATAATATTTATTAAAATGAATTCATGTTTTTACTTGAAATGTTCTATTTTAGTAAAGTTTTCACCATTATCAACTTAGTTGACACCTTACTTAATATGAATAACCTAAATGTTATGTATATAAAATATATTAATAGTATTGGTAGTGATTTCTATGACTTTTTATTTTTTACTTTATATATGACTTAGTTCCCTAATAATATTTTTGCATTGAAAAGAATGGGTGAATCATTTAAATAGCTCTTTCCTGACCTACTTAAGAGATAATATGTGCCGATTACTACAGTATGTGTTGCTTAGAATTTTAAAGATAGATCGGCCTCAAAGAGGATACAGAAAAGGCAGCATATGTTGCTCTTTCCCTATATAGTCCTTAGTATCTTTTAAAAGTAAATTAGATGGTGTGGGTTACCTGGAAACATTTAGGGGAACACAGGTGGGAAGAAGCCGTAAAAACGCCTGCCTGCTTCTTGAGAGGGAGGCTCCTGGGATGTGCAATCAAACTTTCCTGTCCACTGCTATGAGACTCCACGTCAGATTCACTGCCGTTCCTAACGGCACTTAGGCTCTGACAAATTTGATGGATTCGGGTGTTCTTCCTTTGCTTCCATAGAGAAATGGAGGATGTGGTGACTATTAGTCTCTATGTCTCCGTTGCAGCGTCTCCTGCTGGGAGCACAACCTCTGATTAGCAGGACCACACATTTCTCTCGGAACCAATCTCAAGTTTTTGTTCTATGTGAAGTCCTCCATCAAGCAAATCTCCAGACACCCATTTTCACAGTCAAGATTTCTGGCTAGACAACAATTTAATTCATTAAGGAGAAGAGTCCACCTCTGACTGAGGGAGAGCGGAGAGCCTTCGCCTACTGAAAGAGACTGCAGACCTAGCAGTTTATAAGTTAAGGGAAATTAGAACTGAGATGTGTCATTAAGTGTCTTCGCACCTAATAATATCTAAAGCTACATGATGTTCTTTGCGCCTTTAAAATTGAATCACAATGCAACAAAAACTGTTTTCTGTGCTAACACACTTCTTAACAGATTTATTTATGGAGCTGTTTCTTTCAAATCACAGCCCAGAAGTTTCTTCCAGACCACTGCAGCTAAGCTGACAACCACTAGATGCATCTAGGCAAGTCTCATCCTTCTCTACTCTTCTTGCACTGACTCGGGTTTATCCTCCACTGGACAGTTGTGGTGCTGGCTGCAGTCGTCACATGGAACACTGATGTGCCATGCCCTCTGCCTCCTGTTAGCCTCTCTCCGCTTAAGGGAAGTTCCAGTCTCAATATTTTTCCTTTTCCTTTTCCTTTTCCTTTTCCTTTTCCTTTTCCTTTTCCTTTTCCTTTTCCTTTTTTCCTTTTCCTTTTCCTTTTCCTTTTCCTCCTCCTCCTCGTCCTCCTCCTCGTCCTCCTCCTCGTCCTCGTCCTCGTCCTCCTCCTCCTCCTCCTCCTCCTCCTCC
>NC_034593.1:128246989-128254939 GCF_900095145.1 Mus pahari | reverse complement strand
CTTCTTCTTCTTCTTCTTCTTCTTCTTCTTCTTCTTCTTCTTCTTCTTCTTCTTCTTCTTCTTCTTCTTCTTCTTCTTCTCTTTCTCCTCCTCCTCCTCCTTCTTCTTCATCTTCTTTTTCTCTTTCTTTTTCTTGAAGATAACAAATTATGAACTAAAATGTTATTAATCCCCAAATGAGCACTTTTGAAACACTTAATATAATTTAGTTCACTTAATAATATTAACTGCTAAATTAGTACCTTCTAGGAAACAACGTGCAGCACTTTCCTTTTTCCTCATGCCCAAACATTAATTGTTGGATTTTTTAAATTAAAAAACATTTAAAAATTAAGCATATTTTCTCAGTGGCATGACAGTTCATTTTAGTTAACTTATTTTACTGAAAATACTAAAGTTTCTTCATGATGTACATTTTTAGGCATAATAAAGTTCATTTTTATTTATATTGCTAAATATCCAAAAGATTAGAGTGTTCAAGTTTTATTGATTATTTGAATCACAGGAATTCCCTTTGGCTAGTAATTGTCAATATCATATTTATATTGTGTAATAAATCTGGTGTAAATAGCTTAGCTATATCAGAAGCTTAAAAGGGAAAACAGAACATTGGTATTTTACCTGGAGGTGTTCATACACAAACCACTTATGTGGGTTAAAGCTCTGAGCAACAAAGGTTTCTTCTGGTTGAGGTCCCAGTAAGTATTTAGTGCTGTCAGATTTTAAAACATAATTTCAGCAATGCATACTGTACGATCTGAGTTTCAACTTAAATGTTGCAGCACTCAGGAAAGTTGAATATCTTATTGTCTTTAACTGCTTGCCTTACAACAGTTTTGACCATTTGATGCTTTTTGATACTCATTTTATAATCTGCATCATATTTTTACTATAGAGTTTTAAATATGCATTTTATATAAATTCAATAGTTAATTTGCAAAAAAATATTTCTTATTGTTTGGCTTGTTTTATTTCCTAAAAGTGCTAAATATTGCTAGTTTTAAGGATGAGTATGTCTTTTTAAAATAGTGGCTTTATAGACATTTCTTAACAGACATGAGGTCATAGAGACTTACTGGTAAGGTTTCATTGGATTTATCATTTCATACCATATTTTATATGTATCATCTATCAATCCATTTTGAATCAATATTTCATAAAATATTAAATGTATGCCACAATTTATTTTTGTATGAGTGGCCCAATTTCCTAGCATATTTGTCATTAAAAGGTCCATATTTTTCACAGAATGGATGTTACAACTTCATCAAAAGTCAACAATATTTAAAACTCTCCTTTTTACTGAAAATATACATTCTTTTATACAAATTATAATCTAATTATGTGTTCACTTTCACCAACTCTTCCTGGATTCTCTCCAGGTCAGTTTTGAAACTTTATTTTGCATCACTACTTTCTCAAATTATCCTTATAGGAGCTAAAATTATATGGTAAGAGGTGTGTGTGTGTGTGTGTGTGTGTGTGTGTGTGTCTGTGAATGTGTGTGTGAATGTGTGTGTGTGAATGTGTGTGTGTGAATGTGTGTGTGAATGTGTGTGTGTGTGTGTGTGTTTATTTAATTGATTTTCACCCTTGAACATCTCAATTAGAATATACTGGCTACTCTAAATGCTTGTATCCTTCATGTGAATTATAGACATTTATTTATCCACTCTTGTATAAATTGGTTGATTGGATATTGAATAGTATTATTTTCTATCTTTATATTAAAATTAGGAGACTTGACATTTTAAATTGTTACATCCTCCACTTTATGAACACTGAATACATTTCCATTGGCTATATGTCCTTTGATTTCTTTCATGAGTGTTTTTCTACCTCCCAACAATTACGTTTTTCAAATGTTTGATCATTGATGTTGGAAAGGAAAATTGATACAACCACTTTGTGAAGACTGATATCTTACTAGGGGTTACACATAAATTTACACAAAACTTTTTAGTGAAATAAAACATATTGTCACAAAACCAGTTATGGGTACATTTATAGGCACTATATTCAGAATATCAGACTGAAATTAAGCAAGGTGTCTTCAACCTGTAACAGGATGAGCAAACTAGCAATATCTGTATAATGAATTAATTTCTAGTAAATAACAGAGCCAGAAACTCATCTACACCAGCTCATCCATTGCATTGAGCAGGGAAAACTCATGACTATACTAAAAGAGCATAAGACATAGACAGGGAAGAAGTAAGTAAAAGATTTTACAATGGTATAAAGGGAAGCTGAAAGTGCTTCCATTTCTGAAGAGGGAATATTTGAGGAAAAAATCAACACACTAATCATAGGAATAGATTATAATCCCCAAATTAATCCACACTCTATATCAGTGATTCTCAATATTCCTAATGTTGTGACCCTTTAACACAGTTTCTCATGTTGTAGTAACCACAACCAAAATATTATTTTGTTGTTACTTCATAATTTTAATTTTGTTAATTATAAATTATAATGTAAATATCTGATATTCAGGCTATCTCATATGCAACCCCTATAAAAGAGTCACTTTTACCCCTAGTTCTCTGAAGGGATTCCCAACCTATAGGTTGATAACCAATGGCCTTTATTGATAACAAATTAATGAGCAAGTAAAAACTGGGGTGAAGAGAATTATACTTTTTATAGAATTCCTAACAATAAATGCAGAACACACACACACACACACACACAAAACCCAATAGAAAATCACAAATGAGGGCAAAACTAACTTCAAACAAAAGGAAAAGCTGAATACTTGAAACTCACAAAAGATCTGATAAATGATTGTATAATGAGCTTAAGTTTAGTCACTCTGAAAAACCTTTGATATTCCCTCTCCCAAGAAAGAGAGTTACAGCATATGCAAAGCTCTGGCTTCCATTCCCTACTTGAAAATAAACACACACACATACATAAATACATACATGCATACATATGTATATAAATAATGTATATATGCTAGTTTCTCTCTCTTTCTTTGAAGGGGGGCTATACTTATTGATTCACTTTTGTGAGTAGAAAAGGGGGAAATTAGTAGCAATACAATAGAAGAACCCTACATACACCCCATGACTAGGATAGTCTGATAGTTCATCTGAAGTAAGTGATGGTGGCCTGGTGCCCTCCTGATATCAGGCAATGAGAACAGGTCACACCTGTGTGGGCACTGGAATTCAGTCTCCCAGTACAATCATAAGACTACCACATAAATACCCAGTGATGGCTATTTTATGCAATTCCTGATAGCTTATCTTTGAAAAATTACAAGTTCAGAAATAAAAGAATGTTTGAAAACTGACACAGGAGTAGGTAAGCACTGACATGACATCCAAACACAGTGTGCCTTTCTAATAGAAAAGCTGATCGAATTAGAATACACCATAGTAGCAGGGCATGGTAGCACACACCTTTAATCCCAGCACTTGGGAGGCAGAGGCAGGCAGATTTCTGAGTTCGAGCCCAGCCTGGTCTACAGAGTGAGTTCCAGGACAGCCAGGGCTACACAGAGAAACCCTGTCTCGAAAAACAAAACAAAACAAAACAAACAAAAAACAAAAACAAAACACAACAACAACAAAAAAAGAATACACCATAGTTTGGTGAGTGCTTTAGTATTTAATGTGGTTGTTTAAGATTTGTTATTAGTAGATCAAGCCCCTTTGAACTACTGAGTAATGCTCATATTTACTTACTGAGAATAAGCCACCAAGCCCAGGGTCTGATGTGTCTATTCCAGGTTGTACTAGCTAGCTTTGTGTCAACTTGACACAGCTGGAGTTTTCACAGAGAAAGGAGCTTTAGTTGGGGAAATGCCCCCATGAGATTCAGCTGTGGGGCATTTTCTCAATTAGTGATCAAGGGGGGAGAGGCCCCTTGTGGGTGGGACCATCTCTGGGCTGGTAGTCTTGGGTTCTATAAGAAAGCAGGCTGAGCAAGCCAGGGGAAGCAAGCCAGTAAAGGACATCCCTCCATGGCTTCTGCATCAGCTCCTGCTTTCTGACCTGCTTGAGTTCCAGTCCTGCATCCTTTGGTGATCAATAGCAGTATGGAAATGTACGCCAAATAAACCCTTTCCTCCCCAACTTGCTTCTTGGTCATGATGTTTGTGCAGGAATAGAAACCCTGACTAAGACACAGGTCCTTAGGCATACACTTTAACTTTCAGCATAGTATTTTAATGGAACTCCTGAGTGTGTGAATGAGTGACTCTCTCTTTTGCATGTTCTTGTGTCTGTTTATCTTCCATAGGGTTAATTTGTCCATCCTCAATGTTTTGCTTTTTGCCTTGTCTCCTTATATTTTATTTTGTCATGTTTAGTTGTTGTCGCTTAGAAGTCTCTTCTTTTTTAATAAGAGACAGAAAATAGTAGGTCTGCAGGGGAAGCGAGATGAGGGTGGGGTAAGAGGAGTAGAGAGAGGGGAAACAATATATCAGGAGAATATTTGTGTATTGTGTGTATTGTGTGTATTGTGTATTGTGTGTATTTGTGTATTGTGTTTACAACTTGAGATTACTCTCATGGAGCAAGTAGACAGAGAAAATGAGACCAAGGAGATAGTACCTCACCTATGGACTGAGATTCTATCAAAGCCACCTCCCTATGAGCACCGTTCACTGGAGGGCTGAAAACATGTTGGAATCACAGAGGGTCTCACTGTGACAGGCAGGTAGTCACTGCAGAATATCTGTACAGTCTATGTGGTGTGTGAAGTCATTTACTTGATTTACTTTTATTTTGTGGCAATTCCTTTTTTTAGAGGTGACATTTGAGCCAAAACCAGAGAAGCAGACATCAACCCAAGACTGTGAGGAGAGTTCCATTGGTGTGAAGGTCAGTGGAGCTGGTGAATTAAAAGAAAAAGGAACATGATCTTTTAAAAATAGCATTTTGCAGATGAAACATTTGAGGTAAGAAGTAATGTAAAATGACTGATATCCTTGTTAAACTGACTGAGCACAGAGGCCATCATTGCAACAGAACTGCCCTATGCAGCAAGAATGTAAACACTGGAGTTAGTTAGTTCCAACATACAACTACACGTCCCTAAGGAAAGAAGTTGGCAGCTCCTTTTTCCATGGAGCTTCCTAGAAGAGGACGTTTGGCTGATGTGATTATTTTGAACTTCCTGCCTACAGAATCTTGAGACAATAAATTTCTTGTGTTTTGGTCACCTGGTTTGTCCTACTTTACTACATCAGTGCTGGGAAGATGCTTTGTAAGAGTAATAAAATGATCAGTGAAAATATGAAAAGCTGCACTATCATTAAACTTTGAATTAAAACGTAAAACATTATTTTCAGTGATTAGGGATTTTTAAATGAGATTACCTCCAAATGGGCACTCTTAACACTGTGAGCCAGAGTGCAGGTTGCTAGACTTAATGCACATAAAGATACACTTAATGCATTGTAGCACTTAACACCATGATTGGTATATTGTAAGAACACAGTAAGTGATAGCTGTAATAAATGGTGTAATTATACATCTGTATTAAAATTATACATGCTACATAATGATTGTGGTAGCAATAAAGTAACTCTAGATGGAAAGTTGGCAATATGTATCCAATCATTTAATACATAGACTCTTTGTTATATCAATTTCTGCAGCCTAGAAAATATGTATTTTTCTATTTAATGGGGCTTTTTCTCAGGCGGACTAGGAAGACATTAGGAAGGAGATGATGCAAGAAATAAAAGTGCAATATGAAAGAGAAAAATGTTTGGGATTTAGAAAACATGAAGTACACTTTACTTGGTTTTTCTTTTACTTTTGATTTTCTTTCTTTGGAGGTGATATTTGAGCAGAAACCCAAAATGAAATCAGACAATGATAGGAAAGATCTGTTACCTTTGGTACGCGTGACCAATCAGTGCAAGAAGACAGACATTATCTGGCCTGTTATGCATTAGTGCTGAGAACAAGAGAAGTTTACGACATATGGCATATACTATTATGCCTCAACACACAAACACACACACACACACACACACACACACACACACACACACTCAATCAAAACACATATACAATATACCACATAAGATATACACACTCTGAAACACCATATACTCACACAGATACACAAAAATATTCAAAAACACAATCACATGCACTCAAACACACACACACACACACACACACACTCAAATTCATGCAAAACACATGCACAACATACCACATAACAAATACACACACTCAAACACCATATACATGTACACAGAAACACCGAATGCCCAAAACACACATTACACATACATATACACTCACACACACAGACTCACACACACACACACAATCACACACACTCGAGCACACACTCAAGCTCACTCACACAACACATACAACATACATGCAGCACAAACACATAAAACATTTACACACTCAAACACCACACACACACACACACACACACACACACACACACACACACACACAAACACAAATGTAATCTTTATAACCACTTACCAAGAAACCATATTTGAATGACTATAGCTATTTGACTGGCAGAACTTGTGCTTGTATCTGCTGGTTTCCTCGTCTACTGAAAAGCAAATATCCAGATCGTACACTTTATCATGTGAAATGAAGTGGAAGGGCTGAGGTCCTGGAGGAAGGAGCCTTCTTAATAGCTCTTGAGTCACAGAACTCTACAGAGTTTTACAAAAGTGTAAAGAAATTCATTTGATATGCAGACATTCACAAAATAGCATCACAAGGGAGATGTGTTTTGATTTAGGTTTCAAGGATTTATTAGAAATTACCCAAGTGACAATAAAAAGAAATCAAAAAAGTCATTCTGGGCAGAGCAAGCAATAATGAATAACTCTGTATACTGCACAAGGATTAGATTTTGGAGAAGGAAAGCAGACAGTGGGAGACTGCACAGATACCTAGCTAAGGTCGGGATGCTGAGCACCCATGAGTGCAGCTTGGGTGCTGTTTCTCTGCATTGATGACATGAAGAGAGCAGGTAAGGCTGACTTGCTGACAGACTACACATTGCAGATGAGAAGGAACCAAGCTGGAGCTGACCTGGAAGCCCTGCTTCTTAGGGCCAGCTCTCCTGGCACAGGAAGGAAATGGCAAATAGTAATGCTATCTGGCTATAAAGCCTACGCACCACTACAACGGCCAGCTGACCAAGATATCCACAGTGTCGCATGGTGGATCAAGCGGGCTGTGTCCATGAGGGTACATTGTAGGGATGCAATGCACAAATGTGGGAAATGTTTTAAAATGTAAAAGTAGGTTAAAAACAAAACCCTAAAGCCAAAACCAGGTTTTCCTATTAATCTTTAGATAATATGAATGTTAATAACATCAATTTGGTGAGCGTTTATGTGTCAATATGAATTTTGCTTAAAATTATAATTCATCACAACAACAACAGTAGTGAACACACACATTAGCATCTGACATTTCCTCTGTAAATTCATTTTATGTACACACTCATTTATTGTGACTTATACAGTCCTTATAATAAGAAACATCCTTATTTTCATTTCATTCATAAAGCCACTGAAGAAGCAGGACCTTTCCCAAAGGTTATAATAAATACAATTCCAGGAGAAAGCTGTGTTACTTTTTACATTTACTGGAAAGAAAATATAATATTATACTGCAGAGTTATATATATTTTCAAAGGAAAAGTACCAGAAAAAAAAGATTCCTATGTGTCTTGCAACATCCTGTCTGACCTTTGCCTCATTTTCACTTGCTTGAATGCTGAAAATAATATTGAATCTAAGCAAAAATTTTCAGAGCATTTTTATTCGCTTCAGGAATTTAGTGCATTGATCTTTGGTAATAAATGAACAGTCCACAAAAGTCAAAATCTGTCACATTAATTATAGTCTCTCACTCTCTCATTCTCTTTCTCTGTCTCTCTGTGTGTAAATATGTGTGTTTGTAAGTGTATATATATATATATATATATATATAT
>NC_034593.1:128238312-128246469 GCF_900095145.1 Mus pahari | reverse complement strand
GTTGCAGCCCCCTTCAGCTCCTTGGGTACTTTCTCTAGCTCCTCCATTGGGGGCCCTGTGTTCCATCCAATAGCTGACTGTGAGCATCCACTTCTGTGTCTGTCAGGCACTGGCATAGCCTCACAAGAGGCCGCTATATCAGGGTTAAAGGAAATAATTAGTTATAAAGTACTATCATATAAAAATATGTACTGAGGTATTATTAATACTTGAGAATTTTTGAAATTTTCAGAGAAATATTAATGTTTTTACTATTTTGTAATAAAGTGAGAAAATATACTGATTGTTACTGACACAAATTCAACCACCATAAATGAGGCAGCATTTGAAGAATTACAAAAGAATTCTGGTGTTACACTCTATGATATTCTAATGTTGGACATACTGCTGCATTAGGAAGTGAAGAAAGTCTGTATATGCGAGGGGTCAGAGGTGAAGAGAGGAAGACAAGGGAGGAGAAGAGAAAGTAGTGGAGGGTGAAAGGGGAGAGGAAAGCTCTCATAATGGTAAGAGAGAGGAAGGGGCGCCCAATGAGAAAGTGGTCCACGTCATGTCAGATTCCATGGCTGCCCTACCTAGTAGAATTTACGTCTAACATGTATCAGGATTAACAAACAGACTTTTCACACCCAGGTTCCCTTTTCTCAGAAGTTCCTAGCTTTACAGTATTACAGTGTCTCCTTCTTCGTTGTCTTAGTTAGGGTTTCTATTCCTGTACAAACATCATGATCAAGAAGCAAGCTTGGTAGGGAAGGGTTTATTCAGCAGAGACCATTTAGTATGTTGTGACCATTAAAAGACATAGTAAATGCCAGCTCGATAAAAATACTTTGCTTTATATATATAGCAAGCTTTAATAATTTTTGAGACAGAAAAACAAGTTCAAATATGAGAATGTGACCGTGCAGAAACAAGCATATATGTGTTGTTATTACGGCATCACTGGAGAGGTTAGAATGTGCCGGTTTCATCATGAGGTCCTTTCCCAGTCTCATTCTCTAAGCCTGAACTCTGTTGTTCTCCTCCCACTGGTCTGCTATGTTTTCTAAGCACTTCTACATCTCTCTGTAAACTCTCTATGTGCATAGCCAACTCTGCAAACCTTTCTAACAGAAGAAAAATTTCAGGTTTCTCATTAAGCTTTTTCAAATTAGTGTACATGAAAACTATGATGCAAAGCCAAACAAACAAACAAACAGACAAAAAACTCCCTCTGGGGGCAAGTCAGGATACCACTCAGCAGCAATAGCTGCTATTTTGCTGATCTCCTTACGCAATATTGCCAACCCCTCATAGTCTGCAATTTCTTCTGCATTAGATGCAGAGTTACACATCATGCCTAAGCATGTTGGGCACCACCTGTAACTTTAATTTTTCTCAATGTCTAATTTTAATGATGGTTCTTAAATGCGTTAACCTCCCTTCTAGCCCACCACCCACCAGAGGTAGTGGAGAAGAAAGGATAAGGGGAAGTGCCCCTGTTCAGAAATGGTTCTTTGCGGCAAATCACATCTGCATTGTCAGGGGATCAGAAGTTCAGTTCATAGGTCAGCAACAGCAGCTCAATCCACTCACAAACACTTCACGGATATACCAGTAGTCCAATTCTGTAATGTTGGGATAGACCTCAGCCAAATCAGCATGAGTCAACATGGGGGTCCAAGACCACCAAGAAGACCTGGAAAGTTCTCTGTTGCTCCTCTCTCAAGGAAATGAAGGTCAGCTACGATATGATACCAATAAGCATTTAGCTATGCAAGCAAGCCAAGCTCAGCCTCCTTCACTGTTTCCTCCAAATATCATGTGTGCTCCACGGATCTTGCCTGACCATGTGTCTTACCTCACCATGTCACTCTGCCATTTGGCTGGAGTCCTCAGAAGTAGCAAAAGGTCACAGCACATCACCAGAAATTTTGGAGTACCGACAATGTAAATCAGACCAGTCCTTAATCACATGTCCTTTCACATGCTTGCTTTAGCAAAACATCCTTTCACTTGTGTCTGCTTCAGTGAAACATTCCTTCACTAGTCTGCCTTAGCCTTTCACCCGTGTCTGCTTCAGCAAAATGCTCCTTCTCAGGTTCGCCCCAGAAAAACACCATTCAACACAACTAATTTTTCAAAGAACCCTTAAGTTTCCACTTCACATGTGTCTTCAGGAATACAGATGCTACTTTCCTCTGGGGAGTGGGGAAAGCCACTTGTTTAAGGTCTTAAAATGTGCTACAGATGAGCTAAATAGCAAACCAGAAAGTAAACTGTTCGTGTTATGGGCATGTTAGGGAAAAGAGGAAGAAATGAGAATAGCTTTTCTCCATTTTCCTCACGTGAAAATGTACCATAATTTGGGTTTATATGCCCTGAGTTCCATCACTAGTTGGGCACGTAGAACACAAATTACTCGGAATGCCTGCCTTTCCATTGTTCTGAAAACAATGAAAGTCTGTTTCAGATTCCTCTATTTTTTTTTTCTATTTACTACATTTAATGAAATATGAGTGGCAACGCATGTCTCTTGTCAACTTTCTATCATTTCCTTAAATTTCTTCCTTCTTTTATGCTGTACATTTTAGGTATGTGATAAAAAATTATGGCCTTTAAAATACAAAGTGGAAACCAAATGTTCATGCTTTGGAATTATGTGTTATATTTGGATTTCTTAGAAATGCAAATTGTAGATTACTATTCTGTACTTAACTTATCATCATTGGAAAGTATATTATATTCTGTAACTCTACTCACATTAACCAATCAGGGCTTCTCTCCTTTGACATAGTGAAAATTAAGGGAGAGAGAGCCTATGTCACAGGCTTTCCTAGAGAGTGGCTTACTGTACAGGTAGTGGGATCCTGAACTATTGACCCTGTCTGTGCCTTATATCTGAGTGTTAGGACTATAGCAACGAACCACCTCATCATGCTTAGCTGAAGCAAGTATTCTTCAATAAAGTCAGTTTTTAGTTGAATGTGATCACTTTAGGTTTCTGTTTCGGTTTTTGTTTCTCTGTGACATCCATGACCACATAGAAAGTATTTAACGGAGGAAGATGGATCAACATAGGAAGGGACCTCTTGAAGGAAAGGAATGGGGTAAGTGGTATAATTGTATTTCAGTTAAATGCTTACTTAAATAATCTGATATTTTTGATAGTAGTAAAACTAAATTTCATGATTCTTGTTAGTTTCACAAGTAATCATCGCTGAAGAAAGATTATCAGTGCCTACAGAAGAGACTTTCTATCTTTTGTAGATGTTTATTAACTGGAAAATCATTTATGTTTGACAAGCTCATAGTTTACTGTCATTTCTACTTCAAAACTTCAAGCTGCATTTCTACTTCAAAACTACAAGTTGCATTGAAAGAAATTAATTAATTTCTTTCATTCATGGTAAAAAAGGGAAACAGGGAACTAAAGGTAAATTTTCTTTTTGTATCTTGAGCATGGGTCTGTTTTATTCCACAGCACTAAAATGTGAGGTGACATCTCTGTGTATACAGTGCTTGGTCATCATAATTTGTCTTTTCCTATGTTGCTTGGGGCATCTATATTCTAAAATACAAGGAAGCTAAACTTGCCCTGTGTCATGCCATAGCAGCTCCTGTAGAAGTGTCTTGTGAACACAAGATCTTATGGAGATATGTCTGTTTGCTTGTGAATACATTTGTTATGTTGTAGGGTAAGATGCTTTCAATCAACTTTTTTTTTATAACTACATGAGCAAGTGTGAAAAATTACACTGAATACACCTAAGAGAAAACTTTTACTCATGAGTATTTAGGGAATAAACCTGTCACTAGTATGTTCATTTATGAGTTATCAAAGGATTAAATTATCAAAAATGCAAATGAGAGGAGAAAATATCTTGCTAGTTGTATCTTATATTGGTATTACATGTCTACTTTTAAGTAAATTTCATGTGCAAAAATGTTACAAAAGGCAAGAGGAGAACAAGGACTTACTGAGTGGAAGCTGATGATACGACCACAATGAAATTTCAATAATTTGTTCTGGTTCATGTCTTGACCATTTTGAAATTGTCTAGGGATATAAGCAATAATATATATAATTAAGACATATGCAGATATATACAAATTATATATGTGTGCATGTGTATATGATACATTACATATGTACAAATATTATTTAAAAATTTTAATGAATGACCACAGCCCAATATAGAATTTACAAACATTTCAGAAAAATCACTTTATTAAGTAAATTCCATGAGATGGTTTTCCTTTCTTGCATTCAGTGCTTAAAATAATATCATCCTAAACTTGGTATCCATAGACTTAAAATTATTTGTTCAAGGACAAAAATTAAGGTGTTAGCATTTTGGAAAAAAATCAATGATTTTATGCCACAAATCCTAACTTTTAGAGGCTATTATTATTTTCAATGTCTCATTTGATTATACTATATAAAGTACACATTTACAGAAAAATATTAAGGAAATGACAAAATTTATTAGACAATGACATTTATATCATCAGAATTTTCACAATTCACTTGAGCATAATCTTTGATTTTAATACTCGATAAAGGGCTGGAAGGATGGTGTAGCACTTAAGATCACTTGTTGCTTTTGCAGAGGAGTGGAGATTAGAGTCCTGTACCCAGATGGTGGTTTACAATCATTTGTAACTCATGCATACCCTTGCCTGTGTCTCTATTAGTAAAGGAGACAGATGTAATTACATTTTAATTAAAGTATTTTAAAAGAGAAGAAAAGTATTTTATAATTAAAAGAGACTGAAATAAAAATAAGCACTAAACTGGTGAAGATGGCTAAATCTGGAGGAGATCTGAGACTAATGATTTGTAATATTACACTGTGACATTTATGTTTTCCTTCATGAGTCATATCATGAAATTAGAATTATGAAATTATCATAAATTCTTTCCACATGTATGTGTGCAGATTAACTCAAATTTCCACTGTCACACATGCACACGGATAACACAACACTAAGAGCATGTCTCTTTTAATTGCTCAGAAATATAGATACACCCCCAAATCTACATCATTTTGGGGTGAATCCAACTACAATTGTATGTTACCTAGCAATAGTTGTTTTATTTCAAATATATTGAGGGCATAATTTTTAATGAGAAAAAAAAGACAAATACATTAATTGAATCTCGTATGACTCAGCATTAAATTTCCAAATTTCCTGGAAAAATAATCTCAGAATTGGATCTCAAGCTTGAAATCTGATGGTTTTACCCAATTCCCAATTCTTACTGCAACACATATCATCATTTAATTTGATTTTAATTTATAACCCAAAAAAAGCTATTTCCTTTTTACATCAAATTTGAGGTCATCACAAATTTTCTTTGCTGAAAATCCTATTTTCCTATGTTTTGAGGAAGTCCTAGATGTGTTCACTAGTATTGTTCACAGATAACAATATCTCATCTTCACAACTGGGGGACCATTCCAGATCGTGCCAGATACAAGAGTGCCACAGGGAATAGAAACAACATTTGTCAACATAGATTTAGAAGTGAAATTTCTGTAAACTCATGCTTGAAGTAAAAAATGACTTTAGATGAACGTAATCTTCTGCATTGTTTTATTCTTCTGCTAAGCACAGAAGTCTGTTCTTCAGTTACAGTGCCTAATATTTTCAGAGGTGGTAGGTTTTATGCTGAAAACATAACACAGTATTACCAATGTCGTGATTACATATGACTTGACAAGATAACCAATAAACAGCAATTCTCCCATGCTTTTAGAGCATAGTGTCATGCTATCACATGGGAAACTTCAATAAGTGCCTTGGTCTAGATCCTATGCAAAGTATGACCGAGTTAATGAAGGAATATACGGAAGATAGAAGAAGGTTTATAAATCACATTGTCAGGAATTCCCGCACTGTTCTAAATCACAGACCATATGAAGCCCTGAGCTGTTGCAGGATGTTATCAAAGCATGAAGACAAGGAAGTCCCAGATGCGATCAGATGCTGGACAGAATAATCCTGAAGCATGTATGGGTCAGCAAGTATTCAGAGGTACTTCTTCATTCCTGTCATAGCACACAAAAATGGTAACACGTTGAGCCTTCTGGTACTCTGTCAGATGTACTAAACTTAGGGCTTCTCACAAGAAACAAAAGTTTCTAAAACACTCATTAAGGAGTGCCCAGAATTTCTGAAGGGGAGCAATTATTGGTTTACTCTTGATTTAGTGTCTCCTTTTAACATTATTCCAGCACTGATGAAATAAGGTATGGAGAAGTATCCTTCCTTTCCATTATATATGAAAGTTCTGCTCTCATTCTGTTCTGGGAAGTGTGTGACTCATCACACATAGTCCTTTGTCTTTACCTTTAGATGTTAACTGGAATGTACTTTCTATTTCTGAGAACCTAAAGGATAGGCTATATCCTTAGGTGCTGACTAAACAGAAAACAGTGGTACGATCCTTGTAATTTCCAAGGTAATTTGTGTTTCGGAGAGATTCCACATTTCATTCAATTAAAATATAATGAGTCGTTAGCTAACTTGAGAATAGAAACACCATCTTCCTGTAGAAATGGACATAAGGGATGAGTATGCTACCTCTTTTCTTTGTTGGAGATCTAACAAGGGTGTTCTCTGTGCTAGAGAAATGCTTCACTACCCCATGCTATAATCAACTGACCCAAAGCCAAATAATGA
The DNA here is from genome assembly GCF_900095145.1 of Mus pahari. NCBI lineage: Eukaryota > Metazoa > Chordata > Mammalia > Rodentia > Muridae > Mus > Mus pahari. The sequence goes on along the minus strand of NC_034593.1, from coordinate 128,239,800 downwards.
GGAGAGCACAAGGGAAGATGGTTTGAATCTTTCTTAGAAGGAGAAACAAAATAGATATGGGAAGTCAATGGAAGGACGGAACTGGGTGGAAGAGGGAATGGGGAAAGGACCAGGGAGGGAATCATATATAGGGAAAACAGGGGAGAGAGAAGGGAGATGGGCTGGGGTCAGGGAAATCTCTAGGGAGTATCCCAGACCTGGAATGGGAAGAGGCTCCAGAGAGTCTAATGGAGCAACACTTGCTGAGGCTCCTAGCAGTGAAGGATATGGATCCTGATGTGACCACTCCCTATAGCCAAGCAGGACTCCCAGTTGAAAGATTAGGACAGCAACCCACCCACACAGCCTTTTCCCAAAATGTGTCCTGCCTACAAGAAGATGTGTATGGCACAGTAGGAGGGATTGGCTAACCAATGACTGGCCCAAATGAAGACACATCCCATGGGTCTCCAACACTATGAATAATACTTCTTTGGGCTTGCAGACAGGAACTTAGCATAACAGTTCTCTGAGAGGCTCCACCCAATAGCCAATAAGATGAAATGATTGAGACTTGTACCCAAAGAGTAGATGGAGCTCAGAGTCTTACAGAAGAGTTCCATTAAAGATAGAACACAATGAGGACAAGGACTTCACAGGAAGACCAATGAATCAAATAACTGGGACCCTTGGAGGCTTCAAGAAACTCAATCACCAACCAAAGAGCAAGCTCAGGCTTCACCTATGCCCCCTGCACATATGTAGCAGATAAGCAGTCTTCATGCATGCATCCCAAACAACTGGAGCAGGGGCTGTCTCTGAGCCTGTTGCCAATCTGCCTACCTGTGGATGCAGCACCTCTAAATCGACAGCCGTGTCTGTCCTCAGTTGGAGAGGATGTGTTGAGACCTGCAGCAATTTGATGTGCAAGGTGGGAAGTGGGGTAGGGGGATGTTGGGTATTGATACTCAGAGGGGGCTTCCATTTCTAAGGTGAATTCAGGAAGGACTTATGTGAAGGGGTTCTAAGAGGAGAAGAAGGGTTGATATTGGGATGTAAAATGAATAAATAAAAAATAAATGAAAAATTGCTTTACTACTGAGCTATACTACTCCCTCTGTTTTAAATTTATCTTCAAAAACAAAATGTTTTCATTTATTTATTTATTTATTTATTTATTCCATTTTCTTGGCCCAAAACAGTCTCAAAGGAATCAATGCTGCCTACCAGATGTCTTCACTTCAGTACTAGTACATTTTTTAAAATTACTAATGAAAACAAATTTGGTTCTGTCTCCCATTTCCCTTGTTATTTCTTTTCAACCCACTTCTCTTGCTACATTTAACTTTTACAATTTTTAATTCAAAAGCTCACAAATTAATTTTTGTTGCATTTCTGAATATTGTAAGCATGAAGTGACAAGTCTTCACCTGCATTTGCATAGTGTTAAGAGGTGCAAAACATCTTACCTATCTGCTAAGTGCTGGTTGTGCCCTTGAATTTAAAATA
>NC_034593.1:128220812-128235812 GCF_900095145.1 Mus pahari | reverse complement strand
GTGTCCTTGATACTTGGCAAGTAAAACATGTGGTTCAATTTAAGTGAACATGCTGTGTCACTGGGTTTTTAAGTGAGAAGGAATAGCAAGAAGACATAATGGAAAAAGAAACCCTGATTCAACAGACACCTCTATATAGAAAGATCTATGTCAAGGAGCCTTGGCAGTGAACCAAGGGGCTATATGAAAGGCAAGGGCTGGTCGATTCAAGGCTTTCCCCATTGAGTAGTTAATTTTAATTCATGTATTCATTCACTCAACAACTACTTATTGAATGTCTACCTTGTTATGAGAACCATGTCCTCTTGCCCTCCTCTCTCCTCACATGAGCTTTCCTGAACCCCTGAGGTCCATTGTCTTATGTAATCTTCACACAAACAAATGCATTCTGACAGTCTCACTAATTTATTTCACTATGGGTCATCTTGTCTGAATTGTATTGGAAGAAATACATTTTAAATAAGAGTGAAGAAATGTCTAAGTATTGAAATCTTTTGTGGTATGAAACAAGCTCATCAGTAGGAAATATCAGAGACATGGCATGATTTCTAACACAATACACACACACACACACACACACATAAACCCCTTATAGTATTGATATTCCATATAATTCTTTGAAGCATTTATGTCCTTGATGTTTATGTTTGCACTGTACCATCATATACACTGGTAAATGCCATTTAATTATTTAGTGATTACACATTTTCCATGTTGATCCAGATTGTATTGACTCATAGGATAAACCAAAATTACCAAATTTTTACTAAATAGAAAAATTAAAGATAATTGAATATATGAATTAGACTCTCCTCCACAAATTATCACCCAATATTCTAACTGTACACTTACTATGGTTGTGTTTTATCACTCCTATGTGTATGTATTTATTATATAAAACCTACTTTTGCTACCTAATTTTAATGAATCCGACCAAATTAATAGCCACTTTATACATTCTGATTTAAAAAGATATTGATGTGCCTTTTTAGGAAGAAGACAGAGAAGTTACTCTGACATTGAACTATAGTACCAACCTGCCAAACAAAAGAAGTCACTTGGTGAAATCCTGGCATGACTGTTATATAAAAACTAACCTATTTTTTTATAAGATTTGAGGCTTACCTCATAGGAGGATATTTCATGCCAGATACTATAATTTTGACCCAAAGTCTGTGATTGAGGAAGTCATTGGCCCAATGATAGAACCTGTTATTGACATGATTCTACATGGTCATTTTGTCAAAATTGTTTTCTTAACACTTATGTTTTTACCCACAGACTTAAGTTGATTTCAAACTTGACTAGTGCAGCTTCCATTGGCAGATGGAAGCAGTCAGTCAACGTAGAGACACTTAATTGAAGCACAGCAAATAAGAGATTGAGAGCTCAGCCTTAAATGGGATACCTCTGTAAACATACTACTTCAAGGCTCAGGGACCATTACCGAAGACGATGCAGGAAGAATGTCAGAGTCTGCACCTGGGTAAGGGGTGCACTGGGTTTCTCCCTTCTTTACTATCACATGGCCATTGTGATCATCAGTTCACAGCAATAGTGTTTACCTGCTCAAGACCTGGCATAGATGGGGAAGTTGTTTCCCAAGCCCCTTTACTTATTGCAGAGATATAGTAAGGTAATAGCTGCTAGCTGAAGGAGCACCATTCTTTTTTGAGGATTATTTCATGAACAGGTCTACCAGACCAGCTGGAAGGCCAGGTGTCAGCATCACTAATTGGACATGGAAGGGTATCAAATGAAGGAGATAAAGTCATGCAGTGTAAAACATGATATGTTGAGTGTTATAGATGAGGAGCTGGAAGATGGAAATGGGGTTGGTGTGATCATATTTTGTGATATACATGTTTGAAATTCTCAAGAATAAATAAAATATCATATAAAAGAAATATAGTGTCTAAATATCTTGAGAGTATCTGTAGTACTTTGCTACAAATAGCTTTTGAGTATCCCTTTTGCACCATGTCATTTCACTTTTAATTTAAACTTTTATATCATATAGTTTTAATATGATTTCTCTTCCTCCCTACCTCTCTACCCAACTTTATTCTATCTGCCCATTGATCTCTTCATGTATCTATTGTTAATCCAAACCATTAATTAGAATTTAATTGTCAAGATGAAACAAGACTTCCACAACAAGCATGGGTTTCATTTTGTGTTCCCCAACTACTTCTGGAGTGATTTTCCCTTAGCCTGCAGCTATTCATTACAAATAGCTTCTTGGTTATGGATAGGATCCTGTTTTAACTTCCCCATCTCAGTTCCTGGATCCTGTCTAGCTGGATCCTTTGCAGATCTTGTGCATGCTACCACAGTCTCTTTGAGCTCATATGTGCATCAGTCTTGTCGTATCTGGAAGACACTGTTTTGTTGGAGTCATACATCCCTTCTGGATCTTCCTCACACACTATTTCTTTTATAAAATTAAAATATAATTTAATGTTCTCACTAAATATGTTCTGATTACATATTCCCTCCCTCAACTCCTCCTAGATACTTCCCATCCCCCACTCACACAAGCTCCTCTTCTGCATAGATCAGTGATCCTTGAGGGGAGGGCTTTGATGAAGCCATCACACTCAGGATTGGGTGTGCCAACATCTTTCATTCCCTGTACCTTTTTCTCCAGTTGTGCGTGTCTGTGTTAATTACTCTCTGTCACAGAAGCTTCTCTGATAAGGGATGGGTGAGGCACAGATCCATGAGTGCATCAGAGTCTCATTAGTAGTTTTGTCACTACCTTTCTCCTTTAGCCCCTTTCTAGGGGACTTCTGCATGCAAGCTGCAACAAAACTAGAGTAAGTTTGGAAAGGTAGGAAAGGAGGACACAAAGGAAAAATAAAATAAAACTTCCCTATCTGAGTCTCAGACTAGTGTGGCAAATAGGAGTCCCTGATAGAAAGCATGTCTGTAGGCTGGCCTCTCCTCACATCACATCTCCATTCCTGGGGTACTTGGGCTCTTGCTGCAGACTCAGAGTCACCCTATTTCTTTCCTACCACATATTCCAGCCCTTACTTCTAGCACGGTTCTATTTCTTTGTGCCATTCTTGGACCTATGGAAAGACTTTTGAGCACCTTCCTTGTAGTGGGCACACTAGGCTGGACTCAGAAAGGAAACCCTTACTATACTTCCTGTCCTCAGTTCTTGTGACTCCATAACATTTTCTTTAATGGGCGGTGGGGGGAGGAACAGAGGCAAACTTTTGCACTAGGAAAAGTGACAGTTAAATGTGTTTCTTATAAAAAAAAAAACCTTGGTGTGCTATAACTTAACCCATTTAAAAGTCATCATTAGTGAATCTGGATTACAACTGAACCAGTGCTATTATGGAATACTGCCATAACTGTTCTGGGGATAAGACTTGTGTTCTGTAATCTTTCATTTGATTTTTGCAAAAATAGTCTGAAATTACATATTTCATTTTATTCAGGAGGAAACTCCATCTTCGAAAATCCAGTGATGCTGACCACATAGTAAGCTGTATAATCAGATCAAAGCTACTAGTGTCTGACTCCGAAGTCTTACCTCTCTCTCTTGATCACTATCTTTCCACTAGCAAGGTCATCTGATAAATGTGAAAGACACAGCATGTATTATTTACATGAAATGAAAATTGTTTAGTAATAATTGTATATTATTGAAAATGAATATTTATTAAAGGATCCCTAAAGAAAACTTCCATCTGAGTGGGTGGGTTGGGGAGCGGGGGTAGGGGTTAGGGGATTTTCAGAGGGAAAACTAGGAAAGGGGATAACATTTGAAATGTAAATAAAGAAAATATCTAATAAAAATAAAAAAGAAAGAAACCTTCCATCCAAGCCTCCTGAGATGAGTCATCTGAAAGAAGGTAGAGCTGCATTCACTGTGCACAGTGGGAGAGAGTTATACTCTCAGAGTGTCTGACAGAAGAAACTTCTCCCTTTATGTTAATGTTTTCTGGGAAATAGTTCAGAGAAGGGTCAATTTTGAAGGCAATGTTATGGCTGTAATTGGGAAAAACTTCTTGTGTCACAGATTTCACAGGCATATTCAGTGAAGGGCCTTGCTCTACTCAAAAGAATAGACAAGATATAGTCAATATTTCGTTGTCATTCAATTTGACAAAATCTTTAATACTGTTTACTTCCTTATTTGCTTTGATGACTACAGAGTATCATCTTTCACACCCAAAGAAAGTAGGAATAGTTAATCTTAATTTCATTCAAATTATTAACTATATCATATGATTTATGCTAGTTTTTATGATATAGGACTCTTCTTATTCTATATATGGCAATATTTTTTAGTGAGAGGACACATTTTTCTGTAACATAATTATTTTGTGGGTTTCTCATAATTTACCAAATCTGGCTAAATTGTGCACCATTAAAATCAGGCCAAGCCTTTATTGCTTAATTTGACTAAACATGATTTAAATGGCTCAATTGGACTTTCCTTTTATAAAATAGAAGCATTTATTAGTAATATTTAGATGTGTACAATATATATGTATATAATATATATAGCTATATATGTAAATATGGTATTTATACTAGATATGTTATTTATTATATTGTATATATGAATGAAACTATATCACTGAAATCAAAGAAATAGTGTTATGTTAATTTCAAAAAAATTGTTAACCTTGGAGACAGGGGCACGTTAATTTAAAAGAATACATGTTCAGTTAAATAGCAAATACAAATCTCAGTTACATATGGACATCCCTGTGAAAACTGTTATTAAAATTATTCTAAATAGGTTAAAAAGTGAAAAATTTTGAATGTATATAATGAATGTATATATGGGTATTATAATATTAAGTTACTAAATATGATAATAAGATTAATTTATTTGTTCCATAATACATACATCTTAAATATCAAGTTACATTTCATAAATATTAGAATAAGGAAAGTCAGAAGTAATTTTTCCAGATCTTGGAGCTGCTGAGATGGTTCAGCAGTTAATAACTGTCACTTCTCTGATAAAAATCCTGATTTGGTTGCCAGTACAATGGCTGCTTGCAACTACTTGTAACTTCAGTTCAAAGGGATTCTGCACCCTTGTTTGGGCTCTCCAGGATCCAGATACACACACACACACACACACACACACACACACACACACACACACACAATACATCTACATATATATAAATCACTTATATACAAGATAAAATAAATAAATCTAAAATGATTCCTATTTATTGTATTGCAACAGCTTGACTCTGAGATATCTAATGAACCTTCCACAAATATTTCCCTCAAAATTCATTTGTTGGTCTTCGATATATTTACTTCTTATGATTTCTGTCTAAAAGAACTGCACTGGAAAAAATGGGGAAGAAACTGAGGGAAAGTATGTCCAGTGACTGGCCCAGGGATCCAGCTCAAGGGGAGCCTCCAAGGCCTGACACTATTACTGATGCTATGGCATGCTTACAGACAGGAGTCTAGCATGGCTGTCCTTCAAGAGGCCCAACAAGCATCTGACTGCGACAGATGAATATACTTACACCCAACCAATGGACAGAAGTTGGGGACCCCTTTGGTTGAATGAGGGAAAGGCTAGAAGAAGTTGAGGAGGATGTTGACCCCATAGGAAGACCAGCAGTCTCAACTAATGTGGACCCCTGAGATTTCTTAGACAATGAGCCCCCAACCAGGCAGCACACACCAGCTGGTCTGAGGCCCCCAACACATATACAGCAGAGGACCTCCTAGTCTGGCCTCAGTGAGAGAAGATGCACCTAATCCTCCTAAGACTTGAGGCCTTAGGGAGTGGGGAGGTTGGGGGGAAAACATCATTTTGGAGACAGGGGCAGGTGGAGTGGGATGGGAATCTATAGGAGGGCAGGCTGGGAAAAGGATGACAACTGGATTTTTAGAGAAAGATTAAAGATACTTTTTAAAATAATATAAAATTTAAAATATCTATAAATAAATACAACTCTTGAAAATTTCTTCTGAGATTCTAGTTGAAACTATTAACAGACTGTTTTCTAGATAGTTGCATGTCACATAGTCTTTTTCATGGATAACAATGACATACTTTGTGTTTCCAGAAATGCAGAGACTGATGGAGTTTAAATAGATTTGTTCTAATAAATTTTTGTTTATTTGATAATTTGAATTTGAGTTTTAAAACATTATCACTTAAAATTTACATGACATTACAATTATGTTACATTACAAATAATGTAAATTTTGGTACAATAAACATATCTTGTATACAATGTTTTGCTAACCTCTCATTCAAGGGTATAAAGCAAGACCAAGTTTATAATGAACTGTCTATTTTTAAAGAAAAATTTTATTGATTCAAACACTATCCTTAATTTTTCATTTATAAGAAAGTGCTTCATCCAGCTTACTGGCTCAGCTACTGTCCTCATTTAATTTAGCCACAACAAATAGAGTAAACGGTTTTGCCTATCATTTATCTTTTAAAAGAACTTTTTAAAAGCTCACCTAAAGACAGACAAATAATAATAATAAAACCTTCATTTAAAATGCTATGAACTCTAGACTTGTAATAGAAATTCCAACAAATGATTACACTTTATTTCCACTATTTCAGAGATGATCTTATACCAATGAGATTAATAAATATATTTTCTGACATGTATTCAGCACTGGACAATGATCCATCAGGTATCAGGTATGAATAAGTCAGAATCAAATTCTGTCTTTAGAAATCTGAAATCTCTCTCTCTGTGTCTTGTTTTTTTCTCTCTCTCTAGATAGATTAATCAGAAGATAAATATAATCTTATGAATTGATAACACTTTTAAACTGAAAGATTTGACATGCTTATTTTCATATTTCACATTATAAATGAAAGCAGCATTTTTTTTTTGTATTCCACTCCTCTCCTCCAAACTTACTATTTTTTGCTAGAAAGGGGGAGGAATCTTCCTGTTCATGCTTATAGAAGACACTCAGGTGTAGCACCATGACCTCCAGGCAAAATAGAACAAACAATACAAAACAGAGAAAGAGGGTTCTCACTTTTGAAGATGCAAATACCATTGGCATGTAGTCTTCCATGAGTGACCACAGTCCACAGAAAGGAAAAACCCATCACTGAAATCATGAAGGGGGTGGGGGTGGGAGTGTCAGTCATGCAGAGTGTTGGCTAATACCAAGGTGAAGGGGACCTCAGAGATTGGGGGAGATGACAAATCCTGCAGAAGGAAGGGGAAAAAAGCAGTTGAAGACCCCCATTCTTACTGCAGTGCAGTTGTTGATTTTTTTTAGTGGACTCCTGGGACTGCTGTTCCATTCATTTCTAACACTAGTCTTTCACGTTCTCTTGTGTTTCTCTCATTGTCTTCTCACACATGGAGAGCTATGGGAAGATATGTATCACAGAACTCACAATGCAGGTAGACATGCTGTTCCGGGGACTGACAATTTGCTGCACCAAGAACATTTTTTAACCTATTAAATTAATGACGATGTTAACTAAAAATGAAGCTGCCACACACTAATAAGTAAGTATTCTCCAATTAACTAGTAGCAATATTCTTGTTTGTAGAGGGCAATACTTCTTTTTCTTTTATTAATCATTTTATTCATTTACATTTCAAATGGTATCCCCCTCCAGGTTACCCCTCCACCAACCCAGTCATCCCGTCCTCCCTCTCCCACTTCCCTTTTACCTCTATCCTCATAAATGGGTTCTCCTTCACCCATTTACTCACTCCAGACTCACCCCTTTAGCATCCCTCTACATTGGGGCAATAAGCCTCCTTATTCATTGATGTCAGATGAAGCCATCCTCTACTATATATGCATTTGCAGTCCTGGCTCCATCCATGTATACTCTCTGGTTGGTGCTTTAGTCCCTGACAGCTCTGGGGAGTCCAGTTGGTTGATATTGTCTTCTTATGGTGTTACAATCCCCTTCAGCTCTTTTGGTCCTTCCCCTAGCTCTACCATTGGGGTCCCTGGGCTTAGCCTGATGTTCCACTGCGTGCATCTGCATCTGTATTGGCCAGGTAGTGGTAGGACCTCTCAGGGAACAGCCATATCAAGTTCCTGTCAGCAAGCACTTCTTGGCATAAGCAATAGTGTGGGAGCTTGATGTCTGCAGACAGGATGGATCCCTAGGTGGCACAATCTCTGGATGGCCTTTCCTGCAGTCTCTCTTCCAACCCCCCCCCCCCAAGTCTTTCCTTTGGACAGGAACATTCCTGGGTTAAAGTTTTAAAGATGAGTGGGTGGTCCCATCCCTCTACGGGGGCTGTGCATATATACTGGAGGTGGTCTCTACAGGTTGTATCTCCCCCTTGTTGGGTATTTTGGCTAAAGGCATCACTATTGGCTCCTGGGAGCCTCTCGCTTCTCTACAGTCTGGGACTTTCTAGTGGCTACCCATAGATTCCCCATTCCCCTCTGCTACATGTTTCTATTCAATTTCCTGATTCTCTGTACTTCTCTCCTGACCTTTCCAATACCTTTTTCTGCCCCCATTTCCCTCCTCCTCCTTTCGTTAACCCAGGTCCCTCCCTCCCTCTGCATTCTGTGATGATTTTGTTCCCCATTTTATGTAGGATTGAAGCATCTATACTTTGGTCTTCCTTCTTCTTAAGCTGCATATGGCTTGTGGGTTGTATCGTGGGTATTCTGAGATTTTGGGCTAAAATCCACTTATCAGTGAGTACATACCACGTGTGTGTTCTTTTGTGTCTGGGTTACCTCACTCAGAATGATATTTTCTGGTTCCATCCCTTTCATTAAGTCATTATTTTTAATAGCTGAGTAGTACTCCATAATGTAAGTCTATCACAATTTCTGTATCCATTCTTCTTTTATGGACATCTGGCTTGTTTCCAGCTTCTGGCAGTAAATATTCTTTTGTTTTAAATGAAAAGAATAGTTTGCTTGTTTTTTTATTGCTTTTGCATTTGTTTTTTTAGAATTTACATTTACACAGTTAGGATGGATGCTGAAGTACTGGCACTGAGAATAAAATCTGAAAGTTTGTATCTCCCATTTACAAACACAAAATAGGACAAAGACTCCAACTCTACTCTTCAAATGCCATATTTTACAATGAAACAAAATCTAACATAAACCTAAAGGCTGCAATTTTACTCAATATATATTTAAATACATTTAAATTTGCCAGGCAATCAATAACCTTAGCTATTGGCTACGAATTCAAACTACAATTCAAATACTTACAGAATAGTAGTTGTCTATATTTGTTGATAGATAAAAGTAAGTGAATAGTAAAAAAGTAATAGATAAAAATTCACTTTCAAAATTTGATATTAAAACTAAAAGTTAGCAAAAAGCATCAAAGATTAAACATATTATTGGTAAATATCATGTGACTCTGCTTTTGAAAGACAGTCTAGGATCAAAGATTGCATTTGGTGATTTTATTCCTAGTATTATTTGCAAAAGGCTCACTTTATAGTAATCTGTTTGTATGTTAAGCTTGTTATTTTTCTCTTTGCTCAAATCTCTTGTGAGTTCTACCATCTGCTTTTGAAAGAGCAGTGTACCTGCTTTGCCTCTGGTTATTTTGCCTGAGACTCTAGCGATCAGATAAACCAGTCGATAACTTGACAGAAATAGCATCTCTTTCTATTCCCCAACCCCCATTCCACAAATAGCTTTCTAACCCCTTTACTGTGAAGAGCAAGCCTGCTCTATTAGGATTTGTCATGTCAACCTCATAGCAGTTCCCCTAAATATCTTTGAGTGAATAGGTTGCCCTGGTGCACACAGAGAACAGGATATATACCCTTTGAAACTCAGGTCTAAGGCGATCAAGGTGGCTTGGTACACGGGATACAGACCGAAGGAAAGGCAGGAATGTTACAATTATGTAAAAGAAATGGATCATTTCTAGACATTTGCACTGCAAACCAAAAGAATATATTGAACATTCCAGCCACATTCCGTAAAAGAAAAATACCAGGGGCTTTTAGAACAAATATTAAATTTTAATTTCTACTTGATTATACTAACTTACCATGAAATATAACTGAAGTCATTCTACAAAAATTTTAATTTGTAATTTAGCCATTGCCATAGAAATTTAGATAAAAATAAAGAACTCTGGGAAGTGAGGATCATAGGAAGAAAATTAAGTTGGCCCCAATTAACTTTCAGCCCTGTGAAATCTCTTCCTGTTGGATGTAGGTAGAATTAGCTACTGTTGTTGACCATGCCTCACGCCTCCATTATACTCATAAGAACCTTTAAAAGTACAGTGTTCACACTTACTGTGAAAACAAGGGTTAATCAGGGAGAACGGAATCAGAAAGGTAGGGACATGCTAGGGCAGTTTGAGGATGAAAGAGCTCTAGAGCTCAGCTCGAGTTCTGTCCAGATTCAAGAATCTAGAAGCTGATAAAATATCTGGCTAAGAGATAATGAGAAACCACAGGTTCCTGTCTCGCCATACAACAGTTCAGGAAACCGGATGCTTCTCGGAAGCAGACTAATCTTACTCATCATGGTTACAGACAGTGATCCAGCTTGCGGACTCTCAGGTGGTCACTGTTGGATGCTAAACAGGAAATCCGTGCTCCTCTGCTGCCTGGCATTCGAGCATTGACATTGGCTGTTTATATAGCAGTACTTCTCAGTCCCAGCATTAATATGTACACATTCTAACGATTTTAGTCTCTGAATGCAGACTATTAAGTTATATATTAGCTATACGATGAACTTGCTATTTAATTTCTGCCAACTTACTAAATAATTTTGTTCCTCAGTTCCCACAAATGTAAAATGGATATAAGTGTATGGTTCATTATGATTGCTCTAGTGTACTGATTATTTGACACATATAAAATACTTATAAATTTCCCTACATTTTAGAATAATAATATTTCTTATAAATGCTAATTATTTATGTTTTATACGATATATTTACTTCTAGAATTGCTATAGTAAATGTGTGGATTACAATTGTAATGACAGAGAAATAATGATGAACACATCATTGTAGATGGTAAAAGATAATTTTCTAATAAGAACTAGCACATAAAGTATAATTTTAAAATAACTTGACAATGATTATTCTAATTAAAATTTAGTTTTTTAAGTGGGAACAATCTGTAAAACAGTAACTGGTAAATTTTGCCTGCAGGCTTACAAGTCAGGAAGTATTTGAGGTCATGTTTTTTCCAATTTAGATCATCTTAATATAGAACTCCTAATTTCCATGGCTTGAAGTAGCTTCTCATTTGCGACTTTTGAATTATATTAAATTTTCATGGGCTATTAGAAAAAAAGGAGAGATCAGTGCCTAGCAGAGTTATCAACAGAGAGGAGTCACCCAGCATATGATGGGAGCACATGGGAAGATCCACTGACAAACACAGCTGGAGACAGAGCATCCTCTCAGAATAGAGCTGAGAAGGACTGTAGGAGCCAGAGGACTGGGGACACCAGGAGAGGAAGCCCCACAGTGTCTTGGTTAGGGTTTCTATTGTGGTGAAGAGACATCATGATCAAGGCTAGTCTTATAAATGACAACATTTAATTGGGGCTGGATAACAGGTTCAGAGGTTCAGCCCATTATCATCAAAGCTGGAAGCAAGGCAATGTCCAAGCAGGCATGATGCTGGAGGAGCTGGGAGTTCTACATCATCATACAAAGGAACAGACTGAGTCTTCCTCACTGGGCAGGGCTTTAAAGCCCACTCCCACAGTGACACACTCCTCCAACAAGGCCACACATCCTAACAGTATGCTCCCATGGGAAAGCATATTCAAACAACCACACAGAAAATCAACTAAGGGCTCATAGGGGCTCGTAGAGACTGAAACAACAGTCACTGGTGCTAAATGGGTCTGAACTAGATCCTCTTCATTTTTCTTAGATTTGTGCAGCTTGGTGAGAGTGTGAGAGTCTCTGCTGCTGTTTCCTGCTCTTATTTCTGTCTGTTCCTGCTGGGTTGCTCTGTCCAGCCTTAACATGAGGGTTATGTCTAGTCTTATTGTAACTTGTGAAGGAGTGTTCACTTGATATCCCAGGGAGGCTCTCTCTCTCTCTCTCTCTCTCTCTCTCTCTCTCTCTCTCTCTCTCTCGCTCGCTCGCTCGCTCGCTCTCTCTCTCCCATATACCTGTTTTGGAGGAGCAGTGGATGTGGGTGAAGGAAGGTTGAGGTGGCAGGAAGGAGTGGAGGAAGGGAAAACTGCACTTGGGATGTAATGTATGAGAGAAGAATACAAACAGGAAGAAAGAAAACTAGAGGTAGAAAAGAGATTAATATCTGTGAAAATATTCAATAAAAAACAACAGGCTTTCTGCTTTAACTTCATGGTCACTAGATTATGCCAAGTACAAATAAAAACATGCATGCCCCAGGGGAATGGAACCGAGTCCTCCCTACCTTGGCACAACTGCCAAGGCAAGCATGGTGTTCTGCCAGCAGACTGTGAATGTACAGATCCTGAGTCTACCCTGCTGTGCTGAGAGCCAGGCTTCTGCATTTGTCTAAAGGCCCATGACTGTCACAGCTCCACACATTAAAGGCACGAAGCAAAGCTTCATTAAAAGTGATCCAAACTGTACATCCTCATAGTGCTGGCCATAGACTGAGGACTTTAATTCAAGTGAATTTGTACAGATTTTATCCAGCTTTTTTACTGAATAACACTTACAGCCCCTCCCCAAATTACCATCATTTCTTTTCAGTTGCTTTCTATTTGTAAAGTTGCATGTTTTTGAAAACAAGCATGAAAACCTTTGTGCATGAGAATTCAAGCCCCATACTTAGATAGTTAGTCAAAGATAACAGACCAACTATGGACCTAGAGAGTGTTTCAACCACATCCAAGACTCCAAGGGCATTCAAGGAACAATATTGACTCATAGCCTGTTGGTAACTCTTGGGCTCCGGCCAATTATAGCAGAGACCCTGCTTTGAGGCATATTTTCACAGCCTTTGCTTTTAAACCTATTTTATTTACAACATAAATTGAAATTAGAAAGCAGTAATAAGCTTTATCTTTTTAATTTCCCTTTTTTTTAAAGTCTCCGTCATGATTCTGCACTCTAAAAGCTTTTCCTTTTTGTTTGATTAATTAAGCAAATTTATATACCCATTTACACGGCATTTCCCTCAAGTGTTCCTGGAAAATCTAAGCATACATTTTATACTTTATGTAGGAAAAAAAGACTTGAGTTATAAAGGAGCCATCTAAATGATACATAAAATTTCCCCACTACAATTAATATACATGGGAGGAAATGTAGAGCCAGCAGGTTAACTCTGAATTAAAATGCTTTCCTCAGATCCATCATGTTCCCAGCACCAATCTCTGTCCCACTCTCTGCTCTCAGATGATTAAACAAAGCCCCTATCAGGTTTAATTTCATTAAATGAACTAAGCGTTTTCACTTTGTCTCTAGTCTGATGACGACTTACCTAGGAATAGGGAGAGTGGTGGGTGGAATGGATGCTTTTCCTGCCACTTCACCCAGGAACAAAGAGCTCACACAGCTCTGTGCTGCCAGAATGCTCTTTCTTTTGCTTAGTAGACATTTCCAATTTGGGTAAAGACACCTGCAGTTGAGAAGTAGATTGCCATTTAAAAATACATGGTGATATATTTTTTTTTAAAAAAATAACAAAACAAAGAGGCAATAATAAAATGTACAAACTTCATTTTTAGCAAGATAACAAAAAGAGTTTATTAAAATTTTTTATGGACAAAAAAGAGCCAAGGTATTACAATAGGGATTTTTGTAGATTCATATTCTGGTCTTTTACTTTGTGGTAAATTTAAAAGGTAAATAATAGCTTGCTGTTTCACACAGGCATGGAAACACATATAAACATATATAAATACATATAAACACATATAAACAACCAGAAACCTGTTTCTTTCTAAATCAAGCTGTGGTTTTGTGTTTGTTTTTGCTTTTTTTTTCCTATTAAAATTTAACTGAAACTTAGTTTCTAAGATTCCTTTCCTATACACTTATGAAAATAAACTATGAGGAATCACTGATACTGCACTGACTTTGGACCTTTCTTGTATAAGTGTGGGAGGAAATTTGAGATGCATGTTTGAAAATTCTGATTTATATATAGCCTTCATAGAAAGAGCTGCCATTTCCAAATATAGAAAGATAGCTAGTTTGAATATTTAGGAGAAGTAGCTGGTATAGTGTGGAAAAAAGGTGTATTCACACAAGCAATTTCTGGGTAGCCCTGGCCTGCGTGTGATCTCTGCCTTCTTGTACTGTCTCCACTAGTAAGCATCTGCATAGTGCCTGGCCAGACCTACTGTGTATACATATGTCAACTCTCTGTCTTTTCCTTCAGTGTGGAACCAGTTGAAGGGAACAAACTTCTCCCTTTCAAATTGTCTGTACCTTTTATGATAAAGAGATGTCATGATAATATTGCAATTCATTCAAATGTTCATTCTTGGAGCTTGTAAGAGAGCCATCTTTGCCATCTTTGCTCTGGTGCATTGCTGGGGAGAGGGAAGCCTGCAGAAGCGACACAGCTTCTGGGAAAGATCCCATTTATGTCTCTAGACATACTAACACCTTCCCCACCAGAGGAGAGGTGTCTGCCCAGGAGGGTTCTCACTGCCTGAGCTGGTTGGGGAGCCATCTTTGCTCCGGTTCACCTAGGCTCCATCCAGTCTGCATTGGTGAGAGTGTGGAACACAGAAGCTACACAGCTTTGGAACAGACAGAAGCAACATACCTTCTGGGACAGACCCTGTTTTGGGCTCCAGAAATTTGGGCACCTTCCTCGCCAGAGGAAAGGTGAGCACCTGGGAGGGCTCTGACTGCCAGAGCAGGTGAGAGAGTCATATTGTGTCCAGGGTCCCTCGGTGGCTAGTCTGTGCAGGTGAGTGAATAAACTGGAGAGACAACACATCTTCAGGGACAGGCCCTGATTTGGGCCTACATCTTCAGCCAGGAGGCAGATCTGAACACCAGGGCTTTGTGCACCTTCCCTGCTAGAGGAGAGCTTCCCTGCAGAGAGTAATCTG
>NC_034593.1:128216492-128220668 GCF_900095145.1 Mus pahari | reverse complement strand
AGAGGAATGGATACAGAAAATGTGGTACATTTACACAATGGATCACTTCTCAGCTATTAAAAACGATGAATCTATGAAATTATTAGGCAAATGGATGTATCTGGAGGATATCATCCTTAGTGAGGTAACCCAATCACAAAAGAAGTCACTAGATATGCAGTCACAGATAAGCGGATATTAGCCCTTCAACTTCATAACAGCCTCCTATTTTGTCTCGAAAAGAAAATAAAAAAACCTCAGTTCAAACGTGCAAATATAATCACTGAGCCATGTTTTCACATACTTATCATGTAAAACATTTTCTGAAGCTATATCGGATTTGTGCCAGGTCTAACCAGAACTCGTAGGCAGACGAGCTGACTCAGAGGAAACATTGTAAAGATACTGACAATATATTCCTTCATTGGTTTCCATTTTCTACTTAACATTTTACTTTTAAAATATCAGGGATGACATTAGAAACCAATGTGGTATTTTCTGACAAAGGCGTATTGTAGTAAGAAAGAGTTGTAATAAAACCGCTAACAGCTAGGTACAGTGAGAACACTGCTCTATTGATTGAATTTACACTTCTGACCTAAGATTATCTAGTCTTTAAATGATTATGTCAACTCTCTGCCTTCTTCTTTTAATAGAACTTTGGGAAAAAACATAGATGAAACTTCTTAGGTATTTGCCTCTAGTAATTTCAAGCCTACAAAACAGCATATGTAATTTCTTTATAGACTTTTAGAAAAAATTCTATAGTTTTATACAGCAAGGAAAATATTGATTTATCCCATGACTACTTTCAATGCTTTTGTAATGTTCAAATGCCCACCCTGTCTGCATTCATTACTCTGCTATGATTATCTGCTAGAAGTTTTGTCATCTTCCTTATGTGCTAAAAAGAAAAGGCAAACAGTGCGTGGACTACGTGGTCCATATGTGTGTATTGTACTTAGTACAGATAACTAGATATAAACCCACTCCTGTCCTCTTCCTTGAATTTCTTTAATTAAATGTAGCTCTAAATTCGGAAAGTGGCGCAAAAACACTGTTCATTTCCTTCAAAATCTTTTCAGATGCTCAAAAACTACATCAGTGGTTTAAAAACCGAAACCTCCAATATCATATATCACATTTATTATTATAGCGGCAAATTTTCACACTTCCTCATTGAACCAAGAATACTGTCATCTTGTGAAAAGACAGGAAAATTGCCTCCGCTAGTGAGATTTGTAAATTGGAGCCGAGTGTGAAGATAACGGGATGAGAAAAGCACACTAACCAACTCAGGGTTCAATATAAGATTGACACCTTAGCCAAGATGTGTGGGAAAGGCTGCCAACACAACTGAAGATGCAAAATCTGAGACAAAGAAAGGTTTATTACTTCTTCAGTTATGGGACTAACAGCACTTTCTGTAAATGGGAAACAACCTGTCTTAGGTCAAAAGTTAAAGTAGTTTTTAGTATCTTCCAAATAAGATAGAACTTTATCATCCTAAAAAGAGATACACAAAGAGATTCAGAGCCTGGCATTTTATGCCTGTATTGTCAAAAATTGTTTAAGGTGAGTGGAAAGAGTTGGTTTAATAACCAGAAATGTGAGGGGAAAAATATAGTATTTATGGCTTTTGCTCTCAGCTTCTGGATTCATGTGTGCCTTAACTACCAAGCACCCAGAGAACTTTCCACTGAATAAATGCCTAATGGGGAGCAAGCAAGATGATTCAGCAGGAGTAGACATTTGCTGCTAAGCCTGATGGTCTGGGTGTCATCATTCATAATCACATGGTGGGAGGAGAGAAACAACTGTTCTGTTTTCTTCTGACCTCCACACACAGTGGCATATATGTTCCATGCACACACACACACACACACACACACACACACACACACAAAAACTTATTAAAAGAAATAAGTATTGTCTACATTAATCATATGGAACAGAGACTGAAGAAAAGGTGATCCAGAGACTGCCCCACCTGGGAATTCATCCCATATACAGACACCAAACCCAGACACTATTGTGGATGCCAAGAAGTGCATGCTGGCATGAACCTGATATATCTGTCTTCTGAGAGGCACTACCAGAGCCTGACAAATACAGAGGCAAATGTTCTCAGCCAACCATTGGTCTGGGTCCCCAATGGAGGAGTTAGAGAAAGGACTGAAGGAGTTTGTAACCCCATAGGATGAATAACAGTATCAACCAACCAGACTCCCCACACCTCCCAGAGGCTTAACCACCACCCAAAGAGTACACATGGAGGGACCCATGGCTCCAGCTGCATATGTAGCAGAGAATTGCCTTGTTCGGCATCAATGGGAGGAGAGGACCTTGGTCCTGTGAAGGCTTGATGCCCCAGTGTAGGGGGATACAAGGATGGGAGGTGGGAGTGGGTGGATGGGTGGGGAGAGGGGAAGGGTAGGTAGTTTCAGTGGGTGGGGCAGGAAAAGGTAAAACATTTGAAATGTAAATAAAGAAAATATCCAAAAAAAAAAAAAGTACTTACCTGTAGGGTTTTCACTTAAAGGTCCTGGTTTAATCTTCATAGCCATACATATTATCAATTTAAATACCTCTAATATGTTTTTAAAGAAAACTGTTACTTTTGAGCTGGTACACAGAAAATGCAAAAAAATTCCATGATACTTTACTGCTTCTTCTCCAAGCCATGATCTTCTGATTAATAGTAGCCTCCAGGCTTGGCACCTTGATTACAATTAATTCTGTAGACAACTAAATTTGTATTTTGCAATACAAGTTACTTGTGGCTGCATGCTTTTTATTTAAAATCATCTATGACATTCCTCTAACATCGTAGTACAAGTGTAGTTTCAGGGTCTTCCACAATATATGCTCCATTGATTTTTCAATCTTTTTGTAAATAGTGATAAAAACCTCTCCATAGTTTTTTAGTTCTAAGATGTCATGAGATTAGAGTCATACATCATCAAAATTTAGTTACTTTCTTCATTTGGGTTCCTTAGATATATTTGAGTTTGCTTATTATTTCACATTAAAAGAACACCTTGGTCACTTCAAAGTTTGTATAATTATGGATAAGTTTGCTATAAGCATCTGTTGTTTCAAATCACTTTAACACATCCTAAAATGTGTGATTGTTTGATGCTATGTAAAAGTATGTCTAGTTTTGTAAGAAATTTCCAAACAGTTTTCTAAAGTGACTGAACCATTCTGTTATTCCCAGCAGAGATATCTGAATGTTCCAATTGCTGTTGTGCTGAATTCCATGTGGTGTCAGTGTTTTGGATTTGGGCCATGCTGAAAAGCATGCTGGGTATTTCAGTGAATTTACATTTGGACAACAACATATTATATGGAACATCTTTTTATACATTTATTTGACATCTGCATTTTTTTTTTGCAAGATGCTTGCTTAGAACATTGACTATATATATATATATATATATATATATATATATATATATATGCACCCATGTGTGTTAGACCCACAATCACCCTCTTGCCTTAGCTTTCAAATGTTTTGTTTAGCATCACAGACACTAAGCCAGACTGTGGTTCATTTCTCTGCAGGTTGTGATTTATTCATTTGTTCGCATGGGAGGACAGACCTTTATCAATTAGTCATTTGAAAATATTTACATACATTTTCAGGTTTATCTTGATACTGTCTTTTATAAAGAAAATGCACCTAACCCTCAAGAGACGGGAGGGCCAGGGAGTTTAGAGGTCAGGAGGGGTGGGAGGGTGGGGGCATCCATGTGGAGACCAGGGGTGTGGCAGTGGTGTGGGATGTGGAACAGTTGAATGGTGGATGGGAGTAGGGGATAAATGTAAAGTGTATAAAAATAAATAAATAAATAAATAAATAAATAAATAAATAAATAAATAAATACATTTTTTTAAAAAAGAAGATTTATAATTTGAAATTCCAGCATATCAATTTTGTTTCTCATTGAGTACAGAGAATTCTTTACTCAATATAAAAGAGTGCTTAAAATCACCTACATTTATATTTGCAGGTTCAAGGGCTGTTAAACATTAATGCATAACATCTGCCTCTTACTAATTTTTGTAAAGAGAATAACTTTAATCAGTAGATTTTGAGAATAATATCTTTTTCATTTCAAAGCCAATGCAATAATCACAAAATCAAAATAGTGAGGTCAACACAATACTGCACATGGATACATGGTAGTAATC
>NC_034593.1:128212236-128216417 GCF_900095145.1 Mus pahari | reverse complement strand
GAGAGTATTTCCAGGGAAGATGGAGGGAGGGAGAGAGAGAGAGAGAGAGAGAGAGAGAGAGAGAGAGAGAGAGAGAGAGAGAAAGAGAGAGAGAGAGAGAACTAGACTTTAAATCAATGGTAACTAAATCTCTTCTTCCTTAACACTTCCTGACAAGTCACTGCCATCTTTACTGTGACATTGTGACTGCACTCCAGGCTCTGGTGAAGCTCAAGATTGTCAAAAGAGGACAAAGAACTTCCCATGGCATCAGTCAAACTATTAAGTCAAAACTAAGTAACTGTCAGAACCCAGAGCCCTCATCAACAGGGTCTGGCACACACCCAGAACCCAGACCTGAGTGACATCCAGCATGTGTTTTGGGAGCAACCAGGAAACCCAAACAAATGCTGCCCAGTAGCTTTGAGAAATTTCTGGTTCATCTGTCAAGGAGCTGGAAGTTGTGAAACTAAGCTTCCTGTGCTGAGGGTGTTTCCTCTAAGCACCTCAAAGCCACAATAGAAGGAGTAGCACTGCTGGCTCTTAGAGTCACCAATCCCAACACAAGGCTGGGTAGCAGAACACTCACGTGCATGTGCATGATTTATTCATACTTAAGTAAAACAACACCAAAAAGAAATCCTTCAGCTATTCTGTTTAGTTATAAGTTTTGTTCTTTTAATTCATGTTTTCATTTGCAAGCATTGGTTGAAGATTTGAGAAATTGGTCTGTCAGATTTTTTATTTCTTGTAATATTTTGTCTACCCCAATGCTTTATTGACAGAGTGATTTAAGAAAACATGTATTCATTTATGTCACCTTCAAGCTTGATCTACCAAATCTGCCTCCCTATCTTCCATAACCATAAATTTATAGTGTTTGATAGCTTAAAATGTTTTGATGTCTTCATCTCCACTAAAACATCAGTTCTTTTATCTATATCTTAATTTTTTATCACGTACCTATTCTCTTTATTTATCTTGCCATAAAATTCCATTCGGGTATCTTTACTCCAATTTAATGCCATATATAAGTTGCTTTCTTATGTACAGTGAAAAATATTTTTCTTATTTATTTATTTATTTATTTATTTATTTATTTATTTATTTATTGGTTTTTCGAGACAGGGTTTCTCTGTATAGCTCTGGCTGGCTGTCCTGGAACTCACTTTGTAGACCAGGCTGGCCTCGAACTCGGAAATCTGTCTGCCTCTGCCTCCCGAGTGCTGGGATTAAAGGCGTGCGCCACCATGCCCGGCTTAATTTAATATTTTGCTAATACTAGTTATTAAACTCTAGATGACTTTTACCCACCAAATGAGATTTATGACTCTACTAACTTTTGAAGATGCTCATTAGATATTCATCCTCTTCATGAGTCAAATGGTCCTTGTTGGGTTTACAGACCATTAACTTCAGTATAGTGAATACTATTGCAACTTTAACAAGATTATAGGTACAGATTTCCAAACTAGCCGTTTTAAAAGCTCAGTTTCCAAAATAGTTGCACAGTTTCTGTGAGTCATATATCTGTTTTTTATTGCTGTTTTATGAATGTTGTGATATTGTGACTAAGGTACTGACCCAGAGTTTCAACCTTTTCTGAGGCCTACCTAGAGCAGAACAATGTAAAGTTCATTTAAATTTTGCTGCAGGGTTATAAAATTAAGGGGCTGTGTTACTTGCTAGTAAAATTTAACCTCAACTGATTAATCAGAGGTACCTGATGAGTAATCTAATCTGGTTACATAATATTATTATTTCTTTTAGGCTAAAGTATACTTACAGTCTGTCTATAGCAAACATAGCTTTTAATACTTAGTATTTGATTACACAATCAGAAATAATATAAATTAAGGGATATTACTCCTCCTTTGTTACAGATTTTTAAATTGTTGGCCCCAGAATGAGTTAACCTGATAAAATTTATAACTGCTATCCATGGAGCCAAAATTCATGAACCATATTTATGTGTAAAATTAACACTTATAACTAGCTCACCAAAATACATTTCTTAAATGAGTTAATTATGCTTTCACATTGCAAATGCAGAAGAAAACCCTGTAACAAATTTTGCAGTGTTACAACAAAAAGAAGCCAATATTCCTGTTTTCATTTTATGAAATTTAAAGCTTTATCAAAAAATCAGAGCATCCATTGATGTTTACAAAATCTGTGCAATATTAAAGTGCCAATATTTGGGATGGTACATGATTTGCAAATAAACCCATGTAATGAGGGAAAGAAATCAATAGACTGGAGGAAAAGCTAATAAAAGCAAGTTTGAACATAAATGGGACAGGGCTCATGAGTATGTACCTGTTCAGGTGACAATCAGACATATGTCTGCCTCTTTGGAACAAAGATACTGACATTAATACAGTTAATGATGTTAATCTTTTGGTGTTCCATCAGCATTTTCTAAAATAAGCAGAGTCAATGAAATATTTTGTCTTGAGAGAAAAGGTGAAAGAATGGTAGACAAGATCCTATTATGGCTTTGAACAGTAGATTGTAGAATGAATTTCATAATACTTGGACAAATTTCCTGAATATCAATATCATGATTGCTAATTTGAATTGAGTTAGATTGTTAGCCTTGAGTGAATAAGACTTATGTTGGAGACACTAGTTATGAAATGGGCATAGCCTTTCTGCAAGATTTTGCTGAAAGGACCCTGATATAGCTGTCTTTTGTGAGGCTATGCCAGTGCCTGGCAAACACAGAAGTAGATGCTCACAGTCAGCGATTGGATGGAACACAGGGCTCCCAATGGAGGAGCTAGAGAAAGTACCCAAGGAGCTGAAAGGGTCTGCAACCCTATAGGTGTTGAACACCTAACAGTATGAACTAACCAGTACCCTCCAGAGCTTGCATCTCTAGCTGCATATGTAGCAGAAGATGGCCTAGTAGGCCATCATTGGGAAGAGAGGCCCCTTGGTGTTGCAAACTTTATATGCCCCAGAACAGGGGAACACCAGGGCCAAGAAGTGGGAGTGGATGGGTAGGGGAGCAGGGGTGAAGAGAGGGTATAGGGGACATTCGGGATAGCATTTGAAATGTAAATAAAGAAAATATCTAATAAAAAATTGGAAAAAAAAACCTTTCTATACTAAAATGTTTTTGAGGCACTGTCACAAGCTATCATCAGCTGGGAAGAATAAATGTCATTTGAAGAATTGCCTTCATCAGATTAGCCAGAGGGCATGTCTTTGTGGCATTTTATTAATTATTAATTGATATAGGAGGACTCAGCTGACTGTAGACTCTACTGTTCCTAGAAAGGTGAGCCTGAGTTGATTAACGAAAGTAGCTGAGTGACTCAGATGAATCATGCTGGTAGTCAATTTCTCTCTAAGATTCTTTCTTCAGATGCTTACTCTGGGTTCCTGCCTTGGGTTTCTGCCCTGATGTTTCCAGTAATGAATGAAATTCCTAGAAATGTAAAGTAGAATGACCCCTTTTCTTTCAGAGTTGCTTTTGGTGGTGGTGGCTATAGCAGGAACAGACACTAATTCGGGACAGAAATTGTGCAGTGTTGTGATTTCCTCACTGTTCTGAATTTGTGATTATTATGACAGCGTTTGAACGTTGGTCTAGAAAAGACATCAGTGCTCAGAGCTAAATGGACTATTGTATAAGCACTTGGAAGATAAGAGTGCTGTGAGAAATGCAGATGATGGGGATGTGGCTAGTATAGATTCAGAGCCTCTTAAAGATGCTGTCAGGAATGCTCATGTGATATATTTGAACTAAGAGTCTGTAAAAGTGAAATCTTTGTTTTCCTGGGTCAGTGGATGCTGGCTAGCTAGAGCTAAAAATTATCTATGACTAATGAAAGAGTAGCATCACTGAATTAAAATGTTTCTTAAAGGTACATTGTGGTCCAGTGAGTGGTCAGAATCCTACAGCAAGTTGGCAACAAAACTTGGCACTGTTTAGATCGTTAATCTGATCCTGATTTAACTTTGGTACCTGGTATCTGTCTAGGAATTTGTCCATTTCGTCCAGGTTTTCCAGTTTTGTTGAGTATAGTTCTTTTTGTTTCCACTTGGTTGATTTCAGCCCTAAGTTTATTTCCTGCCTTCTACTCCTCAATAGAGGAATGGATAAAGAAAATGTGGTACATTTACACAATGGAGTACTACTCAGCTATTAAAAACAATGAATTTATGAAATTCTTGGGCAAATGGATGTATCT
>NC_034593.1:128199784-128211786 GCF_900095145.1 Mus pahari | reverse complement strand
ACTAACCAGTACCCCCAGAGCTCGTGTCTCTAGCTGCATATGTAGCAGAAGATGGCCTAATCGGCCATCATTGGGAAGAGAGGCCCCTTGGTCTTCCAAACTTTATATGACCCAGCACAGGGGAATGCCAGGGCCAAGAAGTGGGAGTGGGTGGGTAGGGGAGCAGGGCCGGAGGGAGGGTATAGGGAACTTTCGGGATAGCATTTGAAATGTAAATAAAGAAAATATCTAATAAAAAAAGAAAAGATAATAAAGTTAAAAGAAAATACAAACTTGGCAGATCATGTGTAATACTGCCCCAGATGGTACTGGATTTAAGCGCATGAAGTCCTGGGGAGAAGTTGAGGATTGGAAGCATGTGCCTGGTACAGACTCCCTGAAGACCAATCTGGAGGACATTGGTTAAAAAAAAAAAATGTATCTTCAGTTTCAGTATCAGCCCCCAGGACATTGGTAATACTGAGATCCTGAGAAAACCACCACCAACACAGTCAGCTGTGGAATGGAACCCACTTGAGATAATGTGTGCTGCAGAAGACAGAACTATACTCATGGAGCTCCTCCCATGTGCTGCAGAAGACAGAACTATACACATGGAGCTCCTCCCATCCTTTTGAGAACTGAAGATCAGGATTGAATCCAGGATGCCTGAAATTAAAATGTTTTCACTGTTGAAATTTGGCGCTGTTTCGATCTGATTGTAACTATGCTCTGCTTCTTCCCTCTTGGAATGAAAAAGTCCATAATCTATTTTGGATTTTACAGGCACATGCAGTTAAAAGACTGGATTTTAAAAAGAAGTAGATATTGAAAGTGTTGAAAATGTTTTAAAGATTCCCAGTCTTTTATATTGCAATGTTAACATGAATCTTAGGGACAAATAAGAAAGACAAGTTATGGTTAAAAACGATGTATGTGAGTGTCAGGTTGACATGGGGTCAATTTTCCTGCTGAGTTTTTGTCAGCTTGAAGCAAATAGTGTCACATGGGAAGGGTAAACTTCAAAAACTTGCCTCCATCACATTGCTTGTGAGACATGCATGAGGAACATGTTCTTAATTGCAAAATTAGTAGAGGGGCTGCTAATCCCTCTGCTGGTAGTTCTGTCCCAGGCAGCTAAGGTTGGGATGTATAGGACAAACAGTTGAGTGAACCAAGCAAGCCAGGGAAGAGTGTTCCTCCCTTGGGTTCTGCTTCAGACCCCTACCTTGAGTTTGTTTCTACATTGACCTCCATAGATGATGGGTGATAAATCCTAAGTCCAAGTAAAACCCTTATTCTCCTAGTTGGTTTTGGTTAGGAATTTATCACAGCAATAGCAAGCATACTAGGGTCCTTTATATACTTTTGTCTCTGTACTTTTACAGATGAAGTCACAACAAAATATGTTTCAGTCATAGCGTGCTGATTTCAGTGTCCAATACTGACAAAAGAATAATACAAAGAAGAAAAAAGGCATGTGCAGGATGATTAGTTAATATTAAAATTTAAGTTATGGAAAAATTAAATAAGCGTTTACTAAGCAATACGCAGCCATATCTTTGCATAGTAGCAGAGTTTAGCACGGCTATTTATTATTAATATTAAGCTTTCTAATATTTATTTCAAAGTCATACAGGAATTTATGCTATCATATACTGCTGAATTTCATAATGGATAAGTGTATTATTTAATGTTCTGTTAGCTGCCATCTTAGTATTCTATCAAACTTTATCACAAGGACTTCCTTGTTAGATTTTGGAAAATAAAGAATTATGTATGTTACCACATATACTCCAATAATGTCAGCGACTGACTTTTGAAGACTGACTATAGCACCTTTAGGCAGAACTGTTGTATGGGACTAGGGCAGAAGAGTAACCTTACGAGAAACAGCATCACATCTTCTTAAAACATCAAAACCCTAAAACAGGAAAGCACATACCTTCCAACTATGAGTGCTCCCTAGTGACTTCATTATTATTGTGTGCGTTAACCAACCACTGAGGTCTTAGATATCCTTCCACAAATTCATATTGTCAGATCTTGTGTATTAGATTAAATCAATGATTTTATTATGATTACAGCTAAATATCAATGGTGATTATGATTTTTATCTGTTCAATAAGGATTACATAGAGAATACACAAATCAGTGGCATTTTATTGGCACTATTTTGGTTTGTTTTGGACCTAAGTAATTCTCACAAGATTTTTAAATCAGAAGACAAATGAAACTGCTTCAATCTGGACAAACTTTCATTGTAGAGCAGATGGTGCAACTTGTAAAACTGTCTTTGTTGTGGTGTCTCATCTTTCAGCTAAACAGCAAGGTATAAAGATAAGAAAGGGTTTACTATACAGAAAATTTATTTGTGGAACTATCCTTATCCACGGAGTATTGAAAATTAGTGTTATTTTTCCTGCATGTATAAAAATTAAACACCAGTCTATCCTTTTGCTTAACTCACATAAATATATCCCCAGCTCCCACTCACTCCAAACATTCTTTTCAGTAAATGCTTCAAGTCAGTGGAAATATTCCCCAGCCTTTCTCTGTTGGAGCATATAATAAGTAGGGAAGTAGAAATGAGTAGAAAGTGGAGGGAAGACTTAAGTAAACAGAATGGGGTCTTCTGTCAGAGTGTCAGTGCAGAGTAAAAGAATATCAATTTGAAAAAAAAAAAAACGATTTGTTCTGGAAATCTTGAGAGTAATTACAGAACTTTATCACAGTTGATTAGTCTGTGATAAAATGTATAGTTCAGTAGCTGTGCTCATACATTCTGGAAATTACCAGCACCCATTTATATGGAACCTGTACTGCTTGTTTTAATTAACTGAAATCATCTGCTTGGAATTATGCTCTCAATGTAGCTCACATTTCAATCTCCATAAATTCTCTCTCGGCTTTACTCTGCAGAATGCCAATGGGGCTGCTGCCAATCTACGGGAATATCTAAATGTATCAGCTATGGCAAGGTGTGGAGTGTTTCCCAATCACACAGCAGTGGGGAAAGTTAACTTAACAAACTTTGTTATAATGACATACCCTAAAAAGAAATTAAAAATGTATTTACACTGAATTTTCCACCTCTTGTTTCCCTATTATTTATATCTTAGGTAGCTGACTTGATCAAGAAATTACCTTTTGCCTATACACATATGAAAATAATATTTGATTATTCTTTATAATATTATAGTGAGATCAATAGTATTATCTCTAAAATAGCATTGAATTTTCTACAATGAAGTCACAGATGCATTTAGTAATAAGAAAATAATATTATTATATACATATTTGCCAATAATAACATTGTTAAAATCCTATATTTTAAATTATTTCTTTCTTAAAAAGCTGAAATGGACTATTGTAGAGGTGATCAGTTGGCAAAATGCTTACCTTAAAAGCATTGGGATTAGAAAACACACTGCCAGGACTCTCTTCCTCCCAACAAACACACAGTCACACACACACACACACACACACACACACACACACACACACACAGAGAGAGAGAGAGAGAGAGAGAGAGAGAGAGAGAGAGAGANAGACAGACAGACAGACAGACAGACAGACAGACAGACAGACAGACACAGGTGTGTGGGCAGAGAAATGGATCTTGGTGACTCATTGATCGAATGCTTAGGTGACTTGGCAAGTTCTATGTTAATGTGTCTGCAGGTGGGGGGGGCATAGTATACACATGTGTTTTTGTGTGTTTATGCTTAAGAATGAAAGTAAATATTTTCTTCTGACCCTACATGTACATCCATGATCAGGAAACATAGATCTTTCACACCTACGAAGATACATATACAAAGTTGAAATGAAATGTTGTACAAGTATATTATGTTATATTATATGAACAAGTGTATATTTTAGATACAAGTTAAAATTATGTCTTAAAATTGCATAGTTTCATCCCTTCTCCAGATTCTACTGTTATAAAATAAGCCGGTATGCTAATGTGTCAATACACTTATAAGGTTTGAGTGAGTAAAGCTTACAATAGGTAACACAGTAGTTATTTGAGTCAATATTTATTGTGTGCCTGTCTATCATATCTGTAATGAAATTACTACACTTAAGGTTTTGTTGCTTTTAATTTATCAGAGAGAGGATGTCAAAGCTTGGTGGTCAGATACCAGACTCTCTGCATGTAACATAGCCTGATTTCATTATGGCTCTATTCTTTCCATGGATAGTTCTATGTAAACAGTAGGTACTTAACAAATATTATTAGTTAGCTGTGCAATTAAATTGATAGTACAAATTCTTGTTTCTTGTGCTTTTGGCAAACAGACTAAGAGACTACAATGAGCTAATTTTACCACATGGGTGAGCACAGAGAGTGTTTAATTCAGTCTAATGTTCTTTCCAAATGGTTTAATATTTCCTTGAATTGAGTTTCTTCCTATGCTCAAGCAGAAAGAGTGAAATTCTCTCTGGGAATAAAGCGCTCATCCATGTGATGAAAATTAACTCCTTCAGAGCTCCAGGGAGCTAATGGTAAATTATTTCTTCTGTGGTATGAAAGTGAATCAGATAGTCAATTAATTGTGCCCTAGAGTATACTGCAATGCAGGCTACATTTGTTTAATGCCTTGGGAAGACAATATATGCATTCCTTCTTGGCGGCCATCTAGCTGCATCCTTCTCTTTATTTTCGCCTCATGTGGCTTACGTTTTTACACATGTGTGCAATGAAAAGTGCACATTTATCTAGAAAAACTGACAATGTCACCCACAGAATCTCCTCCTGCTTCGCAGGTTCAGCTCTGACATAATTTCAGTTTCAAATCTTTTCTAAAATAGGGAATCTAATGTGTTGCCTATTGGTCTCATCTGTCTTCTAAGTAGTTGGTATAATCATGACTGTAAGAACTTTATTACTGATTAGTTGTGCTAATTCTGTTGGAAGTTAGTTCTTTGTGAGTGTTTACTCGCTGTTTAGATCAGGATATAACTTACTTCATTGTTTTCTGCCACAAACATTTGTATCTCTAGACAAGGTGGTCTCTATCTTGTCACCTAAGGCAGAAACTGACTGATAATAAGGTCCAGACTGAAGAACTTGGAGGACAGAGGTGACTGTATGTGTCCTATAAAACACCAACTCTTCCATGGTACCAATTTCTATCTGTAAACCTCAAGTCTGACTAACAGGAGGAATAAGTGAAAATGTGCAGGATGTTCTAGCATATTTGAGAAGCAAATAGATTTGACTGTCTATTGCTCTTGAGAGAATGTTTACGTATTTGAAGACATAAAAACATTGCTTGGAGCTTATCTTACACCACAGGAAGTACAAATAAAATAAAAATCCAAAAGGATTTTTTCTTTTTTAAAATTTGACCTTTTATTTATTTATTTATTTACACACCAAAATTTATTTTATTCCGCCCCCCAGTCCACCCTCAGACTGTTCCACATCTCATACCTCCTCCCCACCCCTTGTCTCCATGAGGTTGTCCCCACCCCCTAACTCCCACCCCACCAGACCTCTAAACTCCCTGGAGCCTCCAGTCTCTGGAGGGTTAGGTGCATCTCCTCTGACTGAACCCAGACCTGGCAGTCCTCTACTGTATGTGTGTTGGGAGCCTCATATCAGCTGGTGTATGCTGTCTGGTGGGTGGTCCAGTGTTTGAGATATCTCAGGGGTCCAGGTTAATTGAGACTGTTGACCCTCCTACAGGGTCACCCTACTAAGCTTCTTTCAGCTTTTCCCTAATTCAACCACCAAAGTCAGCAGTTTCTGTCCATTGGTTGAGTGCAAATATCTGCATCTGACTCAGTTGCTTGATGGGTCTTTCAGAGGGCAGTCATTATAGGTCCCCTTTTGTGAACACTCTATAGCCTTAGTAATAGTGTCAGGCCTTGGCACTTCCCCCTGAGCTGGATCCCATTTTGGTCCTGTCACTGAACCTTCTTTTCCTCAGGCCCTTTTCCATTTCCATCCCTGCAGTTCTTTCAGACAGGAACAATTATGGGTCAAAGTTTTGTCTCTGTGCCCTCTGGTTAGTCTAGCGAAGGGTTTATGTATCTTGTTGTTTTTCTCAAAGAACCAGCTCCTGGTTTTGTTGATTCTTTGTATAGCTGGTTTTGTTTCTACTTGGTTGATTCCAGCTCTGAGTTTGATTATTTCCTGCTGTATAGTATACTCCTCTTGGGTGTATTTGCTTCTTTTTGTTCTAGAGCTCTCAGGTGTGTTGTCAAGCTGCTAGTTCTTTATTTCTTCCTTGAACAAGTTAAAGGTTTAAGAGGGGAGTGAAAGATCCCAACTCCAGGAGAACAAACTACATTGCATAATATAACAAATATTTGTATTAGATCTAACTAAGGAGAGAAGATGGAAGTGTCTAGAGTAGAGTCTCATGAAGAAGTGGTGACATTATTGCCTCTACCTTGAAACAAAACAGAATCAGGGTGACATATTACAAAATAATATACATTATAATGGAAACACACACATTGACATGTTTGCATATAAACTTAGCATGAATAAGGAAGAAACCAAAGAAAAATATTATAAGATACTGAGAAAACTATGTACATGGACACTTCATGGAAAGGACATTTTATATGTCAGGAAGTAATGCATGCTCTCAATAGTATCCAAATATCATGAGTTAATTTTATGAAATAGTCCTCATCTAATATCAGATGGGAATAATATCACACTGACATTTCAGTTTGAAGAAAAGCATATTTCATATTCCTAAAAAGAGTAAAGCATTCGTCAGAACATCTGGTCATTTCTGATGAAAAATATGAAAGGTCTACTATGTATTTTATATTAAAAGTCATAGACAGTTTGTGGTTAAAAACAAAGAGTGGCTCCTGTGCTTTTACAAATGCAGTTTCACTGAAGTAATTAGTTGTGACTTGTGAATGTTTTTAGTTTGCAATATTGTAAGCATTGTTGCCCAGAAGAATGTGGAGTTACTAAAGTTCTTCTAAACTCCGCTATAAAACAAGAAGAATGGCATACATAATTTACTTTTATCTATCTCAAAAACATAAATATATATGCATTGTATTCTTTCCTTGAAGTAAAAAAATTCCTATTTTTTATTGCCCCTGGCTCTGTGAAATATTAATATATTTGGAAAGGAATTTGCATAAAGGTGTTGAAGGGCTTAATAGCTATGATGATCTTAATCTATATGAAATGTTTATGATATATGAAAAGCTTTCCATTGTAAGAAAGGATTGTGAAAGCAGGCTATCAAATCAACAAGATAATAATAATTCACGGGTAGCTGATTCTTGATGCTTCACATTTCACAAATTACTATAACGATTGGGCCAGACTCTTTGGAGAGGAATTGCTTTAAAAATAAACTCCATCAAGATGAGCGGTCATAAAATTGGTTTTCTTTAATATGTTATACCTGTTATAGTTGTAGGGATTTCTGCTATGATCTTGTAAAAGATATCTGCAGAGAATTTTTCTTTTCTTTTAGTCCTGCTTCTTGCCTAGAAGACCATTCTCTGATCCTACATTTTCAGATGATTAATAAGGAAAGAGGAACAGCTGAGGGTTACCTGGCATGATTTCGCACCTTTATCCAAATCCATTTTATATATCAGGCTCTCATAGTCAGATGCTATATCATATTAATTGTCAGATAATTTGATATTAATTAAAATAATCAGATCATTTAATGGTAATGCTAATTTTTCCTTTGATAATTTATGTAATATGCTTTTGTAAGTGTATTCTTTTAAAACCCATCTTCTTAGGAAACTATCTTGTATTTGCATCTGTAACTAACACTTTATTAGTTGCATAATTATTCTGCTCTTTGCTTTATTTTGGTCATGTACAAAATAGATATAAGAGTGATATATATTGAATGACTTTTTATATATGAATATGAATACCACATCATACTCTTTGTCTCTGAATCTCTCTCACACACATGCATATAGAATCTAATAGGTAGTTACAGTTTTAAAAATTGTGTAACATTTCTATTTGTTTATTTGCTTACTAATTTATTCACTCATTTATACATTCATTCACTTTACGTCCTGATCAGAGGGGTCCTCCCTTTTCTTTTACCAGTCCAGCCCTTAAAATAGCTCCTCCATTATTTCCTCTCCCATTTTCCTCAGAGAAGGGGAAGCCCCCTTGGTTACCACATAACCCTAGGACATCCAGATGCCTTAGGTCTAAGTGCAGCCTCTCTCACTCAGGATCAACTAGGTATTCCAGTTAAGGGAAGGGTATCTAATGTTAGAGGCAGTTTCTGCTCCAATTATTAGGGGACCCACATGAAGGCAAAGCTTCACATCTGTTACAAATGTGTAGGGGGGTCTAGGTGTTGCCCGTGCATGTACCTTGGTTGGTGGTTCAGGTTCTGTGAGCCTCCATGGGCTCCATGGTTAATTGATTCTGTAGGGCTCCTTTTGTTTTTGACAAATAAATTCTACCCATTCAACCAGAATATGTACCTTTGTTTTAATGTATTGCTGAAATAATATCTTGTGAATCATCTAAGTGCTTCAGAATTGACCAAAAGAATTAACACCTATATTATTACATATAAGTAGCATCTATCTATCTATCTATCTATCTATCTATCTATCTATCTATCTATCTATCTATCATCTTATTGCACTCATTTATGTTTTTAAACACAAATATCTCTAACATAACCTCAAACTGACTTTCAACATCTTTAATTAGTTTTGCTAAGTCTAAATCCACCCACAGAATAATATTAGGAACTTTGCCATTCTGTACATTTAAACTGTAAGGAAACACTAAGTGAAATTTAATGTCTGTAATTTCCCAACATATCAAGATGCAGAGTCCAATGACAAGAACAAGGATAATGTATACCCTGCATTAAAAATAATGTTGTAATTACATGTGCTTACAAATATTTTATAGAAAATATGTTAGATTCACAATAAGTCCTCATAATATCCTTTTGCCCTATGGAGTGGCATAAATTAATATACTTAATACAGTTGGTACTGTCTTGGAAGCTGCCTCCCTTCTGACTAGCTCTCCTAGTAGCAGCAAGTTAAAAATAGTGGGCTGTGGTAGAAAAGCTAGCCAAGCTCATACCCAGCTATGAAGTCTGTGAGAGCAATCAAATTTTGTCTGGCAATATATATTCATGTGTGAAATATGAACATTAATGTTATGGGCATAACCAAGAGCTTCCTAGTTTAAATTAATGCCTATTTCACAGAAGCATATTTATATATATTTGGTACTGTAAATCTGACCAAAAGCCTATGATGGGGAACTCATAGACCACAGGAATAAACACATTATTAATTTGCTAAATGAAATTATGCAACTGCACCCTAAATTGGTATCTCTCTACCGATAGATTGGTGTAGAGCCAGACCTTGTCTACAATCCTCTTAATGCAGTGGTCAATAGTTAACTCAAAGTTTAAAACAGTCAGAGAACATCATCTGTGTAGTGTTCACCATGATAAGACCAAGACCATTACATTGCATCCCACAATGAAGAAGAGAAAAGATCATTAGCGCCAGAGGAAGGGGAGCCGTGGGTCAAACAGTATTTTCTAGGCTCTGTTAGACCACAGCACTCATGAACTCCAGAACCTGTGATTGCCTACACAAGTTCAAGGCTATCAACATTCAACAAAGAGAGAGGAACTCTCAGACCTAAACATTAAGTGGAGAGCTATTCACAGTTGATGGCTATGAGACGAGACAGTTATCTTGTAGAGGTGTGTTCCCTGGAAGTTTGACATTGCTCCAGTGCATGTTAGCCATATCCATACAACACTTGTACTATGGTTTATAGTAATTAAAAATTGTATATGAAATTGGGATGGGTAGGGTATCAGTATGCATCAGAAAACATAGAGAGAAGGATGGTGGTGAATATGCCATAAATAATTACTCTATGCATGAATGTACAAAGATTTTAGACTCAGAAACACTATCCTCTTCTTATAATCCTTCAGCTGCACTCTGATATATCATATGAAGGATTTATTATTTTATGAAGACAGTACTTTGGTATTTTTAGTATACAGTCCAGATATGACTATGTGTGATTGACACAGAACTTCTGAATGAAGTTACTCTACAACTCACAGATCACTGCTGTGTATAATCGTTATTTCCACTTGAAAACATCAAGGCATAAACGAAGCCTTGTTAGGCATCAATAAATGTTTATGTGTTTATTTGAAATGGAAGTGCCCTGGTTGGTTTATTTATTTGTTTATTTATTTGTTTGTTATGATGTTTCTCTACAGCCTCCCTGCTATCTTACTTGAGATTAGGCTTCATTTCAAAGAGAAATTAAGTTGCCCTGAAATTTTTTAACTTGTAAATATCATAGAAGAAATAGCACTATGAAAATATAATTATATGAGTTAAATAATAACTTTAGGAGTTAAGCCACTTTCACTGAAATGCACAGACTGATTCCTGCCGTGAATATTTACAAGCTGCACATCAATTTGGACACAGTAGACTCTTATAGTTTATAAAGATAACATTTTTGTTTACATATAGAGTAGAAATATGTAACCAAAAATAATTTCCAAGATGCACTTCTCATGTTGAAAACCGTCCCTAGGCCTTTGTCTACTGTCTGAGAGAGTTTAGAATTTTATTAACATTTTTTTAATGAATGCATAAAGGAACTGTTGGAAAATTATCCACACATATACATTTAAGGCAAGAATAATATGGTTTCAGAATGAAATTGCTTACACGAATGCTTTGCAAATATATCTGACTATTGCATACGTTGAGATAAAATACTAGAATTGTTCCTAGTTTCCTATATAGGAAAAACACAATTAATTTTTTTCCTTTACCATAACAGGGGGTCTTAGTCAAAATCTAACATGTATCTGACTATGTATTAAGTCATATTTTTGATTTATAGTTATAATTCATTTTGGCAATCACAATACAAGTGTCTATTCATGTTCATCATGCTTATCTCTAGATCTCATCAGCTACAAAATGCTGTGTTAATGATCAAATGTTTTCAACATGCTTTACCTAATAATAACGCACATAGGGATGGGACGTGGCTCTTCAGTCACCATCACTTGCTGCTGTTGCTAAGAATCCAGATTTATTTCCAGCACCTAAATGGTATGTCACAATTATATGCTCCCTAGTTTTGGGGGGATTCTTTTCTTCTGGTCCCCATGGACACAAGGAAAACACATTCTGCATAGTCATATGTGCAAAGAAAATGTTCACATACATAAAATAAACAAGTTTATCTTTATATGTGTACAGAATAGATTCTCTGTTAAAATTATTAGCATGGAGTATATACACAGCAATTTTCTATTGGGCTCCTGACATGAATTTTCTATCTTGGCTCCTGACATGAAAGTTGCCTAAGAAGAGAGAGGTCCAGAACAAAATGCGAGAAGCAAATGGCTGTCCTCCTACATGAGAATAGCTTAGAGACTTGGTAGAGCCATGAATGTCTCTGCAGAAGCCAATGAAATTTTTTGGCTAGCTGGTCCTCATGACTTATTATTACATTCCATTCTTTCTTATGGCACGGTGTGGGGTTGAATATTACAGTTTTGTTTTGTGGTCCAAACAGACATAAAAATTGACAGATTTGTTTCCCTTGCTTGCTTAATATAGAGCAGAGAATCACCATTAGCTGATTTGTGCATACCATATATTCCATACATGTGTTAAGAAAAAAAGGTCCAATAGTGTTACTTTTTTTTAATATTTTTTAATATATTTATTATTATTTTCTTTAATTACATTTCAAATGCTATCCCGAAAGTTCCCTATACCCAACCCTCGCCCCTGCTCCCCTACCCACCCACTCCCACTACTTGGCCCTGGCCTTCCCCTGTGCTGGGTCATATAAAGCTTATAAGACCAAGGGGCCTCTCTTCCCAATGATGGCTGATTAGGCCATCTTCTGCTACATATGCAGCTAAAGACTCGAGCTCAGGGGGTACTGGTTAGTTCATATTGTTGTTNCACCTACAGGGTTGCAGCCCCCTACAACTCCTTGGGTA
>NC_034593.1:128188006-128199355 GCF_900095145.1 Mus pahari | reverse complement strand
TCAGTGAGTGCATATCTAGTGACTTCTTTTGTGATTGGGTTACCTCACTAAGGATGATATCCTCCAGATACATCCATTTGCCCAAGAATTTCATAAATTTAAAGTTTGTGTGTTTATAGAACAAAAGGACCAGAAACCAATGAAGACAAAGCATCCGGCCTCAGGTTTTCAAGCATTACAGACTACTTCAGCTCCTCAGTTGACATATATCTGTGTCTATGTCTACATCTACACCTATGTCTATGTCTATAATATATGTACGAGACACATCTTTATATTTTTATATTTTTGCTTTAGGTAAATGTATAAGAGCCTTCTATACAACTAGTTATAAAATGACTGAACTTTGATCCACATTTTAACAAACATTACATTTATCTATCACATACATCCAATATACATCCAATATACATCCAATATCACATCCAATATACACCCTGGCAGACATTATCTGTGTTCATTTTAGACCATGGCACATATTGCCTTGACATCCGTGGCAAATATTTAACCTTTCATGTATTACAGTTTCTTCATTAGCTGTTAAAAATAATGATTTGAATTGAATGAATATAAGGCTACTGCTACTTTACATGTGAAGTGTTGCAAAAAGGGCATGATAAGCATACATTGTAATTATGTTGACAACTATCTCACATGTAAATCAGCTTAGCACTTGTTTAAGATTTTATTTATCCATTCCCTCTATTTTCTATATTTTTCGCTTAAAAGTAAATTAAATTTCATGAGAGTATATCTTCTATTACATATATATATCCTGTGTTCAATAAAGAAAAAGCATATGATGTACATTTATATATATATGTGTGTGTGTGTATATGTATACATGTATATATATATATATTACACACATATATGTGTATATATTACATATGTATTTATATGTATACTATATATGTATAATATATTATAATATATTATATATATGTATAATGTATACATGATATATTGAAAATACTTTTGTATGCATTATAGTTTGATCATGGTTTCACCACTCCCAACTCCCCCTGATCTTCTTCTCAGAAAGGCACACCTTTTCTTTATCTCTCTCTCTCTCCTTAGAAAATAGGCATGCTTTAGGATGCTTCATATGATACATGTGCCTGCGCCATCATGGAAATTCAGTCATGATCGTCATTAGGTCCCACACATGCACTAACATACCACTGATGAGAGATTTCAGACCTTTACTCTTTTCTTCTTCCTGAAGGAGTTGGAGAAGGTGTAGATCAATAGGAAGGAAACAGATTCAACTATAGATTCTCAAATTTAATTCACATTTCCATTACTTGCCTGTGAGATTTTCTGTCAGTCTTTGGATTATAAGCTTGAGTGTGGTCACACATTTGGGTCTCACAAGATCCCCAAAGCACACTGAGGTCACAGAAGGCACTGGGTAATATGGCTCAGTAGGCTCGAGCATCCCCTGCAGTATATTCCTTCAGTCAGTGGAAGCCCTGGACACTAAATACTCTGCTTTTATTTTATAGTCACTGTGTATGGTGTTAGGCATTTAAGAGTGAAGAAAAGAATTTAGCTTAGTTCATTCATAGCTTTTAACATTTGGGTGTATAGGGGGAGAGTTGAAAGAGAATCAGGTATACCCTAATTGGATGTCAATTTCTTTGGAGTAAAATTTTCTCCTCAAAGCCTTCATTTATTAAATGGTTTCACTAAGGCAATGTGAACGCTTCTTTAATTATAGTACTTTTAAACTATTATATTCAATTTCATCATGTAATTGCAGTGGCTGTGGAGTTGCTTAAGCTTAATATAACAATTTTCTCTAGTTCTTAGGCTCGCAAATGAACAATCTGCTATCTATAGTTCTAGAATGTAAAAGAAGAGGACAAACTTATCTTCTCATGCTTCATCTCAAGTTTAAACAGTATTCAATCACTGTAGACTCTTGTTTTGATATTATTCATTCTACTGAGATGTAAAGGAGAAATAGTCAGAGCACAGAAACATAACCTCAGATGGTACCATTATTTAAGATCAGGTAAAGGAATCAAGTGATTTCTAGATCAAGTATCACTTTGCCAACTGACTGAGTGCTGAGTGAAGTCATATAGTTTACACAAACATTTATATTTACTTATTCTTCAAATAAATATAATTAGTGTAATGGAGTCATTTGGGAAAATAGATTGTATTGCTGATGGACTCATCAACTTTAGAATCAACTATTTATTTATTGTGTTTCATACCGTACATTCAGATTATAACTTGCAGATGTGAATGAAATGCATTAAAGTTTTTTACTGTATGGAATACTTATTTAGATAAAGAGAGAAAAGTTAAGAGAGAAAAGTTAATGGACATAATATTTTCGGGAATACACCATGTACTCAAAGTATCATTTTCTGTCTTTTGGAAATTGGAAGTGAAGAAGCTGATACAGAAAGCTAGAGTGGTGATTGTGATAGTGGAATATATCCAGAAGTGTTCCTGCTAACAGTCTCATAATAAAGAAGAATATTGGATGTACTCAACACTTCCAATATGAATGCACAAGTATCCGAGGACATTATTTAATTCACTTCAGCTTGAATCGAACCATGTCCTATAAAAATGTCACATTAGACATAGAATAAGCAGACATTTCCTTTCTAAATGCCATTATTGCACTCTCAGAATTCAGACACATTTTAAAACAACTGATCAACTTCGATGTCCATAAGAATGTTTACTCTCCCCTCTCTAGCAAATATGTTAAAATGAAATCTCTGTATGACGTTGCATTACTTTGCTTGAGCCATGGTGAGTAATTTCCTTGAGTCTGTTTGAGCTACTTTTTCAGTCTGTAGGTCCAAATGAGGTAGGAATGCTCACAATGGTTGAGCAAGCCAGTTGAGACTTCACATCTTTCAAGAATGACATAAACCAGAGACTTCCAGACTATATGACATGGTCTCCATGGAAAAAATCTTGGTCAGCAAGTGAAGAGAATTCTCACATCCTTGTCCACATCAGATTTTGCTAATGAATCATGACAATTTCTTACACAGATTCCTGAGAGAGATTCAAAACTCTTAAAGTAGCCTTCTGGGCAACCAATCCCAATCAAGCTGAGATGGCTTTTAAGATAAAACACAAAAAGGCTTCAGTCAATAAAGATTAAAAGCTCTTTCAAAAAAATTGATTCTCCTCAAACATCCTTGACTGTTCACCTCCCTATAGACAGGGGATGATCCTCTAAGTGAGCAAGAATATAATTCTATTCCCCAATTTCTATACCAGCCTGGAACCTTGCTGCCAGACCATCTGGTAGCTTTTCAGTCATCAACATGGTAGATAGGCTCAACCCTCCTATGATGTTCTCTGACTCATTATAGACATGTTTTCTGAAAAATAATAGATAGATAGATAGATAGATAGATAGATAGATAGATAGATAGATAGATAGATAGATAGGATGGATTTATTACTTCTAGATAAATTACTAGACAAGTCTTCTGCACAAAATACCCTAGCTCAGAATCTGCATTCAGGAACCATAATGTAAGACAATAATTGAAGAAGATTTCTCCTTTCTATGAATTAAGAATATAATTTCCCAAATATGTATCTAAATGTGGTACTGATAAATTATTACAGAGAGAGAATAAAATGACATTTTTCGAACACAGCATTTTGTTTTACCTAATGGTATTGTAGATCTCAGAAATGTTTAGTTTACCTATAATATACATTGTTGTAAATGATTATTCTTAATTTAAAAGTCCCGGTGCTCCCAGAAATAAGATGGGGACTCAAAATGAATTTTCATAATACCTTGGCCATATAGCTAATCTCTTCTCTGACATTAAATTAAATTAAAGATATCTCTTTTTTTAACATAAATTCTGCCATGTCATTGGTTACCATGCATCAATCTCAAGTTTTCTCTGGCAGATCTCCCATGCCTGAATCTTTTCCAGAATTCTTTCTGCCTCCTATATGTCTCACCTTCCATTTGCTGCCTAAGCCATAAGCCATAGAATGGAGACATGAGGAAAGGGTCTGTAGAGAGATCATAGAAACAGCTGAAGACCAAAGAGCAGGACCAATAATAATATGCAAGTATCACAGGGGCAGGTCTCAGAGGTAGCCAGGTTACCACAGGTAGATCATCTAAAAGCTCAGCTATTGAGGTATAATTTTAAATAAATATTGTTTCTCTGTGTGGTTATTGGGAACTAATATAAGGTAAAGAAATATAGATACCGAATTAATTCACTTCTAACCTTTATATTAAGAATAATTCTGCTTTCCAATCTGAGCTGGTACCCTGAGCAGACCTTGGGTGCTAGCTCCACACCCAGTCCCACACTTCCAGAAAAAGCTCTACTTTCACAGGCTCTATAAACACACCAAGGACCATATGATGACAGGATCTCAGGAGCTTGGTTAAATGAGGATTTCAGGATTCCAGAAGCAGCTTGACTCCCAGGAGCTCTGACACACTCAGGATCACAGGGTCACATGATACCATAATTATAGGATCACAGAGGCAGCTGGACTCTCAGGAGTTCTGACCCAGCAAGGATCACAGGAGAGACAGGCTTCAGTCAGAGACAGAGAGAGCGGGTAGCACTAGACATAACCAGTTGGTGAGAGGCAAGTGTAAGAACATAAGCAACAGAAACCAAGGCTACTTGGCATCATCAGAACCCAGTTCTCCCAACATAGCAAGTCTTGAATACACAAGCACACCAGAAAAGCAAGATTCAGATGTAAAATCACTTGTCATGATGCTGATAGTGGACTTTAAGAAGGACATAAATAACTCCCTTAAAGAAATACAGGAGAATTCATGTAAACAGGTAGAAGCCCTTAAAGAAGAAACAAAAAGTACCTTAAAGAATTACAGGAAAACACCAACAAATTGAACGAATTGAACAAAGCCATCCAGGATCTAAAAATGGAAATAGAGATACAAAATAAATCACAAAGGGAGATAACGCTAGAGACAGAAAACCTAGGAAATAGATCAGGAGTCATAGATGCAAGCATCATGAACATAATAAAAGAGATAGAAGAGAGAATCTCAGGTGCAAAAGATAGCATGGAAAATATTGACACAATAGTCAAAACGCAAAATGAAAAAAGCAAAATGCTACTAACACAAAACATTCAGAAAATCCAGGACACATTGAGAAGACAAATGCTAAGGATAATAGGTTTAGAAGACAGCAAAGATTCCCAAATTAAAGGGCTAGTAAATATCTTTAACAGAATTATAGAAGAAAACTTCCCTAACCTAAAGAAAGAGATGCCCATGGACATATATGAAGCCTATAGAACTCCAAATAGACTGGATAAGAAAAGAAATTCCTCCTGTCACATAATAATCGAAACACCAAATGCACAAAACAAATAAAAAAACATTCAAAGCAGTAAGGGAAAATGTTCAAGTAACATATAAAGGCAGACCTATCAGAATTACAACAGACTTGCCATCAGAGAATGCAAAAGTCAGAAGATACTGGGCAGATGTCATAAAGCCCCTAAGAAAACACAAATGCCAGCCCAGACTATTAGACCCAGCAAAACTTTCAATTACCATAGATGGAGAAACCAAGATATTCCATGATAAAATGAAATTTACACAATATCTTTCCACAAATCCAGCCCTACAAAGGATAATAGATGGAAAACTCCAATACCAGGAGGGAAACTACACCCTAGAAAAAGCAAGAAAGAGCTCCCAAGGACTAAACTACCAACTAGAGCTCCCAAGGACTAAACTACCAACCAAGGAGTACACATATAGGGACTCATGACTCCAGCTGCATAAGCAGCAGAGGATGGACTTGTTGGGCATCAATGGGAGGAGTGGCCCTTGGTCCTATAAAGGCTCAATGCCTCATTGTAGGAGAATACCAGGGTGTGGAGGCGGGAGTGGGTGGGTGAGCAGGAAACACTCTTATAGAAGCAGAGGGAGAGGGTCGGGATAGGGGCTATCTGGGGGTTGGAAATTGGGAAAGGGATAACACTTGATGTAAATAAAGAAAGTATCCAATGAAAACAGTAAGATCCATGTCTTAGTTTTTCTATTCCTGCACAAACATCATCACCAATACGCAATTTGGGGAGGAAAGTGTTTATTCAGCTTACACTTCAATGTTGCTGTTCATCACCAAAGGAATTCAGGACTGGCGGTCAATGTCTGACCTGTTTAATATCTCATGGAGACTCTGACTTGGAACTCCACAATCTCTCTACCCAGCTTGCTAGGTTCTCAATGGCTGGTCACTAACACACCAACCCTGTGCATCAAATACCCCATGGCCTTTGTGGTGCATCTCTGGCAATCCCATGCTTGAACCCAGATTAGCTGGTGCATGAAGGAAAATGCAATACAAAATTAGTTCAGAATCAATGCTAACTCAAACTCTGGGTGCAATAAAGAAAACCTAATCTTGTCACCTTTATTAAAATCTGATTCCTCCAGTGGTGAATCCTTGCAGATGTGCCATGATACCAGGAAACTCTAGCAACTACTTATTACCCATATGCTGTCTCCATTCCAAAAGGTTTAACTCTCTCTTGCTTCCTGTCTTCCTCTGTCAAACCTGGAAGTCCTGGCTACTCACTAGTGATTGGCTCCTTTATTCCTTAGGGGATTAGTTCAGAAGAAGCCACCTGAGTATGTGACTCATTCCTCATTCCAGATAACCTCTCCCTGGAGAGCAGAATTAACATAAAAATACAAGCAGCACAGAGCTATCCACAACATTGACCTTGT
Source organism: Mus pahari (assembly GCF_900095145.1). NCBI lineage: Eukaryota > Metazoa > Chordata > Mammalia > Rodentia > Muridae > Mus > Mus pahari. Next base: position 128,192,604 of record NC_034593.1, on the reverse strand, counting down.
TTTCCTTTCTCTACATCCTGAATCCTGTGGTTAGAAACTCAAACTAACTCTGGCAATCTGTTCTAATCTTCTAGTCCTTCTCTCTCTGGCTCATTTTGTCTTTACCTGCAACCTGTCTCTGTAAAACTCTCTCTCTCTTTCTCTCTCTCTCTCTCTCTCTCTCTCTCTCTCTCTCTCTCTCTCTCTCTCTCTCTCCCTTTCTTTCCCCAGCTCTTAAGCCACTGACTCAACAAAACTGATTATTGCTCAGAGATCTGCATGCCTCTGTCTGCCTCTGCATGCCTCTGTCTCCTGATTGGTGGGATTTAAAAGCATGTGCCACCATACCTGGATCTAAATTTCTTTACCCGAGACTTGCCCTGTACCATGCTGGCCTGGAACCCAGAGATCTGCTTGCCTTTGTCTCCTGGATTACAGGCATGTCTGTATTCTAGTCAGATAAGATCCCTTTCCAGAGAAGCCATGTTTCAGGATAAAATTCCTCTACACAGATCTTTGAAGGGGGGAAAAAAGAAAGAAAGAAAGAAAGAAAGAAAGAAAGAAAGAAAGAAAGAAAGAAAGAAACAAACAAACAAACAAACAAACAAACAAACAAAAAACCAGAATGATCCAGTTATCTCAACACCTGTAACTTCTTGTGTGGTTGTTTTGTTTTGTTTGGGGTTTTTTGTTTGTTTGTTTTTGTTTTTTTGTTTTTTTTGTTTTGAGATAGGGTTTCTGTGCGCAGCCTTGGTTTTCCTGGAACTCACTGTGTAGACGAGGTTTGCAGTGAATTCCAGCAAGTGTTGGAATTAAAGATGGCCATTACCGCCTAGCTTTTTGTCATGTTTTTGTTTGTTTGTTTTGTTTTGTTTTGTTTTTGAGCTAGGGGCTTATGTTTTCCCAGACTGGCCTTGAACACATAGCAATCTTCTTGCCTCAGCCTCCAAAATCCTGGGCTTACAGGATTTTTGAATACTACATAATTCCATTGCATATAGATTACAGATCCCTGGTTTAAGATCACCCTTCAAGGCCTCATTCATACTGAACACAAAGGTCACATTAGAGAAGACAAACCAGCTAGTGGCTACCAGTAGCTCTGCTGGGATAAACTGGTCTGGCACTGCCCACCCGTCAGAGTTTCCCAAAAACCCTTGAAGCAGACAATGGCTGCTCCAAGATGGCGACTCCCATGCAGAGGCTCACAGATCTGAGGCAAGCTGAAACCAATAAGCAACATGTAAGATGTCAGAAATGCTTGCAACTTGGACATTGGACTTATGAATGCAAAAAGAAAAGAAAGTACCGACACAGGCCTTCGAGAGCAGCAGAGCTGAAGAAAGCTTTAAAAGAAAAAGAAAATAGATTATTTCGGCAAAGCATCAGAGAGGCCAACATAGAGAGAAAGACCGAGAAGAAGAGATCTAAGGGTGTCACGACTTCCAGTACCTCTAGCAGTGACAATTCAGCCTGTGAGTCTTCATCAGAGAATGAGACATCTGCCCCATCCTCTTCAGAGGACAGTGACTCAGAAGAAAGCCTCTCTAGTTCCTCCTCCCCAGCCTATTCCTCCTCCTCCTCCTCCTCCTCCTCCTCCTCCTCCTCTTCCTCTTCCTTCTCTTCTTCCTCCTCCTCATTCTCGGATTCAGACTCCAGTTCCTCCAGCAGCAGCAGCAACAGCAGCATTACCGAGGCAGCTCTGATGATGAGCCACCAAAGAAGAGGAAAAGAAATAGAACTCTCTGTACATTAGTCCAATGGATCGCAATCATTTGTGACTCCCAAGGGAACTGAAAACATGCTCAAGCAAACAAGTTAACAAGTTAGCTGGTCAGACTTGTTAAAATCCAGAACTTTCTAAGTATTCATATATGAATGTGTGTGTGTGTGTGTGTATGGAATGAATATGCTTTTTTGCTGTTGCTTTTCTTTTTGTAAAGGCTGAGTCTCATTTTGTAGGCCTGGCTGGCATTGATTTCAGAGAGCTCTGCTTCACTTAATGTTGGGACTAAAGATATGAGTCACCATGCTCTGCTATTGTTGTTAACATTTTTTTTTAAATATTTGAACTCCATCTGTAATACATAATCCAAACTGAAAACCAAGAAATCTGCTTCAGTGACAGAAAAAAAAGTCAATTTTTTTCCTGCCTACGAAATGAATGCTTTATGTGGGTATATGTGAAGTTGTGTATGGGACAGTCTTTGATGAGAATATCCCTAGGTCTTGCAAACTTTATATGCCCCAGTACAGGGGAATGCCAGGGCCAAGAAGTGGGAGTGGGTGGGTAGGGGAGCAGGGCATGGGGAGGAACTTTCAGGTTAGCATTTGAAATGTAAATAAAGAAAATACCTAATAAAAAAAAGTTCAAAAAAAAAAAAAAAAAGAAGAAGAAGAAGTTTCTTGTGCTCTTTTGGCTGTGTTTATTATGTGAGATTTAATGCATTGTTATTGTAAGTAGTTTTACTACTCTTAATAAATGTGCTCTATTTTATGTTTGTATTAAAAAAGGAATAATTCATTTATAAATTGCTTATCAGAAGTTTAAGGCAACCAACAACCCACATGGTCATATTCATCATTCAAAAAGTGTGCTTCCTGTTACCAGTTTCTGGCTTAGTTTTTTTTCTGTTACTGTAACATTGCAACACGGAGACAACTTATGAACAAAAGTATTTAATTTGCTTTTCATTCAAGAGAATTAGGGACATAAACCCACAGTGAAAGCATAGCTTTGGGAAAAGCTGAGAGCATTCCTTGAATCAAAAGCAGGAGTCAGAATCATGTGGAAAATGTTACATTGTCTAGTTAAGATGTCAGCATGAAAGTGACAGTCCTTGGCTGTTATAGAAATAAAAAAAAATTATGATTTTTGAGCATATACAAATTTGTGTATTATTTAATACAACATATATTTCAAAACAATATTCACATTTGTAGCAGGAAAACTGAGTGTCAGTATAAGAAACTGCAATCTTTTTACATCTGTATTACCAGAGCTTTCTTTAAAGGGACAGCTTTCTACTTGGTCAACATTTCCGACTGGTCTTTGCATGTTTTAGCAAAGTGGGGCATGAAGCAAATTTACTTAAAATGAATAATGTATCATTAAAATGTCAGAAAAGTTATGTTCCCACTCTTCACTTTGAGGAAATGTTACAAATATTTAGTTTAAGTGTATCATTAGCATATTAAATACATAGGGCTGAATATACATTCTATGGATGTGTTAATCAACCCTGAAAAATTTTCCTTATAATTTTATTAACCTTTTTATATAAATGTTGACTATCTGTGCAAATTGTTAAAAACCTGCTTATATAATTTCACTTAAGAAATTATCATGAAATTGAATTTAAATATTAAAGACTTTAATTATTACATTAAACATTTAACTTATCCTGATTATTTCTACATATAGTTAATATTGCTGGAAGGCTCGGTGTGCCTCTTAATACAATAAATATACAATAAAATATATACTATCCATAGAAACATTTCAAAAAATGACAAATTTATTTTTAAAACAATCTTACTACAGAATAATTTTACATGTTATGATTAAAGACTTTTGTTGAGATATTGCTCCTAAAGAGAAAGGTATATGTGAAGCAAAACTGGTGGAAAAGCTTGCTTTAGAAGCTCAGAGACAGAGGAGGAGAATGGGCTTGTGTACGCCATGATAAACATGCTAAGGTCATTTTCACCGTTAGTCCTTTCTTTGCACCTTGATTGAGACAGTCTCACATTGTTCATACCTGCCTCCACAGGTTAGGTGCCCAGAAGCATCCAGCCATTTCCCAGCAGAGCAGGCTTGGTTACACACACTTGGGCTTCTGTGTGGGGCTTTAAATCAGGTTCCGGAGATCTGAGTTGTCAGGCCTGGCAGCAAGTACTTTTGTCCACCCAGTTTCTCCATGCACAGATGTCTTTAAACAATATTTTTAAAGGTTTTTTTTAAAAAAAAAACCAAAAACAAAAACAAACCTTTCCTATTTCTATTCTCTTTTTTCTGGTGATGATTAAAATATTATAATTCTAATGATGTCTGGCATTTTTGCCCAGTGTATACACCCACAGCGAGTATTAAGTATTATTTTGGCTAAAGTTTACATTCTATATTATAGATATAGTTCAAAAACTTCCTTTTAACCTTCATCCTGTTTTAGAATTTTGCTACATATGAGCATGTACTAGCTAATATATTCAACCCCCAGCCTATGGAGGACATTTCTCATTAAGTTATCCATGTTGTTGAGGTTTGTGTATGCTTAATTAATAATGCTCCAAATCATTTATTTATATATAATCTGTGGGCCAAAACTTACATTTAAATGTGGGCACATGTTCAGAAGGCAACTTAGGAAGACTCAAATTAAAAGACAGTGGGAACTTCTGAATGACATTATTTTATAGAGTTACACTCTCAAGTTTAATTATGAAACTGCTAGCTTCTTAATATTTAATTCCTTTAGAATCACAAGTATATATATTCTATGGTCCTCTGTGATTTGATTTTTAATAAGTTGTATTCATATGTACACTTAACATTTAATTATTCTACTAAGTGACATCCTCAATATTAATCCTTCCTTCCTTCCTTCCTTCCTTTCCTT
>NC_034593.1:128174145-128187364 GCF_900095145.1 Mus pahari | reverse complement strand
TTCTCTCTCTCTCTCTCTCTCTCTCTCTCTCTCTCTCTCTCTCTCTCTCTCTCTCGTCTCTCGTTCTATTATGTTTTGTAGTTTACTTGTAATTGTTAAACCTTTGAATGAATACTTTTGGGATAGAATCATATTTTGTTACTTGCTTGTTACTTTATGTTTCATAAATACATACTGATTTCAATACATTTACAAATAAATTATCGCTTTAGTAGTTTCATGACAATATGCTCTATGGGTACATCACACTCTAAGTTCTATAATTCAATTATAAGGAATTACCAATTCATTTCTCCAATTCTTACAATAGAATTTAGTATGAATGCTGTACCTTTCCTTATTTTGTTTCTTTAGTAGAAGTATAATTTGTTTGAAATTTTAAAATGAAGTTTCAACTAGTAATTAAAACATATTTCAAACTGGAAAACAAAATTAAGAAAAAAATCATTCCCACACAGCAAAATTAGCACCTGAAATTCGATCTTAAGAAATATTAAATTAATACTATTATAAAATGTCAACAGTGAATGAATGCTTATTCAGCACTGTGCTACATATTATACAATTTTATTAAAATTTTTCATCTTTTTTTCCTAGTGTTTCTTTATAATCTTAAGAATTATTTAGGAAACAAAGTACAAATTTAATATGAATTTCTACCTGTTATTTTCCACATTAAATAGAAAAACTTACATCTTAGGTGCTTAATATGGGTTAGTGAATAAAAGTGACTGTTACCAAGTCTGACATCCTAAATTTAATCCCTAATATACGCATAGTAGAAGAATACAACATTTACAAGTTATTTTATGACCTCTCTATGAGTGCTGTGGTATACAAAAACCCACCTATATATACATAAATAAATAAATGCAAAAATAAATATGCCTGTTAATTGACTTAATTGTTATTTGTCTCACCAAATATTAATATAAATGGCATTAACAATCAAATGTAATATTCCAAAACAGTGGATAACTAACATTGAAACTTATTACACTATAATTATCCAAATATCTATAATATTTACTTTAAAATAAGATATGTACATTCATAAGTTCTTCTACGTTTGATTTTTTTACAAGCTTTCATTTCGAAGTTGAATTAAGAAATATTGCCTTTTATTGATAAGTAGTTGAGAAAAGGGAAAATATGCTTATTAGCTTGCCTAGAAAGCAGAAGAAAGTCTTTGATACCAACCTTTGAACTTGGTAATTTCTGAAGAGTTCAGGAGGTAATGAGGTATCACAACCTACACAAAATAAGTAATTTACAATAATTTCATTCTTTAAAAATTCACTGACTTCTCTTCATTTTGACTAAGATTGAAAGAGAATGTAGTCATTAGGTTGAAAGGATAACTTCCCCTGGAAAAATCACTTAGGACATCCCCAATGTTGATATGTTTAACAAATGCATCCATCAGAAGACTTGTTCATTGGTAATCTGTCAAGCTCATTTTGGTTAATACAAAGTTCCTACATTATAACTGTATTTATGCTTTCAAATTTTAGTATTGGCAAAATAGTAGTAGTTACTGATATTTCTGAAAGGAATACTCTGACTTGAGAATATATGTGCCAAATTGTCCAAGTCTGGGTACTTATGCTTTCTCACGTCTGTCCAGTAAAATTATATTTAAGGAAGAGGTAGCTAGTATACTTTGCAAATCAAGCAGTTGACAATGTTGATCTTTGTAAACAGCACCATATTCAGAAACCTGACACTGCTTTGCATCAGTGATCTCAGATCACATGGACTGTGAAGTAGACAATGCTCTCCTGACTAACATATAGAGAGTTTACTATAAAGTATGTGATGGCTTCCTCAGAATAGGGATCAGGACAGTTGGGTTGGAGATTTAACAATGGAAATCAACATTTGTTTATCTTTATGTGTTGTCATCATTCAGATGTATACTAAGCATCCATGTTGGTAAGACTAATGGTGCTGCTTCCTTGACAAGCTAACACTGAAGGGAAGGATCTCACAGAGGCCTCAAATGTAGATAAAGAAAGATGGGTAACTCAGGAATACAGAGATGGTGAGCATAATTCCCCCAAAGGAAGGTCCCCCAAATAGGTAATCCAATGCTCAGTGATCAGCCTTGAAATTATATACATACAAGTAACATTACAAGTTGCTGAACATATTTTATACATATATGTGTGCAAAATATATGCATATACATATCACATCACACACATATTTAAAGGTATGTATGTATGTATGTATGTATGACAACAAATTAATTAAAAAGAGACCAAAGACCATAAACCTGAGAGAGAACAAGGGAATGGGGACATGGGAAAACATGAAAGGAGAAAAGGGAAAGAGAAAAATGAAATAACTTTAATTTTAAAAAAAGATAATAAATTAAGGGTTATTTATCTGACTGAGTACCAAATTGCGTGGATCATATATACAGTGAGATCAGAAACTAGAATGGGTTTAGAAGGATAGTGGTATGAATGAAGTGAGAGGCAATTTTTCTCTGAAGATGAGTTGGGCATTTCTGTGAAATATCTTGGTGAAAATGATGCATATACACAGATACATGAGAAAATTGCTGCACATCTATTGAATCAAAGTCTACATAATGATTTATAGTAACCACGTGAGGATACAGAATATAGGACAATAGGGCAAGTAGGAAAAATGTAAGTGGAGTATAGAATTAAGCATGAAGTAAAACACTATGATTTTTTTAAAGATATATAGACCTTGTCACAGTGGTGAGAATTATCCGATGCCCTTTATGTTAAAATAGGTATGAACAAGCATAGAAGACAAGACAGTGTTAGTATTTGGCTTCAGCAGAGTTCTGAGATAAATCCAGATAAAGAATAAGAAGTCCGTAGGGAAAACATTCAACCACCTAAGTGGTTCCTTGGCATGGAAGACTTGTTCACTACTACTACATGGGAAGCATTGTACAGTATGAGCCATCTCCAGCCATGACGTGTGTGTCAGTTAACTCAGATGCAATGTCTGAGTAGGCAGTTATTGTTCTCTCACTGTTACAAACATCAGAAAAGGCATTTTAATTGAAGATGACTTCCCACTGGGTTACTTTCTGTTATAAAATAAGGCTGTTCTGAAAAATAAGACGAAATGCAGGTCTTAAAAATGTAGAAAGGGGACACATATATGAAAGTGGATAGGTAAATATCTTCTAGATTATTAAGTTTTCCATATTTATAATTCCCATCAGAATACATGAAGAAATAAAGAAAGTATATTTTAAATAACCCGAGAGAAAAAAATAGAGGAAGGATAACCACACATCAAGATTATATAACCGTAAGGCAAGCTTTAATAGTAAGGTGGAGAAACTGAAAGGCAACCCTGACATAGTAGGTTACGGAGGTTATTGTGATTGCAGGGTGATGGGGAAGCCACCCTTTGGAAATGAGTGAAGAGCAAATATTACAACCTTTTTGAATTCTGCTTCCTTTGATCAGGAAGGGCATATCCAAGATCCTCTACAAATAATTTCTCAAGCTCAGGGAAACATCCACCATGGGAAGTGTCCAAACTGTCCCATTCAGGAAGCTGTGAACTTTAGGTATAATTTTAACACTTCATGCATACTCTTAAAACATGCAAATGATATTTTGTATCTGCCTGGGTTTCCTCTTCTACCCTTGTTATTTCCTCCTTTTTTCTTTTTTATTGATTATGTTTGAGCAGGTTTTCCAAATGTACAACTTGGCAATAATTGGTTCTCTACTTCTTAGCTTCTATTAGTTTTATATATATTTCAGTTTTCAAAACTTGGGGAAAAGTAGGGTGCAAATGTATTTTTTATTCACTTGAGGTAATGTCATCTTAGAGGCTTATTGCCTCAGTTTGCTAACCTAAGTATAGTGCTGGAAGCTTTTAGCCTCTTTATAATTTAATCTAGGCCTAGAATGTTTTCAGCCTCTGAGACTGCTGAATTAGCTGTCCCTTTCTTGTTCTTTCTGATCATGTCTAGCTGATTCAATTCAGCTGTTCTGGCTCAAACTCTGTTCCAAGCTCATTGGTTCAATCTGACTTCTCTCTGCCTCTCTTGAATTGCTCTGCTTGCCTCATACTAACTTTGGCTACAGGTTCTAATTTTCTGGCTCCTTATTCTCTGGCTCGTTCTATATTCACCTGTGTCTAGCTTGTTCTTTCTTTGCAATCAATTTTTCTGCAACTGTTCACGTAAAATTGCCTCTCTCTCTCTCTCTCTCTCTCTCTCTCTCTCTCTCTCTCTCTCTCTCTCTCTCTCTCTCCACTTCTTTCTTTACTTTCTTTAGTAGGAGTCCCTTCCTTTCTCTTCTCATGAGGGTTGGACATATCCTATTCTGTCAAATCTTTCATCACTATGTCTAACACTCAATTAGACATAACTTTCAACATGGGTGCTCCCTTTTACTAGCTAACATTACCTTCAGTGTTAGGAATTAAGGATGTTTGCTAAGTACATATCTGTATTCCAACCAGAAGGATTAAAAGTGTGTGCTAAGTCTGAGCCACACCATAATTAGAAACAGGGTTTTCCAGTAAAGAACAGAGATTCAGGGTTCACAGTATGATTAAATATCCTCCAAGACTAGAAGACAGGAAATTCAACAAAACATGATTGGAAAGGTTCTACATTGTAGGCTCAGTTAGTATTTCATCTCTTCTGTGCCAGAAATTATTTAGCAAACTGTCAAAATATTATACCTCTCCATGAAACTTGGGTAGTTGATGAACCCACCTTCTCTAACCTCTATGCCAATAACCATTTAGAATGTTACTTCATCCTAAAAATGATATTTTTCATTATCATATTCTAAATAACTCTGTTAGAATTAGAGAGATTAATTGAAGTATTTATTATTTATTAATATTTTCAAAATTATTTGTTCCATCCAAATGTGGTATCTATGTGACATAGTTTACTAAAAATATGACAGTTACAAATAGCAGAAAGTTTAGTAACTGGCTTTAATGAAATATAATTTTAATTACCTCAAAATATACAAAGGTAGATTTTTTTTTCTTATGATAAAATGGCAATAGATATTAATATGGCCTAGACTAAAATAGATAGTTCTGTACTGTTTCCTTGGCTCAAGTTAAAGAAAGAACATTTTTATCAGTCTGTGCTTTTTCTCATCAGAACAATGTCACCACTGAGAAGAAGCCAAGTAATGTTCTGACATTGTGAAAATAGTTTTGACTTCGCAGATACTGAAAAGTGCCCTTGAGTTCCCAAGAGTTTGTGTAGCACTTTTAAGAGTGACCCTCATGAGAAAAGAGATGCTTATAAATGAAATAATCAGGAACAAGAGTGGCTTTTACATGAACATTTCAAAAGCAACTTGTTGATTTCTACTATTTTGCACAAAGATTTTACACAATGCATTTACTCTGCCAAGAGAAAGTAAATGTTTTCATAACACTCTGAGGGCCTCACATTTCTCAGAAATGCTTAAACAAGATTCAATATCAGATGCCTAATAAACACCTGCCACATTTGATGCAACCTCCTGTTTAATTTAGTCCTCTGTCTTCACATACTTTGTCTACCTTGACTGAAGAGATAGTTCCTTTATTTAGAATAAGAACAACTTGCACCTCAGCTAATAGGAAACATAATTCTGTTTTGATGTGTGACAACCAAGTAATTTGTTTTTGCAACTTGTACTCAGACAACATTTAATATATGGCACCAATTATTGAAGATGTGGTGAGTCAGATTTCCCCAGTGTTTGCATAATAATTAAACAACTCCTAAAACTGGTGCTTATGTTTTGAGTTGAAATTTTAATATAGTTTCCAAGGATGCCTAATTTAGAATTGACTATTGGGAGATTCTGACTCAGTTTATTACTTAAATGGTAGATGGGAGGGATGAGCACACACAATAGAGTATAAACAGAACAGTAGATTGATAAGTAAGCAACAATGAGACTATAGTGAAAGAAAGGTTTCCAACTAGAGAGTGCAATGACCATTGAGAATGGGATGCAGAGGATACTTCATTGCCCACCAAGAGCTAAATTGATGCACATCTAAAGAGTTAGAAACATCACTTCCAGGTACAGCTTCCATTTCTATGTTCTACACTCATGTCTAGGAAGATTCAGCAATTTTTATCACCAACTAAGAAGTGTAGACAACTTTGGAGCTAAACGAAAGAAGCCTACTTTAATTTGCACAGTGTTAGAAAATGGAAATCATGTTGGTAACATGCCCTAAAAATAGATCTAGTAAAGATGTTTAGATGAGAACTTCATTTTTGGCATACTGTTTCTAGAATAAACAGGGAAAGCTAGCAATATCTTTATCAATAGCTCTCTGTACTGCATCCAGTATGGTAGCCTATTCCTCCTGTATTCAATGTTATTTTCCCCGTACAATAACTGATGCTAACTTTAAAAAATTACTGACAATAAAAACTCTTGATTGAGCGAATTGCCTTTTTAGCTATTGGCGATACTTGATTCTGATGCTAGAAGCAGATCACTATTTATATCCTAGTCATTATCTTATGCTGTAAATAAAGATGCTGAATTCATTCCAATAAACATGATTGACTTTTTTTTTTTTTTAAATGAGGGAACATGTCTCCAGGAACAAAATTTCTCTGACTCTTGCTAGGAAACGTCACACATCACAAACTCAAAAGTCAGTCTCCGATGAGCTCTGTGATACAAACTAAGGGTGTTAGTTGGCAGGCAGAAGGCTCATATTTCATGGAAAACCAAGACTTTGTTCTGACAGCTGAAAAAAGCAAGAAAATCATGCCAATGAGAAGATAATCTTGAACAATCGCCAAAAAGTCATCATAGTGGTGATAGGAAACTAACAGTCATCTGGAGTGCAACATGTGGTACAGAAAAGCAGAGGAAAGAGTGAGAAAAAAATTAGCCGTAATAAAACACACAGAAAACCAAGGAAGTAACTTCAAAATTGCCTCTGCGTGTGAATGAGCAAGCATGTGTATGCGCCTACTGGTCAACCAAGTCAACTTTAAATGTTATTCCGTGGTTGCTGTTCACCTTGTTTAGCAAGACTGAGTCAAACAGAGTCTCTCACAGAGGGCATAGTCTAATTGACTACCTAGCCAGCCCCAGGATTCTGCCTGTCTCTACTTCTGCCTCAGCACTATAATTTAAGCGATCTACCACACAGTCACTACCTAGGAGGTTGCTGTCTGTCAAACTCAGGACCCCATGCTTACAAACTAAGCCTTGTCCATAGCCCCTGCTCTTTCTCTTTGTACTCATAAAAAAAGAAATTGTTCTCTGTCCATATATTCTGCAGGGGGACACTATAATCAATGCACTTATAGACTCTTCATTAAACAAAAGAGTAGACAAAAATGATTGGTTTTCAATGTTGTTTTCAGCATATATTAAAAAAAACTTTGGTGGCTTTTGTTTGTTTAGCTTAGTTTTGTTTTGTTTTACTTTAAGATGTAAGTCACACACTGTACTAGTTACTAAGGATGCCATAGTGAAGAATACAAAAAGTTTATGTTATATGACATCACAGTTCATTTAGGGAAATAATAAATTAACTGTAGAAACATGTGACTGAGCCAAGCATGGTGGCATACACCTTTAATCCCAGCACTTGGGAGGCAGAGGCAAGTGGATTTCTGAGTTTGAGGCAAGCCTAGTCTACAGAGTGTGTTCCAGAAAAGCCAGGGCTATACAGAGAAACCCTGTCTCGAAAAACCAAAAAGGAAAAAGAAAAAAAAAAAAAGAAAGAAAGAAAAAAGAAATATGTAAATATAAATTGTGACAAATGCTCTGAAAAAAATAAGAGTATAATTGTACGCAATATCATGCAACCTTAATTTATGTTATGAAATCAAGTCTCTATCTGCATTAATCTCAGTGGTGAATAGGAATTTATAAATAAAATTTTATTCATATAAATATAACTATCATATTTTCAATATATTTCCCCTAATACAAACATGATATGATAATGTTCTGGAAAGAGTATGTATGTGTTCATGTGTGTGTGTATTTATTAGTGATTGAACCAAAAGCCTCTCACATATGCTCTGAGCAAGCTACCACTGAGCAATATTAACTTTGAAGTATGTATTTTTGGATAAGTTTTCCCTCAAGGTAATTATTACCTAATTAGTTTTATCTAATTCTGTAGAGACAAAATGTTCCAACTTACTATGCTATCATAGAAATTAAAATTTGTATGTCCACAGATGGATCTTTTCATATTAACTAATAATAAAAGCTCTTGCTATCTGTATTGGTCATTCAGAATAATATAAGCTATACTTTGGAGCACACATGTCTTGAATAGAATCAGCTAACGTGTTGCAGTTACCAACAGACTGCTGACCTCAAGGTCTAGGACTGATACTGCTTCACCTGTTTACTCTCTAGCTCCTCACACCTCCATAGTAAGTAGGTCAGGCTGAGAAATTTAGAATACCAAATAACAATAGTTTTCTATACCTACTGGAACCATGATAGAAATTTCAACCAAATGTGTTTTCACCTATCAGCAGTCTCACTACTCTAGACTTTTGGATAATACATTGAGGGCAGAATTCCAGTCTACAAAGCAGGCAAATGCTGTCAGAAATTATGGAAAGTAGCCATTCTGCCTTATCTAAAGATGTTAATAGAACCCTATGGAAGAATGTTAAATTTCCTCTAAAAGGACGGCATTAAAGCTGATATGGAATCTCACGTTTATAATTATAGCACTCATGAAGCGAGGCAGGAGATTCTTCAAGACATTGAGTCTAGTAGGGCAAGGATTTAAGCTAAACATGGATTGATAAAGGTGAGAAAATATTAAATATCAGTTGTACAATCACGAACTTCATTTCAAATCAGGCCTACTCAAATTGACCTCTAGTTATCAGTTTTCATATAATTCCGGCCTTCTCAAATAGTCTAATAAATGAAGGTAGGCTAGGGGCTATATTTCTATATCTACAGGAACTCGGGAGGACAAGGATACTTATACCTTCTTCCATCAGAATTAAGTTTTAGTCCTTCCATGACTGTACCACACATATACATAGTTTCATCCTTGAGATATTCATATTATGTCCTCCTCCATTTACACAGAGTCTAAGAGTTCGTGAGTTTCTAGAAAGGAAATGAAGAGATCTGATCAGAAGGCTAGTAAGCAGCATCTGACCTGGCATGTGTGTAGGGATCGTCCCCTCTGCTTCCTTACTCGCCTTACTTCTTAACATCCTTTAATATGAGGGAACGGCTCCCTTCCTACCTCTTGGCTTTACTGAAGGACTCTCTTTCCCACTGTGGCCTTCTAATTTTACCCTCTTCAAGGACTTATCCACACTACACATTTTAGAACTTAAAGAGAAAGAAAAATCTGTCACAATTCCTACTGATTTCTATTTTATAATCTCAGAATCCAAGGAGTGTATGCTGAGAAGAAAGGTGAGGCCCTCTGCAGAGTCTGGTCTTTCACTACATACACTTCAAGCTGTCCTCCTCTTAGGGATGATTTTTCATGTTGCTTAACTATTTTATTGAAAAATTACCTTTACCGGTCTTAAGCTAGAAAGAAAGCACACAATAAATCCACAGTGTCGAATTTTAGGGTACAAAGCAGAAATGAAGCCACAATGAAATCTCTGATTTCTCTCTGTTTATTTTTAAAGATATACCTCAGATGGGGCCAATGTGACATTTTCAGGAACTGTCTTAAAACTTACTTTCTGTATGATGCTAGTAGCAATGTCTGCTCTCTCTCTCTCTCTCTCTCTCTCTCTCTCTCTCTCTCTCTCTCTCTCTCTCTCTCTCTCTCTCTCTCTCTCTCTCTCTCTCTCTCTCTCTCTCTCTCTCTCTCTCTCTGCCACCCCTGTGGTGTGTGTGTGTGTGTGTGTGTGTGTGTGTAGATGTGAGTGTAATAGATGGAAAAAGAGAGAGATATCTACCTACAAGTTTTAAATGATTAAATGATAAAACAGTACAATTCTTCAATAGAAACATCAGCTTCACTTTAAGTCAATGACTTACTCCAATGTAAATGTAAATTTTCTTTAAGTTGCCTATTCCCTAAGAAATCAACTGACTTAATTAGATTTCTGGGGTCTGTCCAAACTCAGTGATAACAAAAACCAGCAACAGAAACTAAACATTAATAGGGTGGATAGGGTGTAATCTGTAATAGGGGCTTGCTGTATTATGGAACATTTCCTATTCAGCATTTATATTAATGCATAATTAAGTAGCTGTCTCTTTAAAGCCTTTGCTAATATCAAAGTCTTATCTCAAGAACACCTCATTTTCCCTATGAAAGGAAAAGGGAGTCCCTAAAGTATTCACTTTTAATGTAACTATTAAAAATGCAATGCAGGAATGGAAAATGTGCCTAAATCGTTTAGTAACCTCTCTTGACATTTTCATCATGTTTCCTGTTACTGGAACCAAAATGGGAATGCGATTATTCCAGAAGTTCAAAAGAAGCCCTCTGTGTCACTGTGTGTATTGTGGTGTGCAGAATTTAATATCATATTATTGAAGGCATATTACTTTTCTAAAGAAGAATAGGGGCAACTTTGCATCATTTTTCCCTATGCCCACACCATTTAGAATATATGGGAAAAGACTTGTTCCCAGAGCCCCAAAAGCTGGGAACCTGACGCTGTCTTAGAGAACATCCAAGTTTCCAGCCAGGGACTAAACCTATCATTGAGCTACTATCTTCTCATCATAATTATCCTACAGGTAGGAAGAATCCCTTTAGAAGATTTGTCCTCTTTGCCATGTTGTAATGTTGTGATGTAACTTAATGATTATACAGAAAAGGATTCCTAAATTTTTATGTACTTCCCACAAGTAATCAAATAACATTTTTCTGTCTGACAACAGTTATTGCCATGGGCATTAACTACACCATCCATGGGCAAAAAGCCAGAGTGACATTACAGAACTTATGCCATAGCACAGTCAGGCTTTGTAGTTTACTTTATTATCTAATTTAAATCTTAAGAAAGCCCTATGAAGGCAATGCTATTATCTTAATTTTGACATCATGCAAGCCTTAATTATACACATTTTCGATGGTGCTGGGATCAAGACAGTGTGGAAATTACAGGTGAAGGGCAGATACACTAATAAAGAACAAGGGACTTACACTATGCTAAGGCAAATTCGGGAAGAAAGGGAACAGAAATCAACTTATCTGTAGGTACATGAAACCCTTGGTACATGCACAGATGTAAGATATTCCCATTTCGTGTGAATTTATTTCTTGACAAATATATTTTCACTGTTGGCCAAGTGCCAGCCATTGTGTCAGTTGGTAGAGATAAAGGAATTTGACAGACTTGAATTGTGTTAAATGGAATGCAGAAACTCAAGTAGAACTTGATTATAGTTTGAAGGTGAGGGTGTGGGGAGAGGGAATACCTTTGAATAGCCTCAGTCATATCATACAATTATCATTACATTTACTTGTCAGAAACTTCTCAAGGGTTATTTAGCAAGTAATTGATGTCAGTCCTTTATATTGTGGGGGAGACTCTAATCCACTGGTAATGTGAATCTTGGGCCTTGCCCAAATCATCTGGCTAAGGCTCTTCCCTGGCCAGAAGCTGCCATTGCTTGGGGACTGGCTGAGGGGGTACCTTTAGCCTAGTGAGCCTCTTCTCTTTTTCATATGTCAGTTTTGTAATGCAGCTGTCAGCTAAGGTGATTTATCTTTGCATCGTGTGGTCCTTTAAGAATTTCTTTCTTGGATAATTGAATGTCACTCATCCGGGGAAGCTCCTACTTCCTGCATTAGAATGTCAGAGGATGTGTAGCAATCACAAGGCACATGGCCACATGTGGTACCATACCATACATTGTGAGAGCTGCTATATGTCTGTTCTCCTGCAAGAATGAGAAGAATAGCCAAGTAGCAGGCGATCTCTGAGGACAGTTGAACAGGCAGAAAATGCACAGTACCACAAGATTGTAAAGGTTGCAACATGCAAGAATACGTTCTTATAGAGCAATCTTCTGGTATGATATATGCCAGCCTCAACAAAATTTATTCCAGCTTTTGCCTAAAAGTCTATACATTACGCAAATGCAAATCTCAAAGAGGAGAGTGTTCTGAAATAGGCAATCTATAGATAGTAGTGTGTGTGTGTGTGTGTGTGTGTGTGTGTGTGTGTGTGTGTGTGTATTCACATGTGGACAGGTGATGTGAGTGTACACCAGAGCAGAATTCAGAGAACAGCCTGGCTCTTATTTCTCAGGTACCATCATCTTATTGGCCTGGATCTTACTAGATTGGCTGGCTATCAATACATGGCTGTTGTTTTCTCTATTTCTGCCTCTAGAGTGCTGAGATTACAAACAGGATCAGCCCACACACACATTAACCCCCCTCCCCACGCCATGCATATGCATTCTGGGTATGGGGCTCAGGTCCTCCTGATTGCAAAGCAAGCACAAAATTGAAAAAAATTGTGTTCCATAAATAAAATAACTTATCATAAATCCCTAAGTATTGGGATCAATTAGTGTGTCAGAAGTGTAAGTTATATAATACTAATTACCTTAATTTTCATAGCTGCTCAAACTATAATATGAATAACACAATATTGTATTAAAAGTAACATAAATTATTTTTTATAATGATACAATGTTAGGTACTTAACTTTCCCTTGTTTTGTATTTCTCTTTGTAAAATACCCCTGTTTGTTAACATATTCAAGTCTTTTATCTTTTATAGAACAAATTTGGTATGTAAGTTACAGGGTGTCGATTCATTAGCATCTTCCTGCTGTTCACATTTATTAATGAAAGAGCCCATCACCCTTCCACCAGCAGACACTTAGTTCCTTCCCAGAATCCATCTGCTTTTCATGTGCTTCCAAAGTCAAAATCCCTTACAAAATCAACACTAACAAAGGCTTAATTCTGTGGGTCAACTAAACTCAAAATATGGCTGTTTCCTAGAATCTGATGTTCAGAAAGTGTTTGGGGCCTGTGACTATTGCTCACATCACTGAAAGCTGCAGACTTGGAAATGGAGGTGATCTGAGCTACAAATTTGCCATTCAGTCAATGTTTCTCTCTCTCTCTCTCTCTCTCTCTCTCTCTCTCTCTCTCTCTCTCTCTCTCTCTCTCTCTCTCACACACACACACACACACATCTTATTCTTTTATTCTTCCTTCATTCCCAACCTTCCATTGTCCCTTCTGTCCCTTCTGTGATGTTTATTCTTTTATTCAGTTTT
>NC_034593.1:128121801-128173650 GCF_900095145.1 Mus pahari | reverse complement strand
CACACACACACACACACACACACACACACACACACACACACACACAAGTATCTTTAAGGTAGAGACAATTTCTAGAAATTTTGAAACACAGAATGTTTCCATTTCCAGTGTAATATTCAATGTTAATTCTCTTTCAAAAACTGAAAGTATAAGTGTGAATCCAGACAGAATTCAATAGTATCTTAAACTTTTTAATTTTCTGCTTTATGTAATATATTATTTCATTTTTAATTATTGCATAAGACACTACAACTCAGGCAACTTATAATAAACAGCATTTAATTAGGCTCGTGTTTCTAGAGGGTTACAGTCCAAGATTTCAGTGTGAAGGCATGAGGACAGGAATAACTGAGAAATCACTTCTTAAACTCCAAGGACAAAGCAGATGCATGCTTAAATATCAAAGACTACATCTCCTCCAACAAGTTCAAAGCTCCAGTTCTGCTTAAAAGGTCTGACAAAATAAATACAATGAGCCTATGATGACCATTCTCACTCAAAACACCACATTCTACTCCCTGCTCTCCATAGATTATTGGGCATGTTATAATGTAAACTTTATTTAGACCAACTTCAGAATTCCTGTGAAGTCTTTCAATCTCAACACTAGTTTATGCCCAAAGTGTCTTCGGAAACTGTCAATCGTAATCCCTGTAAAATCAAAAAAGGAAATTACACACTTCCTATGTACAATGGCACAAAACATACATTTTAATTCCAAAAGGGAAGAATTGAGAGTTGTGAGAAAAATCCTGGACCAAAGCAGGAACACCACCAATCAGGGTAACCTCCAAATCCTATAATTCCATGATCAATGCCAAAGGCTTAGCTGGCAGGGCTGTTATAAATCAGGTGCTCAGCCAGCCTGCTTTTCAGCAACACAAACCGGTAGCTCTCATCATAACCTACACATGTCCACTGTTGCTATGAGTTGCTTATTTTCCCATGCAACGTGTGCACCCTTTTAAAAATAGTCTCTCTCAACCTTTCAGAACGTTCTCTCTCATTCCCTGTCTCTCGGTCACTCTATCTGTCACTATCTTTTCCTAATGTGCTCACTCTGAGAGGACTTTTGCTCCCCTTCCCCCATAAACCTCTTGCAGTAAACAGGTTGCCTGGTGTGACTCATACAGCATACATGGCCAACACCTGCCAAGGTACCTTTTGTTGAGAATCCTAACAACTACCATTTCACCTTACTGCTTAGAACCCATTTCTCTCTCTTGGGCTGGTTCCATTTCCTGCTTTCTGCTCTCCTTGGCCAATATTCCACAGCTGTGGCATGTCCAGCATTTTAAGGGCCCTAGAGAAATACAGACTTCACTTTCACACCTTCATGCAATGTCCTTTCAGGGCCTCTTGGATGCTCAGGGCCTTGGTGCAGGCACAACCCTGCAAACACCATCTGACCTTGGCAATTCTCCTTTACTGCAGAGAAAGATTCCATAATCCCTTCTCACATGTGTCCATCAAAATTCTACAGCCAGTACTAAAAGAACAACACTGTCAAGTTGTCTGCCTACTTGGTTGGGATGGATCCTGCCTCCAGTGAATCACATTCCCAACAACTTTCCTTTGTTGATTTTAGGAACAGAAAATGCCTTTGGCTTATTTTCCCTCTCAGTGGGGGGAAAAGGGGGGGCTGGATTAACTCTTGGTTTGAGGTCTCACTATACTATACCAGTGCAGATCAGACCTTAATCTTTTTAACTGTTTCAGCTCAAATCTTGCCCAGGATTCTCTTTCACTCTTCAAATTGAGCATTTTGTATTTACTTTTGCCACTATTGGTTTTTGGTTTTTGGTTTTTTTTTTTTTTTTTTTTCCCCTTTTTTTTTTTTGTTTTTTTTTTTTTTTTTTTTTTTTTTTGACCTGCCTAACAGTGATTGCTATTAACCATGTAGAAGAGCCAATGTTAGGCTCTCTTGAAATGTCCTCCACCAAATAAATTAGTTTATTTTCCTTTAGTTAAGTTCAAGTCAGTTCTTAGGTCTGTGACAGAAAAACATTACAGTCTGCCAAAATGTCAGAAGAACAGACCCCTGTCCAATTGCTAATCTATAGTCCACACTGGTCACAGTACTGTTATCTTCCAATTGCCTACTAGGATGACATGGTCCATAAGGCTCTGTCTACAATGTTCAAACACTTAAATAGTCCAAAATGTCAAAGTTATCCATGTTCTTCAAACAAAAGCAAAGTAACAACACCAACAAAACAAACAAGCAAACAAAGTGAACCAAAGAAAGCAAACAAACCACATGTTCCTGTTTTCTTGGTACCAAATTCTGTTTTACTTTTCTGTTACTACTATAACACACCATGACCAGGACAACTTATGAAGGGAAGCTTTAACTGGCATATGATTCCAGAGGATTTCAGAGTGAAGGTATTATGTCAAAAACAGCTTAGAGTCTCTTCTAGAATCTCAATCAAGAGAAAGAAGCACACTGGTACATGCATGAGGCTTTTCAAAGCCCACACACAGTGACAGACCTCCTCAAACAAGCTATGCCTCTAGGGTGTCACAAACAGTTCCATTAGTTGGAAATCCCTTATTCAAACATGTGAACCTATGGTGACCATTGCCAACCGAACCACCACACAAGCTATCACAATTTACCTTGTTAATAGTATAAGATTATACAAAGAAACTTTGTGCAAGGTGACAATTATGGATCTATTTTCATTTTTTTTTTTATATAACCACAGCCAGTTAGACCAGCACCATTTCTTAAAGATGCTTTCTCTTTTCCATTGTATATGTTTAACTTCTTTGTCAAAGATTAAGTGCCTGTAAGTGATGCCCTACCATGCCACAGGGGCACGTGTTCCACTATGTTCATAGCGGACTTATTAGTGATAGCCAGGAGCTGGAAACAACCCAGATGTCCCACCACAGAAGAATAGATACAAAATAAATTTGGTCGATTTATCCAATGGAACACTACTCAGCTATTAAGACGACATCTTGAGTTTTGAAGGCTAATGGATGGAACTAGAAAATATCATCCTGAGTGTAAGTGGATATTAGCCAAAAAATAAATAAATAAAAATAAAAAATACAGAATACCCATGATATAGTCTACAGAATTTAAAAAGGTCAACAAGCTGAAGGGTCCAAGTTAGGACACCTCAGTCCCACTTTGGAGGGAGAAGAAAACAATCACCAGTGGGGAAAAAGGTTGCGGGCTGAGAGGGAAAGTGAATGGGGCAGGGAAGGGAGAGGGGAACCTGACCTGATATTAGGTGAGAGAAAAGGACTGAAGCCCTGAGGCCTAGCAAAAAGAATTGAAACAGGCAACCACTGGAGGTAGGAGATTGAGGGTACCTTTCAGAATGCACCAGAGACTTGGGGCATGAAAGATTCTCAAGACTCAAAGGGAGGGACTTTAGATGAAATGCCTGACAGTAGGGAAAGGGAACTTATAGAGACCATCTCCAACAAGAAGACAGGGCATCAAATGAGGGATGGGATTGCCATCCCACAGTCATATCTCTGACCCATAATTGTTCCTGTCTGAAAGAACTGCAGGGATGGACATGGAGAGGAGCCTGAGAGAAAGGTCCAGTGACAGGAACAAATATGAACTAACCAGTACCCCCAGAGCTTGTGTCTCTAGCTGCATAAGTAACAGAAGATGGCCTAGTCGGCCATCATTGGGTAGAGAGGCCCCATGGTCTTGCAAACTTTATATGCACCAGAACAGGGGAACACCAGGGCCAAGAAGTGGGAGTGGGTGGGTAGGGAAGCAGGTTGGGGGGGAGGGTATAGGGAACTCTTGAGATAGCATTTGAAATATAAATAAAGAAAATATCTAATTTTAAAAAAGGAAAAAAATAAAAAGTACAAGCATATCTATCTATCTGTACACACACTGATTACTTTCTGTACACACACTGATTACTTTCTTATGGTGAAGCCATTTAAAACTAGTTTCTCTAACTTGTTAACTTTATTTTCCCCAGTTGATCTAGTGAGTGATAGTTCAGAGCTTCTCATATTTCTTCAGTAACAACTTGGTGGTTTGGAATGGACCTTTCTTTATGCCCTATTCCAAATAAATCATCTTTTAAATTAGTCCCTTTTATAAGTATAAATGCATTCCTATAAATATTGGCATGGCCTGTATCCTTCTCTTTATCTTGTTCACAGCTTTGTTTAAAAGAAGAGAGTCCAGAGTATACAGTGGCTAAGAGAATGAAACTGAGAGTCAGCGGACATGACTTGAGCACTGTACAATTTTGTACATCTTGAGAAAGCAGTTGGCTTATTTTTCCTGTTTCATTGTCTTCAAATTGACTAGTAATACTAGTACCAGCATCATACAGAATCGTAAGAAAATTAAAATTATGTAATATTTTAAAAGCTCTTAGGAAAGTGCCTACCAGACAGGTTTGTACAAGTGTTTCAGAAATAAAGATCACTTTTTAATGATGTTCACAATGGCTCTATATTAAGACATTTATGTTATTTCTAGTAACAGCTCTCTAAGGATTTCTTTTCTGATTTACTGTTTATGAACAAAATTAATTTATTTAATTATTTCCATTATTGATTGTGATTTTAATGGTCTCTAAACTCTATGGAAATTACAGACATTTACTGTTAATTTACAAAAACAGTATCTGAAATCAAGGTACAGAATAACTCTCTTTTGCAAAAAAAAAAAAAAAAAAAAAAGAGGAGAAACTAATGGTTTTTATATTTAACCTAAACTTGAAAATCAATGGGAGCCCTCAAACACATGAAGCCACCTTATTAACTCATTCCCTGAATTCTTGCTTTTTAATGATGTTTCTCAATAGACATTAAAAAATTTCTTTTGGTACATCACTTTGTATTTTTATCTTTTAAGAGTTGGGCTGCTAGGTTTCAATCCACAAATGACATTTGGGAGTAATATCACCTTAATTCTGAAACTATATTAAAGATAAATTGCCTGCATAACTTGGGGAGAGAGAGAGGTCTGATTATATTATTTAGCCTCACTCTAAACCTCATTTATTTTCCATAAGACCAGGAAATAATGTGTATTACATTTGTAGTACTGCCATTGATTAAAACCACCTTTTATAATTTTTAAATGAAAATATCTATGGGGAAGAAGCATCTGTTTATATATAGTGAGCATTGCTTTATAATATTTTTTATTATGTAATGCAGTGTTATGAAATTCCTTCCCTAGAAAAGTAAAGGATTATGGTTGAAAATTTCAAAAGAAAGGATGAATAAATAAATAGGAATTTAAAGAATATAAGTAAACCATAAATCCAATAAGGTATTACAATTATATTTATTCCTCAAACTCTTATACAGATAATAGTTTTGATTTTAAATAGTAAAAATTTATATGGATTGCTAGTTGATATTCAGTATCTTATTTACATTGATTGGTGTTGGGGCTGGGAATGAAGAATTTAACAACATTTATGAACACTCAAGGGCTTGTCAGAATCTATCCCAAAGAACTCATCAATAAACATTCATATTGGATTGCTTTCAAAGAGTATTGTGAACACTGTATTTTACATGTGGATTGTAGAATTATAGTAGTGGAATTATGCATATTTGCATAATTGGAATTTTCGTAGTGAATAATATACTCAAAACATTGAAAGTATTGTAATTCCTACCTAGCAGGCAGATTTATTGATAAGATATTAGACTTTTAAATTTTACATATGTTTAAAGCTTTGGAAAAATATTTATAGACTATGAGAATGAAAAGAAAAGACCATAGGAAACATTTATTAGTTACATTTGATCAAATGACTGATCATTTAAAATGTTTCAAGAATTTAAAAATGCAGGTACCAACCAAATACACATGGAGGGACTCATGGCTCCAGCCACATATGTAGCAGAGGATGGATGGCCTTGTTGGCATCAATGGGAGGAGGGTCTCTTTGTCCTGTGAAGGCTCGATGCCCCAGTGTAGGGGAATGCCATGGCAGGGAGGCAGAAGTGGGTGGCTGGTTGGAGAAACACCCTCATAGAAGCAGGGTGAGGGGGATGGGATGGGGTGTTCTGGAGGGGAAAGCAGGAAACAGGCTAAGATTTGAAATGTAAATAAAGAAATTATCCAAAAAAAAAAAAAAAATGCAGGCACTCCTTTAATTCCTTGTTGGCTTTGCAGTATGATTTTATTTTTCAAAATAGTTTTGCAATTTCTTTAAAACTTTACACCTGCCACATATTCTGTTGCTTTATACGTGTTTACCAGAGAAAAAGAAATTCAAATCTTCACAGAAAAAATGTATAATAGTCACAATAGCTTTCATGTGTAATAGTCAAAAGTAAAAACAACCCTAAAACTTTTTTATAAAAATATATAGACTCAATCGTGGTATATCAGTAATTTAAACTAGTGTTTAAAACAAAACAAAATAATGAACCATGGATACATCTAGGTCATGAATTGATCTTAAGTATATGAAGTCTATCATAGGCAATCAAAGCTTTAGGGAGAAAGAGAAATTCATTCATAGTTATGAGTAATTTCTTTTTCCTAGTAGATGAAGTGTATCATGAAATAACCAAACATTTTATGGAATGTTATTTTGTCCTCACTTACTCGATCATTTCTTGCCTTATTGTGCTATCAAAGACACTGGTCACATATAATCTATACGTATATATTTCTTATTTCCACACAGCAGAAAGTTTTCAAGCAATTGTCAATTTCCTGGCCAAGTATAAGAGTCAATAATTTCTCCTAGGAACCTTTATTCCTGTTATTTGGAGAATGATATGAGATATCATATCCCATTAGCAAGTATCTTTGCTCTCTACACTGACAAATTAATGAATTGCATGTCTGCCAATTGTCTACTGTAAATTTATAAATCTATCAATATGTCTACCAACCACTTAATATATATTTTCCTTTGATGACAATAGATTTTTTTCTTTTTTTCAGTTATTTTTTAAATTAGATATTTCTTTGTTTACATTTCAAATGTTATCCCCTTTCCTAGTTTCCCCTTTGAAAAATCCCCTATCCCCTCCCCCCCCCACCCCACTCCCCAACCCACACACTCCCATTCCTGGTCCTGGCATTCCCCTATACTGGGGCCTAGAACCTTCACAGGACCAAGGGCCTCTCCTCCCATTGATGACCAACTAGGCCATCCTCTGCTACATATATAGCTAGAGCCACGAGATCCACCATGTGTTTTCTTGGATTGGTGGTACAGTTCCAAGGATCTCTGGGGGTACTGGTTAGTTCATATTGATGTTCCTCCTATGGGGCTTTAGTCCCCTTTAGCTCTCTGGGTATTTCTCTAGCTCCTTCATTGGGAACCTTGTGCTCCGTTCAATGGATGATACACTATATTTTGTTTACTGTTTTCTCTTCCATCCAAATGCCTTTCTGTCTCTTGTTAGAAAACAAACATCCATCGAAGAAATGATAATAAAATAAAACAAAAACAGCAGAAAACAACCAAATATGAGAAAGATTCAGTAAATACACCAAACAAACAAAAACAAAACAACAAAGCAAAAACCACACAAAATTCACACACACAAGAATACTGTAAAAATATAAAGTATGAAGCAATGATATATACAAAGGATTTGTAAGGTTTTAAAATACACAGAGAGAGAGAGAGAGAGAGAGAGAGAGAGAGAGAGAGAGAGAGAGAGANAGAGAGAGAGAGAGAGAGAGAGAGAGAGAGAGAGAGAGAGACAGAGACAGAGAGACAGAGAGACAGAGAGACAGAGAGAGATCACCCTGAGGAGACAACATTATGAGACAGGGAACCTCAAAGCTGCTGATGAGTTCATTTTGTTTTGTGCATCTACCTCTGCCATGGTACCTACCTTTAAAAGTGGTTTGTTTCCCCAATGAAAGTTCTTTGACTCTCCTTTGGATGTCTCCTTTGGATCCACTTCCATGAATGTGATTATCCATGGAAGATAGCTTATGGGTTAGGGAATGAGATATATGTCTGTCCACTTCTTTCAGTCCCACAGGCTCTGTGCATGCTGCCACTATCTCTGTGAGTTCATATGTGTGCCAGCACATATGTCTACATGGCCTTGATTCCTTGTTGTACTCCTCCTGTCTTTGCTTCTGCAGGGTTCCCTGAGCTCTGAGAGGGGGAATTTGATGTAGTAGACCTCTCTTTTAGGGTTGATTGTCACAAGGTTTCTTACTCTCTGCATAATGTCTGTCTATGTGTCTCTGTATTTGTTCCCGCTGGCTAGAGGAAGCTTCTCTGATGATGGCTGAGAAAAGCGCTGATCTATGTGTATAGCAGAATGCCTTTTGGAGTCAATTCATTGCTATGATCCTTGGGATTTTCCTCTAGAGTCCAGGTCTATCAAATCTCAAGTGCTTAGCCACATAAGAAGCAGTGAATATGGATTCCAACTCAAGGAGTGTGCCTTAAGTCCAGCTAGATATTGATTGGTTAATGGCAGAAGATTTGTGCCATGATTATGTTAGCGTATCTACTAGTCTCAAATATTTTACTCTGGCATAGATTAATGTATAATGATAGATGTTTAAGGTTGTTTTAACTGTTGTTTAGTGATATTTAAGGTTCTTTTGTTTGTCTATTGTTTGATATATTGCACATAAGCAACATATTTAAAATATGATTTAAGTTCTAGTTTTATAGTTCACATAATTATTTATATTGTATGTAAATTGTTAGTGTTAGAGAAAAAGACATTTAAAAATACAGAAAGGAGGATCTGAAGTGGAAATTTGTGGTTTCTTTAACAACTCAGTGTGTCATGTGGTGTTTTTCTGGAAGCTATCATATGATAGGGCATGTGATGTTTTCCTGAAAATAGACACTTGAGAGGGTGTGTGATGTTTAGAAAGAATATAAATGGAACCATACAAAGAGTGAGAGGAGACCCTTGCATTACTATGCCTGACTTCACTGGGCTTCATTGGTCTTTACTTCTTAGAGGCAAACACTCAAAAGAACTTGTCTTATACCAGGCGATTCTGGCTGCTTCCTCTTCATTATGTTGATCGGGTATGCCCTTGCTGTTTCTCCTGAATCACATCACTAATACTGACCTGTGTTTGGTACTTGCCTTTAAACTGGACTGCTGGTATCCTGACAACAAGTATGGAATCACCCTGAGGAACTACTTCTAAATAAGCCCACAATATCTTTTTCCTATTACTTTTTCTCTGCTACCTCAGGTTGGTAGGCTAAAAGGGTGATTCAAGCATTTAAGATCCCTAAATAAAGAAACCTAAATAGGTTGTTGAAAATTCTAAGCCTACAGAAGTGTCTAGAAACAATCTCTCGATGACTATTAACCCTTTGGGGACACCAAATTGAGAAAAAGAAGAGCAACCACCACCACCAACAACAACAACAATAAAAATGTCCATATCTTTGCAGTAACGTTCATAGCATAAAAGAAGCATAATCAGATTCATACGCAAATTAACATGATTTCATGCCACAAACATTTGCCTCAATTTCTCTTAGCCAGTAAAAAAGAAAAATTTTATAAGGCATGCTGCAACACTATGCAGAAAGAAAGTGAATATGCATAAGTGAATTTAACTATGAAACACTGAGATTAGGAGATGAGATTATTTTTAAATAATTTTTGTTTATCTTTGAGATTTATGACATAGTGTTACAGAATAAATATAAATAGTAAAACAGTAACTATAGAGAAACCCTTAACGTGTGTATCTTCAAACACCATTGCTTTTTGTAACAGCAGATGAAATCTATCAATTAAATATACTATGAAATTTTAACTATAGTCCTCATGATGGGATTTAAAACATGTTTAATATGTTGTTGAGTAACCTTTAGACTATTGAGACTGTTATACAAAGGGAACTTATATTAAGAAGCTAGGAATGCCAGGCGTGGTGGCTCACGCCTTTAATTCCAGCACTCAGGAAACAGAGGCAGGCAGATTTCTGAGTTCGAGGCCAGCCTGATCTACAAAGTGAGTTCCAGAACAGCCAGGGCTATACAGAGAAACCCTGTCTCGAAAAACAAAAAACAAACAAACAAACAAAAACCAAAGCAAAAACAAAAACAAAAAAAGCTAGGAACACCAATAATTTGTTTACATAGAGGTGAAGGCTGGAAATGTCAAGACTAAGTCACTGCTGAATTCAGAATCTGGGGGTGGCCTTTATCATAGCTCACAGGTACCATGTTTGTGATATTGCCACAATGGTGGTGGCATAAGTAAAGAAGCTGTATTCACACTCTGGATCTCCATCACAGCCCCATTCTGTTGATTTAAACTGTTCCTACCTACCTTCTGATATTGTCAGTGTGGTGGTTAAGCTTGAGCTTATGAAAATGATAATTTACAAATATCAGGTAGCAAATAAAAAAATTAAAATAGTAGATTTATTAATTAATGGTTTATCACCTATACATTAAGTAAACATCAAACTTAGCAAGAATGTGTGTTAATAGAGAACAAACAGCCAACATGAGTGAGGAGTCGGAGGAATTCAGCTATGTTAACACTAACCAAGAGATTGCAGTGGTAGCCATATTATGATTGTACAAAGAATACTTCAGAACAAGTAAAATCATTTAAGTAAATAGGGGTAACACATAATAAGGGTCAATTCACCAAAAAAAACCCTCACTATTTCTTAATGTGCTTCCATCTAACATCAGTGTCTCAATATGGCTTGTAATGTCATTTTGCTTAGGATTGTTTTGAATATCTGTGGCCTTTTGTGTTTGTATTTGTATTTTATAATTTTGTAGTTCTGCAAAGAATGTTATGGGAATTTTTATAGAGATTTGATTAAATTGGTAGTTTACTTTTAGAATTATAACCATCTTCTCAATATTAATTTCTCCAACACAGGAGAAAGAAGGCCTTTCTGATGATGGCTTGCTTCTTTTAGAATTTTTTTCTCTATATCTTATAGATTTCATTGTAGAAGCCTTTTACCTCTTGAGTTATTTCCTAATATTTTTGTGAGGTTCTTGCTATTGAGATATTTTTTCTAACATTTCTTATCAACTTCATAACTGAATATGTAAAAGCTACTTACATTTGCATGTTAACTTTAAACTCACTGACAGTGTTTATTTCATCTGAAAGTTGCCTATAAAGAAAAATGAAATGTGAAAGTTTTGTGAAAATTGGTGGATCTGATATTTATTCTATGAAGTGAAGTTCTGCATATTCAGAAAGTGAAGTACAGTATATTCTTCCTAACATACAGAGACTAGCTTCTAATAAAGACATCAATATAGATATAGATGTATTGTGTGTGTGTCTATGTGTGTGCAGATAATTTAAGTAGAATGAGGATAATGAATGTTGAAAAAAGATGCTTTATATAAGATATGTAAAGAGGATAATAGAATGCATAAGACATTGAAATAGTAAAAGGGATACTAGTAATAGAACAAAATAAGTGGGGGCACAGCTAAGAGATGTACCAAAGGAGCCCAACATGAAGATCAACCTAAACAAATCATAAAAATTCTATCATAGCCAGGCATGGTGGCGCACGCCTTTAATCCCAGCACTACTTGGGAGGCAGAGGCAGGTGGATTTCTGAGTTTGAGGCCAGCCTGGTCTACAAAGTGAGTTCCAGGACAGCCAGGGCTATACAGAGAAACCCTGTCTCAAAAAAAAAAAAAAAAAAAACAACAACAACAACAACCAAACAAACACCCCCTCCCCAAAAAAATTCTGTCCTGAGGCTTGCTTGCTTCTTCTTTTATTGTATTATGAGGATTTTTTAATTTTTCTTTTATTTTAAATTTATTTTTTATACTTCATATCATATTCCCCATCCCCCAATCCACCCTCCCACTGTTCCACATCTCATACCTCCTCCCCATCCCACCCTGTCTCCACATGAATGCCCCCAACCCCCAGCCCACCTGACCTCTGAACACCCTGGGGTCTCCAGTCTCTTTCGGGTTAGGTGTATCAGCTCTGAATGAACACAGACCTTGACATCCTCTACTCTATGTGTGTTGGTGGCCTCACATCAGCTGGTGTATGCTGTCTGTTTGGTGGTCCAGTGTTTGAGAGATCTCAGGGGTCAGAATTAATTGAGAATCCTGGTCCTTCTACAGGACTGCCCTTCTTGTCAGCTTGCATCTTAACATGTTAAATATTTATTTGTGAAAAAGAATGATAGATCTGAAGGCACAGCAAACAGATTAATATTATATTTAGAATTTTCAATATATCTCTATGTAATGTAGGAGCCAAGCATGGAAAATCACAAAGAACTTATATAGTTGAGGAAGAAGCTATTAATCATTTGATCATATCATTAAAGTTGGTCTATCTAACAAGTTCAGAATGCATACTTACCTCATGAACACCTGAATCCTACAAACATATTAAAGACTATATCATAATGGCAAGTACAGTTTAAACAGAGAGGTCTCATTAGGAAAGCGAAAAAAATAAATAAGGATGGAAGGGGAACTAGCAAGGGAAGGTCAAGTAGGAGGGGGAAGTTGGGGAAAGAGATTGTTCGAGGGATTAAAAGGACTAAGAGCTAAAATTAAGGGGTGGTTGAGTGGTACAATGGACACTTGATTCAACAGAAACTTCTCTAAATATACATATATGAAAGCAATCTAAATGAAATCACCAAGTAATAGAGAGATGGAACAACAACTGGTTATATCTTGTCACCCAACAAAGCTTCCAGTACCCGAACTGGGTTATATCTAATTAAGTTAATGGGCAAAGGGGTCCCATCAAATAACTGAACAACACAAACTGTTACCAAGTCCCAAGGTTGTACCCCACAAACTCACAACAATGCCACATTGCTAAAGATGACATTGTGTTGAACATAGAGATAGTAGACTGGTGCCTATAGAGCTTTCCCCCATTATCCAGTTTCTCTAGCATAGGATAGTATTTTTATGTGTTATAAGAGGTGTAACACAAACACCAATCCAGCCACAAAACCTTTATCTACAAAAATAATACTATCTGGAAGATATGTTAGGATAATACATAAAACTTGAGAGAGTGACCAACAAATAATTGATGTGAATTTATCAACTTTAGTAATTATACAAGAAAAACCATATCAGAATTAGTAAAATGCTTTTAAAATGCATATTTGGTAAAGAATTTATATCCAAAATGTGTGGATAATATAAAGACATACAAAGGTTAAGCAACCATACAAAGAATTATCAGTACAATCTCTGCTTGGTGAACTTAAATCTAACCAAAATTAATGTACAGAAAAGATTTAAAATTCTGATGCTCTCAGCTGGTGGCAGAGGAGAAGATTAACAGAGAGTCTCAGACATCAACTCTGGGAATGCAAAAAGTCATAACTGCTTTCAAGAGCAAACTGGCAGTTTCTAAAAAATTTGTATTTTTTTCATAATTTTCATTGATCCTTCACAATTATGCAACCAAGGGAAAAATTATGTCCACTCAAAAGCTACACATGCAAATTTACGCCAGTTTAGTTGATGCCTGATCAGCAGTAGCAATGTTGCACATCAGATGTGCAGCTATGTAAGAAGAAAGAAAAATCAGTTTGTATATTCAGAATGTAATAATATTCAGTGGCAGAAATAACTGATGAGTAAATCATGGAAAATGTATCTAATGTATCTGGAACCTTAACTACCTATCCATAAGAGAAATAAGTCAAACAAAGAAGGCAATTTACACTTTACCAGTAGTTCTCTGCCATATGCACTCCAGTGGAGTCTGCATGACAAGTCCAAAAGCTTGACTGTAGTCCTGAGGCAAAAAGTTTTATGGAAACTGGTCTCCTGAAGGAATTTGGTGTCCTTTAACATGGATGTGGTCCACATTTGTCCTCGCTATCATCGGTGGGTTTTGTGTGCTTTCTTCCAGTATTGTTTGTTTGTTTGTTTGTTTTTTGGGTTTTTTGTTTTGTTTTGTTTTGTTTTGTTTTTTTTCGAGACAGGGTTTCTCTGTATAACCCTGGTTGTCCTGGAACTCACTCTGTAGACCAGGCAATTGACCGTTGTGTGTGGGGGGAATTGATCATGGGACCTATGCAAAAACAACAAGTGCTCTTAATCACTGAGCCATCTGCAGCTTCTTTACACTGTTTTAGTGATTTTCCTCTCTACTTTGTAGGAATTATGGATATAATAGTTTTATTATTTCAATAACATTTTTCACAGATATTGGTATATATTAGCAACCTGCACAACAAGAAATAATTGATGATGTTCACTCTTTTGTGTGATTTTTAGATTAGGAATCTCCAGAATGATATATTGTATACAGATATGAAAACATGTCAGACTACTTGCATAGGTAACATTAAAATAATTTATCATAATATTTATTATGAAATGGTTGCTTCAAGACCATGGCCAGTGTGTCTGTAGCTGGACAGCAACTCTCCTTGAAGGCTATGGGATTTGGATTATGCCATACTATATTTGGTGTCTATATATTTCTTAGAAAGGCTGTCTGTCTTCAAATATTTGTGATTTGATTATATATTTCTGATCTAAGGGAAATCATTGGAGTCCTCTTCTCTTCAGTAGAAAAGATGTACTTAATGTAGGTACATTGTTAGTTTACCTATATCTATGTGAAGAATAAAATTAAAATCTAAGTGGTATTGACAATTATTGTCATTGCCAAAAAATAGTCATTTGCATTTTTACATGGGTATTCAATATTCAAAGAGAGTTGATGCATAATGTCTAATATTCTATGACATGTAGGAAAGATCAGAAAAAAAGTATTAAAATTGGATGATTTGTTTTGGTAATAAGTTTGTAAATAGCATGCAATAGTTCAATATAAATTTCTGCCTGTTTTCATTTTTCTCTATTTTCAAAAAGAGGAAATATTAATTAATCAGTGACTACTTTTACATTTAATCTTTCATAGTATTAAGCACAAAATAATTTTCAGTGTATACTCAGTTTAACAAGCACGTTTGTTGGCTAAGAGCCATTGATGCATAAGCAAAAGTATTTGATTGTAAACAAGCATATAATAGCAATGCAAAAGGTCTGGAAAGAATATTGCAACAATAAGTAAATCTAAGGATATTTTAATAACCAGGAATGAAAGATTCATAAAATGCATTGCTAAACACTACAATGTGACTGACATTCTATCAAGTGGTATGCAAATCTCATTCTCACCCTCTGGGGCCCATCCATCCATCTATCCATCTAGCATAGGGATATATGTGTTGTCAGTTTAACCTTTATGAAAACCTTCCTTGGCTAAGGAGTATTATTCCCCTGTGATAGCAAAGAGCTCAGAGGTTATAAAGGTGGGAAAACTAGCAAGGACACACAGTTACCAAGATGTGGAATGGGAGTAAATCTAAGACCTTACACCCACTCAGCTAATTGTCCCTTTGCTGGTACCCTGCTTCTACTCTTGAAATTTATTGGTACAGATTGCTCAAGGTCTGAAAATTGTATCTTGAAATAAAATGTTTTAGCTTGTTTATTTTTAGTTTACTTTTAAAAAGTATATATTTTCATTATAAATAGTTACATCATTTTTCTTCTTCACTTGTTTCCCTCCAGATCCTCCATACACCCCTTTCATATACTCTGAAATCATAGCCATTTTTTCCTGTTTTATTACTGTTAAACATTTAGCGTTTATATATATGTTTATATATGTATGTGTATACACAATATATAAATATATTTGATGAGTCCATTTTTGCTGGTGTGTGTCTATGGTGTCAGGCTTGACTACTTTCTATTGAATAATATCATAGGAGGGGTTCTGCTGGGATAAGCTAATGCTCCCTGTCCTCTCCCGGCCATTGTTAGTTGCCTATAGTTATTTGTCTATGTGTAAGACCAGTAAATCTCCACACTTCCACTTTAGCAAGTTTATTAATATTGCCATCCTTCAAGTCTTGTTTATGTAGCCCTTTTTGGAAAATCTGTTTTACAGCATTCTTCCTAGTATTTTGGCTCATAAGATCTTTCTATCCTTTCTTATTGGTACTCTCTGAGCCCTAAATGCCGGAGCCATGATAGAGATGTATTCAGTGAGTTACTGGTGCTGCTTTTGTTTCTTAGTGTGTTCAGTAGTCGTTTTCTGTGATGGCTTTCATTTGATTTAAGAAGAGTTTTTGTTTATGGGTGGAAGCTATAATTATCTTCAAACATGATACAATCTATAATAAAGGAAGGAATTATGTTGGTTTAGAAAAGTAGAGGAATTAGATTCTTTCTAAAGGATATGACCTAATCAACCCTAGTAAATTGAATGGCTAGATTTAGATTACAAGACATAATTTCCCTACTGTTGAGTAGACCTTAAGAATAACTGCAAAGAGCTTGTACAACCACTCTAGAAATCAGTCTGGCAGTTCCTCAGAAAATTGGACATAGTACTATGGGAGGATCCAGCAATACCTCTTCTGGGCATATACCCAGAAGATCTTCCAACTGGCAATAAGGACACATGCTCCACTATGTTCATAGCAGCCTTATTTATAATAGCCAGAAGCTGGAAAGAACCCAGATGTCCCTCAATAGAGGAATGGATACAGAAAATGTGGTACATTTACACAATGGAGTACTACTCAGCTATTGAAAACAATGAATTTATGAAATTCTTGGGCAAATGGATGTATCTGGAGGATATCATCCTTAGTGAGGTAACCCAATCACAAAAGAAGTCACTAGATATGCACTCACTGATAAGCGGATATTAGCCCAGAAATTTAGAATACCCAAGATACATTTTGCAAAACACAAGAAAACCAATAAGGAAGACCATTGTGTGGATACTTCATTCCTCCTTAGAATAAGGAACAAAATACCCATAAAAGGATATAGATTCAGAGACAAAATTTAGAGCAAAGATGAAAGGATGGACTATCCAGAGACTACCCCATTCGGGAATCCATCCCATCATCAGCCACCAAACCCAGATACTAATGCACATGCCAGCAAGTTTCTGCTAAAGGGACCCTGATATAGCTGCCTCTTGTGAGGCTATGCCAGTGCCTGACAAACACAGAAGTGGATGCTCACAGCCAGCTATTGGATGGAACACAGGGCCCCCAATAGAGGAGCTAGAGAAAGTGCCCAAGGAGCTGAAGGGGGCTGCAACCCTGTAGGTGGAACAACAATATAAACTAACCAGTACCCCCTGAGCTCGTGTCTCTAGCTGCATATGTAGCAGAAGATGGCCTAATTGGCCATCATTGGGAAGAGAGGCCCCTTGGTCTTGCAAACTTTTTATGACCTAGCACAGGGGAATGCCATGGCCAAGAAGTGGGAGTTCGGGGGTAGGGGAACAGGAGCGGGAGGGGTATATAATTTAAAATGTAAATAAAGAAAATATCTAAAAAAATAAATAAGTAAAACTTATGCACTTAAAAAAAAGAATAACTGCAAAGTCATTAGTTATGACAAACATGTGACAGGCATTTATTGCACACTTGTAGATATCTTTACATACTGGTTTTAAGCCAAATATTTAGGGTTGGATCAAAATATATAAATCAATTAATATTATATATCATATAATTGGACTTAAAGATAAGCATCACATAAATATTTAAATAGATTCGAAAAAAGCTTTTGTCATCATGTTTTCATGATTAAGTTCCTGGCATAAAGTTAGACAGGTAGGAACATATCTCAACATACTAAAGGCTACATATGACAAACCTCCTGCCAAGATTATCTTAAACGGTGAAGCCTAAAATCTGGAAAGAAATTGAACCTCCTACTCTTTTGCAATATAATGCTGGAAACATTAACTAGAATAAGAAGGAAAGAGGAAAAATATTAATGGGATACAAATATGGAACAATACCGTTTTATTTGAAAAGATCAAAAAGAGCTTGTCTTCCATCATCTGAAATGAAGGAAGAGAAGGACATCAGTGATCTACAATGTAAGCCTTGAATTAATCTGAGACCTCCTATGGATTTCATCCCTTTGGGATTCAAAGATAGTTTCATAGGGGATGCCAAAAATCATTAACAACAACAACAAAATCACTGATATTTTCATTCTGATTCATGACAGCAACACAAATAATAGTAAGGAAGTAGCAATGAAACTACTTCTATGGTTGAGTTGAGCATGATGTTATTGTACACTGTGAAAAGATTATCCTTCTATTATTCAAATGCTGATTTCTCTGCCCCTATCTCTGTTTGTAATATAGACATGTCCTTGTAACGCTTATTCTAAGAACTTCTGTCTCAATGTTGTGTAAACATTGCTTCCCATTTATTTTCTGATTTTTTCATAAAAGTTGATTCGCCAAGGCTAATCAGAAGAGACTGTCATCTGGACTTCTGATAGCAGCCAGCAGAGTGGGAGACAGTGGGAGAGAGTGGGAGAGAGTGGGAGAAAGTAGGAGAGAGTGTGAGAGTGAGAGAGAGTGAGAGAGAGTGGGAGAGAGTGAGAGAGTGGGAGGAAGAGAAGATGCTCCACTAGGAGAGTATCTAGAGACACCATGAGAACACATCTGCAACAGAGACAAGAATATCAATACTAAAATGCAAGTATCTCAGGGATTTTGTCTGGGAAGTACCCCGACTAGCTCAGATGATTAGAATAGCTTAATAACTGACCAGGTATTGTGCCTTAAACCTTGATTAAATAAATCGTGTAGTCTCTGTCTCATTTATTTGGGAGATAGCCTGGATAGAGAAACATTATAACTTTTAAAACTGCCTAACAGTTAGGAATCATCACAACATGGGGAACTATATTAAAGGGTCACAGCATTAGGAAGGTTGAGAAATGCTGTCCTAGATACTCCATGACCATAATATAAGTTTGTGTTTCTTAAACTATTCTATTCAATTGCCCTAGAAGGATTGCTTTGGTTTGTGATATGGGCCATTCCTTTATTTTTAGTTTACTGCAGAATAAGCAATATGTAAAGAGGGTATGATCTTATCACTAACAGCCATCAAACTTAACCTGAAGTACACGCACACACACACACACACACACACACACACACACACATATATATACTTATACATTTATAAATATATGTATACATTTATAAATAAATGTTTAAATATTCTAAGTCACCCATGTTTGATTCAAACCTTTTAAGTAGGTATGAAAGTCCTTGAACTCATGGTCTTTATGGTCCCATTTCTTAAGTACTAATTACAAGTATGTGGTATCACATCTGGTTTATGCTATGTTATCAATAGAACTCAGGTTTCTGTATCCTAAGTAAGCACTAGTAGTCACTTTATCAATAGGCTAGACCAGTGACTGATTTTAATGCATGTTGAAGTAGTAAGAAGGTGGTAAATTAGATTGAAATAAAGTCACTTCTTTTGTTTTGTTTATTTTATAATAAAGAGTTCATTTCCAAAGCTAAAGAGTATGATCTGGAAAGATCAGTTTGACTGAACATGGCACCATATTTGCACAGTGGAAGAAGGAAAAGCAGTATTAGGGTGAAAAAAAACAACAACACAAAACTGAATGCAACCAGCTACATAAAAGACAGAAAACAAAACTCATAAAGTAAAGGAGACTTGGCAATCTATATTATGAGAAAGGAAGTTGATTCTCTCACAGTACCATGAAGATGAACACAGCAGAGTGAGAAGTGCACTAGAATATTTTATGAATGCCAGTAGTGTTTGAAAAGGCACTTGATTGTCCAGTGGAGGGAAATAACATGACCTAGATATATTTAAATGACTACTTCAGAGACTGGGTTTTAGGGCATAGATTAAGAGGCAGGAAAAGTTTTATGAGGAGTTTTTTTTGTAAAATAGAATGATCTCAGCTTTATCATTTAAAAATAAAGACAAATTGAACAAACTCAGGATATCTATTAAATAAATTGGTATTATCAAAATGTCTGTATTGAAGTAAAAAGAAAAATCAAGTATGATGAGATGTGCCGTTTAAATAACTTTGTGAAAGGCCATGCAGTCATTGATCTGGAGAAGACGGATGAAAGGAGGTTTAGGGACAAAAGAACCATAACTATTTTTGCACATTGATTGAGAAAAATAATGCATGTCAAGATGGAGGCATCTATTAAATAGGAGAAATTGAAAAGTTGGAGTTTGAGATACAATGATGCAAAAAAAAAAAAAAAAATCTTTCTCAGAAGAAAAAGTTCAGATTTAAGTGCATGACTTTGACTTTGGGTGGACCAGCTATGGAAGTGGTGTAGAAGAAAAAGGAGATGAGCCAGAAGTTAGCTAATATCTAGCAGTTAAATTCACTGAATGGTGAACACAAATCAGGGGCAAGAGGATGAGGACTGTAGAATACTATGGGAGATCTGAAGAAGATGAAGCAACAACAAGGGAGAACAGAAATCGTATCCGAAAGATTTGAATAGACAATGAAATTCTATGCTGATTCAAGATGTACACAGGTTTAGGGGATTTTTAAAAGTTAACTGGCAAGAATGAATTGTAATTTTTATGCATTTATGCCTCCATAACCCAGAGAGAAAGAAAGAAAAATGAGTAAAGAAGAAAATTTAATGTAGTTTGAAAGACTACTGATAATGGAAATATACTTGCCAGCAATACAGACTGTCAGGGTCACAACCTAGAAGTGAGTGGGCTGGAGCCAAGGAGGCACATGACATCCTCAGGAAACTGAGTACAGAGAATGAAGACATCATCAGCACAAATGCCCTGGAAGAGCAGCTTCATAAACAACCTTTTATTGTTATAGTTGAACAGCAGGGACAGGCTCTGTTGTGAAGCAAAGAGGCTTAGCAAGTTCATGTTTCAGAAGGTTGGAAAGTTTGAAATGAAAATAGCCAAATTTTCGCTGGCTTGGATTTCTGCTAAAACCCTATGTGGAACAGGGCACCACATTTAATCATAATGATCCCTTCAAGTTTTCATGTTGAAATACTATAATTAGGTTCAGCGTCTGTCTTCTTAGTGCCTCACAGTGTGCATGAGACTTCGGTGTCATTTGGGCATCATCATTTATGCAATAGCAGCAGAGCTGTAAGATAAACAACTTATAAATGACGCTGTGAGAAGACTTACCTAGCCAATTCCCTGGAATACACTTTGAGCAAGCAATTGTTTTTCCATTTTTTTTCCAGATTATATGTAAGGCAATGAATTTATAAATAAAAACACCTTAATGGATAAAATCAATTCTTCTCAAAGTTCAAAGGCGTGAAAATTATGTACATGTTTCACAAAACAGTAATTCTAAGCAAGCCTAAGATGCAACTGGAAATTCCATATTCTATAATATTCCAGCTAACGTGATATGCTATAGCAAGTCCTTAGTCTGTTGAATTAACAGAGAATTTTAAGCAATATGCTACTAAGTCTATTACATTAAAACTATTGAAAAGGAAAGAGGATAACCCCTTTGTAGTCCTCTAACACTCTAATTCCGCGTAAGAGCAGTGATCGGTTATATTGTTAAAAATCTCCTCTACATGCCCCCAGAAGCAAATTTCCCAAACAAAAACTCCAGTTTATTAATTCTTTAATTAATTAACATTATACATCCTCATTGCTGCAACCTCTTTCCCTCCCCACCTCAATCCCCTTCCCTCTTAGAAGTGTGACTCCTCCCTGGATATCACCCGACCCTGGCATATCTAGTCACTGTAGGACTAGGCACATCCTCTCCCACTGGGGCCAGATAGGGCAGCCTAGTTAGGGAAACAGAATCCACAACAAGCCACAGAGTCAGGGACATGTATCACTCCAGTTGCTGGGGGACTCACATGAAGAACAAGCG
The DNA here is from genome assembly GCF_900095145.1 of Mus pahari. Lineage (NCBI taxonomy): Eukaryota > Metazoa > Chordata > Mammalia > Rodentia > Muridae > Mus > Mus pahari. The sequence goes on along the minus strand of NC_034593.1, from coordinate 128,151,961 downwards.
GCACATCTGGCCTCCGTCCAGCCCATGGTTGCTCTTTGGCTGGGGGTTCAGTTTCTGGGAGCCCTTAAGTGTCCAGGTTAGTTGATTCTGTTGGTCTTCTTGGGGAGTCCATTTCCACCTTCAGGTCTCTCCATCCTTCCCCTTACTCTTCCACAAGCCTTCCCAAGCTCTGTTTAATGTTTTGTTGTGAGTCTATAGAAATGACTCTAGCTGAGACCTCTAGCAATGGAAAATATGAAGCCTGAATTGGCCACCTCCTCTAGACAATACTCCCAGTGGAGGGATAAGGACACCAACCTACCCTCAAAACCTTCCACCCAAAATGTGTCCTGTTTACAAGATGTGCAGTAACAAAGACAGAGCAGAGCCTGAAGGAATAGCCATCCAATAACTAGCTCAACTTCAGAACCAGCCATGGGCGAAAACCAGTCTCTGACAGTGTTAGTACTCTGCCACGATTGCAGACAGGATCCTAGAGTAACTGTCCTCTCAGAGGCTTCACACAGCAGCTGATGAAAATACTCTATAAATTTTTAATTGACTAGCAGTCAGAATTTTAGGACTGGGCAGAAGACAACCAAAATGTTACATGACCAGACATTAATATATCTATTCTAAAGGACATTCATGCCTGTCACATTGACCATCAGGTTATTGAAACAAGAAACTACAGAAAAGAGAATTTCTACCAATAATTTCTTCCTAGGAGATAAAAATTTATCTAGATCCATGAAGAAAAGAGAAGAAGGACCTTGTATGAAGGAACAGAAACTTGTCTCCAAGAAAGACCAACTGATAATGCTTGCTGAAGAGAGAGACTTGGAATTTAAATGGTAAGGGTCCCTTTTTATGGTAAGTCATTTCCTCATTCATTTCTGACTGTTGGACTAGACTGGTATGCATAGGTCCAGTGCCAGAGGGTAGAGCAGTATGGGAAGGCCTGCTGCTGTGTGAGCTCCTGATTGTCTTGATAACATTGTATTCCTATTCCTATCTTCAAGTTCTCTCCTTTTTCTCCTTCTCTTTTCCTGACTCTTCTTTCATGTTCTCTGAACCATAGGTGGTAGTATAAATGTCTTATTTAGGCCTGAGATTTCAATAAATTTTCTACTCTGTGTATTTCTTAATCTCATCAAACTGACAAACAAATTTAACCAGCACAATTAATCAGAAGATCACAAATTAGCAGAACACTTACAAACCTTGATATATTTTCTTCAGCTAATTAGATGAAAGTGAAATTTTATATTTGTATATTGGTTGATTTTAAGGTTTCATTTGTAGGGTGTTTTAATTCAGTATTACCATGGAGAAATATATACTAATCCCATAACAGTATGAAAATTTATTAATGGATAATTCCTCATGATATTCTTCCAACTTTTTGGCTTGAGACAATTACTCTAAAGTGCTTTCAAATCTAGTATTAGTGAAAGGTTTCAGATAACTTTACATGAGAAGAAAAATAACTCAGTATGAATAGATTTACTCCATTATCTGAATGATTACCTCAAGTGAATATGTAATTTTTACCTATATTTTTCATTTTGTGTGGGAAATAATATGAAGCCATCACCCACAGCTAAAGAAAATAGTTCAGTGCTATTTTTTCCAAAAAATAAATGGAATCAAATGGATCTTTTTATTCCTATGTAATTTATAGTTGGAACTATTAAACTCATACCTCATATATTTATATTTAACTAACTTCTTTGAAAGTTTATATATGAACTTAGTTTTCTCTGTTTGTTTGATAGTAGTTAGTTACATATGTGGTAGGTAGTAAGTGAGTTCTTTGAAGGCTTTCCAGCTTTCAAAGAAATAAGAATTCTGACTTTGTAGTACATAAGATGAATAATTACCATATAATAAATGTGCTTTCGAGATTACAAGTTTAATTTAACCATCTGATTTAGAAAAGTTCAAAAAGGGAATAATTCCCTATCCATCAAAGATATCTTAAATACTTGAATTGAAAGGAAGTATTTTGCCTTAATGCACAATACAAAGTCCTCTGTTTGGCATATGCAGTATTTATAATTATTGCATTTGTCTGGCTTTTACATCGTGCGAATGTTTATGGGCAAGGCCAAGCATTTTTTAAGAGGGATAACAGCTGGGAAGAGAAAGAAATGTTATAGGGGCTCACTTTTTACAAGTTAAGAAAAGCTCATTGAATTTGTATTTTTAATTCCACAGAGCACAAAAGCAGTTCAAATTTAAATCTCAAACAGATAGATTACTGTATGCTTCTTCCATGATGACTTACTGTATGTTTCTTCCATGATTTTCTGCTGAAAACATATCAGGAGACTGGTTTTTGTGTCACCCTGTCAAACAGTTATTGCCTTTAGCTATATCAGTGTTCTGAGTCTTTGTAGCTCCATGACCAAGTTTAATTGACTTTGAAGAACATCTATACATTAAAGAAATCACATGTTGTAGGGGGAATTTCCCAAGGCAAATCAATAGGGTCATTTGAGGGCCTGCCCAACTGAGATTGAGTTTCTTACTAAGTAGTCTCTCACAATTATTCAGCAGTGCACCACATTTATAAAAAGTCTAAAGTTCTACTATTATTGGTTGTTTTGTTTGTTCAACGTATATACACGTGACTATGGAGGGCATATTTCTTCTATTTTAAAATGACAGCTATACTTACTTTGGATTGGTAAGTGTATTATTTACTTACTCTAAGTGTATTCTTCTTTGATCTTCTATGATTCTTCTTTCTTTTAAAATGATTTTTTTCATAGATTTTTGTTGTGTTAAGAACAACAATTTTTCTTAAGAAGTTTGGAGTAAATAATAATAAGATGATTATTTGTCACCCTCCACACAGATCACTCTGTCTGACCTAAAGACAATTTCCTTGTAATAATACAGTATTTTCAGTCTTAGTCACAAGTTCTAGTAATTCACTATTTTTATTGGAACCTTAAAAATGTACATTGTTTATAGATTACAATGGTTTTAAGACTGTAGAAGGAAAGAAAATCTTGTAAATTCCTATGAATAGCATTATTAGATAGAATGTGATATTAGTAGCAAAGGCTTAGTCATTTCTATAGATTTGTTAGGAGTTATAAAATATGAGTTAAGTCAACTCTCAATATAATATATTAAGGTATAAAGTGGTTCTTAACCTGTAGGTTATGACCCCTTTGGGGTCACATATTAGATACTTTGCATATCAGACATTCATGATTCATGAGAGTAGCAAAACTGTAGTTACAAAATAGCAACAAAATAATTTTATGTTTATGGGGGTCACCACAACTTGATGAACTCTGTTAAAGTGTCACAGCATTAGGAAAATTTAGAGTCACTGGAACAGAAGATTTTGATTAGTGTATTATTTCAGCAAGAAGCTATATTATATGTTCATTAAGTATGTATAATTGTATGTATAGATGTATGTATATGGATATATATATATATATATATACATGTATATGGATATATGAATGTTTGTATATTTTCTGTATATGTGTGAACTATTTTTATATGTGTCTATGCTATGCTTGTTTGTATTTGTATGTAAATGTATGTATATGTGTATATGTGTACACATTTATATGTGTACACATATGTGGTTTGGGGTATAGTATGTATTCATGTGATATGTGTATATGGGTGTATGTATATGATATGCATGTATATTTTGTTCATATTATGTATATGTGTGCATGTATATATTTGATGGTAGGCATGAATATGTGTTTATTTGTGTGTGTGTGTGTGTGTGTGTGAGAGAGAGAGAGAGAGAGAGAGAGAGAGAGATCCCGAGTCATTCTGTAATGTACTTATAGTTCCTCAAAGACAAACTGTTCTACTAAAGCAATGGTACATTTTTAAAAAAAATCATTATGATGAAATGTTCCATGCAATGAGATGGCATTTTACCATGCCACACTATAGAATTTTGCCTTTGAAATGTTGCGTTAGTTCTAAGCCATAAGCTTAATCATCAGAAGGAATTCATGGTGATACTTAGCTTTCTTGTCATATTTAATCAAATGTGTTATAGTTAAGAATATTCTATTAAGCAAATGATATCAATGTAGTTTCTGAAGACTTGAGGCCTTTATTAGTTTCTGAATAATATTCTAGATTTGTGAAAAGAACTTCTTATACTGTGTATATAATAAGAAATGAAAGCAGCTCCTAGTAATCGTATCAGAGTTCGTTTTGTTTTCTAAAATCCAATTCTGAAGGCTAATTTTTAATGTTATATTCCAGATGAAATATCTAAAGAGGAAGAGCCAATTCCACCTCTTCTAAAATACACTTCTCTCCATTTGGTTTATACAAATAATGGGGAAAAATGTCTTTTTCTTATACAATGCATTCAAAAATGCTTTGTTTGTGAATTTCAAGCCCCAACATGAAGAGCATCCCATTTTTCCCTGTCTTGTGAAGCAGATCATTCATATATCCATGCAGCCATCAGTACTGACTGGCCTGAATTCACAAAAAGGAGGAGTATCATTTGCTAATGCTGCTATAAGAAAACACCACAAACTGGAAAAGTTTTCCCAACAATAGGGCCTTGCTGGTCTGCGTATTACAAGTTAGAATCAGCTAGGCTGTACTCCTTGGTGACTTTAATAGGCAGTATTGACATTTAGAAGTGCATTGTCTATGGCTGGGTCGGTGATGAGAAGTCTAGCCATTGCCACTCAGGGGACCACTGGTTGTAATGTGCCAGGTACATTACTTGTCCTGAAATCCCCCAGACACTCCTTGGTTCTTTCATGGTTACCATGGACAGCAGCATAAAAAATGGGTCAGGTAGAAAAGCCAGGCTCGTGCTCTCTTTACATCAGCTTCTCTTTATAGTCCCTCAGGTATCCTGTCTTAAAGAATGCCTTCCTCCCCATTTCCCTTTCATCTTCTGGGTCTCTTTCTGCCAATGCCCCGAGCTTGAAGTGTTTTCCTCTATGCTGAGAAATAACAAGAAGAATTTCATTTTACAGTAGTCCAGTTTGTCAAAGGATGGTGCATTGTTTCCCCTCCATTTTGCCCACCACTGCTGGGCTCATGTCTGGAAACATATTGCTATTAGAGAACTGTACCTACACATAAAGTATTGTTTTCATGTACTGCAAAAGTCATTTTGCCAGAAAGTGTCATTGATTTACTTGCAGTGATATAGAATTCCTTGATTAAGTTTTTGACAAATCCCCATTGAAGCTGCATAATAAATCAATCTCTTACTGGAAAAGTCAGAGACAGAGGTAAGTGAAGATGCTATACATTAATACCTGGGGGAGAGTTACTAACCTCTATTCTCTGGTGATCAATCACCTCAGCTGGGTTGTGCTGACAATGTCTGCAGGTCATCTGGTTAATGAGACAGCACTGGAAAATTCCTCCCCTGGATGACATTGTATCAGTCAATCATTAACACCCACATTAAACAACAGCAGTCCTTTGCAACTTTTAGGAGAAGAGTCTTTGAAATCTACCCACAGCAAATGAATGATTATAAATGGATTATGTAAGAACTATTAAGAAAGAATGCATAGTTTCTCTGAAGGAGTTTCTATTAAGAAGAATTAAAATAAGGGTACAGGAAGTTGTGGCATTTCTTTCTCTACAGAGATTTTTTTTTGAAACCACATTTTTATTATGCCATAGCATAGGAAAACAATCACTGAGTGATTATATCAACATTAGGAAATCAATCAATAATGAAATATAAATATTTGATTAAAATGCCCTACATGGATTTCTAGATCATAGGTGTTTAAAGTTCTTACTTAATTAATATGTTTAATTCATTAACATAAAGCAAAAATTATCTTACAGTTTGTTCTCTTTGTTTATGCCTTTAAGAACTGAAACTATGATTATTTTAATTAGCAAAGATAACTGGAGAATGTTCCTTAAAATAGCTAGGTTTTTTTTTAATCTGTAACAAATACAATAAAGAACTGCATTTAGTTTCTGTACATTTAAATACAAAAAAATTATTCATCTCATATTATCAATAATTCAAAATTCATCAAGAAAATGTTTTTAAAAGAATTTGCTTTAAATGATTAAGAATCTATACTATATTCAATACTAGTGGAATAAAAAAGTATAAGGCTGAAAAATAATTCTCCATCACATCCTTTACTATTGTGTGTTTCAAGTAACTGGAAAACTGAAATGTAAAAAATATGATCAATTTCTGGAAGGCAAACATGATGACAAGCCAATGTAGATGTTGTAATTTTCATAAGTCCAAAAAAAGGGATGAGATGCAGGGGTTCAGTGGCTGCAGAAAGAAGCAAACTCAGTGTGCAGAGGTGATTCCACTGATTGCTTGGAAAATTCCAAGTGGTAGTCCCAAACACAGGTACATATGAATAGTATTAAATAGGTTGTGTGTGAGTGAATGTGTGTGTGTGTGTGTATGTGTGTGTGTGTGTGTGTTTGCAATATGTACTACATGCACAAAATAATAATAAAACAAGAACTGGTCATGTATTTAAGAGGGGAATGGGACATAGGAGGATTTGGATGGGAAGAATAAGGATTGGAAATGACATAAACAAGTACTTGGGTATGAAGTTCTCAAAGTCTTATATTGGTCAAAAAGAAAGAAATTGAGCTATCACAGACTTTCCTTTAGTTTTTCTATTTAAGATATTTTAAAAGATGCTTCTTTATGGTGATATAATTTATGTACTTATAAAGTACTACAAATGACCTGAAGTTGCATGATATTTAGAAGTTGTTCATAGGAACTTTTAGAAACATGTTCTGCTTATATGAAATGAATCTAATATTTATTAAGAAGGTTATTTTATGTATCCATTAAAAAATTCTGTGTACCTCATTTAACCTGAGTGGACTGACTAAATCCTTTGCATCATAGCCTCACTGTGGCTAGGGTTTTATTCCAAAGATGGCTGCACCCATATCAACCTGTACATAGGACTTTTGCTACCAGACATTCTCCCTTCCCATCAAATGATGAATTTGGAATCCCTACAGTTCTCTTGCCTTAGAGACAGTGGTGTGGCCCAGGATGAACCTTGAAAAAAGAGACCCTAATGCGACTGCATCGGAATTGGCTCCTGAGTGGTCTTTTGGGGTTCATGAACATTTCCTGGTAGACCACTGGTACATCAGGTCTCTGAGGGTCTAGGCACATCCTCTTCCACTGAGACCAGACAAGGCAGCCCAGCTAGAAGAACATATCTCACAGACAGGCAACAGTGTTTGGAATAGCTCCTTCTCCAGTTGTTTAGAACCCACATGAAGACCAAGGTGCACAGCTGCTGCTATATATGTGTGGTATAGTAGGTCCAGCCCATGCATGCTCTTTGGTTGATGGTTCTGTCTCTGTGAACCCCAACAGTCCAGGTTGACTCTGTTGGTTATCCTGTGGAGTTCCTATCTCCTTCAGGACCCTCAACTCTTCCATAAGAGTTCCCAAGTTCCATCTACTGTTTGAGTGTGGGTCTCTGCATCCATATGAGTCAGCTGCTGGGTAGAGCCTCTCCCAGGACAGCCTTGCTAGACTACTACCTGTAAGCAGAGTATCATTAATAGTGTCAGGGATTGGTGCTTGCCCATGGAATCTGTCTCTATTTTGGACAGTTATTGCTTGGCCATTTCCTCAGTTTCTGCTCCATTCGCCATGTCTGCAGGACACTGTCAATAGGACACAACTGCAGCCTACAGGCAGGGAAGAGTACTTCACCAATGCTACATCTGCCAAAGAGATAATATTCAAAATGTTTATGATCTGAAGAAGTTAGACATCAACAACCCAAATAACCCAATAGATGGACTATTCGGCCATCATTGGGAAGAGAGGCCCCTCGGTCTTGCAAACTTTATAAGCCCCAGTACAGGGGAATGCCAGGGCCAAGAAGTAGGAGTGGGTGGGTTGTGGAGCAGGGGCGGGGGGAGGGTATAGGGAACTTTCGGGAATAGCATTTGAAATGTAAATAAAGAAAATATCTAATAAAAAATAAAATAAATAAAAATAAACAAATAAACAAATAAGCAAGCAAAAAGAAAAAATGAGGTACAGTGCTAGAAAGAATTCTGTACAGATGAATCACAGATGGCTGAAAAACTCTTTAAAAAAAGTTTAAAGTTCTTAGTTAGCAGGGAAATGCAAATCAAAACAGTTATAAGATTCCATCTTACACAGGTGAGAATGGCTAAGATTCCAAACTCAAGTGGTAGCACGTGCTGGTAAGGACATGGAACAAATGATAGTGGGATTGCAATCTTGTAAACCACTTTGGAAATCAGCTTGGCAGTTTCCCAGGAAAACTGGGAATATTTCTATCTCAAGACACAGCTATACTGTTCCTGGGCAAAAGATGCCTCACTATAGTGAAGAAAATATGATCCATTTATGCAATGCAATACTACTTAGCTCCTGCCCCTAAGCACTTTCTCCTATATTCCCAAACCTGATCCTGCCCCTCTTTTCCTCATACCCTCCCCTCTCCCACCTAGGTCACTCCCTCCCGCTGCCTCCCTGATTATTTTGTTTCCCTTCTAATTTGGATTGAAGCAGTCTCACTTTGGCCTTCCTTCTTGTTTAACTTCTTAGGGTCTGTGGGGTATATCATGGGTATTCTGTACTGTTTAGCTAATATCCACATATCAGTTAGTAAATACTATACATATCCTTTTGGGTCTGGGTTACCTCACTCAGGATGATATTTTCTAGTTATATCCATTTGCCTGTAAAAATTATGGTGTTATTGTTTTTAATAGTTGAATTCATTTCATTGTGTAAATGAACCACATTTTCTGTATAGGTTGCAGAGGACACCCTTATCAGTCCTCAGTGAGAGAGGATGTGCCTAATCCTATAGATGTCTCAAGGAAGGGAGGTGCCTGGAAGGCACCCTCTCAGAAACAATGGGTGGGGCATGGGAGTAGAACTCTCTGAGGGAGGACCAGGAAGAGGGGCTTACATCTGGGGTATAAAATAAATGAAATAATTAATTTTTTAAAAGACATCGTGGATTTTTCCGGCAAATGGATAGAACTGAGAATATCATCCTGAGCAAGGTAACCCAAACCAAACCAAAATGACATGCATGGCATGTATTCACTTTTAAATGATTAATAGCCATAAAAACAGGTAGCATGCAAAACTCCACAGACCCAAAGAAAATAACAAGAAGGAAGGCTCAAGCAAACAAGTTTGAATCTCTCTTAGAAGTGGAAATAAAATAGCCTTAGGAAGGAAATACAGGGAGGGAATTTAGTGGGAGAGGGGATGGGGAGGGAATGGGGTCAGAGTTCAGAATCAGATGTGGGAATAGACAGGAGAGATAGACAGATGCCCTAGAGAATGAATAAAAGACTGCAGCTGGAAGGGGGTAGGGAGGTGAGGGGGATCTTCTGAAGACCTAGGATAGGAGGTGCTCAAGAATCAATAAAGGTGAACTTAGCTGTGACTCACAATATTAGGGACATGGAGCCAGGCCACCTCATGTAGTCAGGCAGAAACCTAAGAAGAGCAATAGGGTCACCAAACCACTCCCAAAACCTTTGACCCAAAATAGCCACTAATATAAAAAATCTTGGTGTAACTCTAACCAAGCAAGTCAAAGGCCTATATGAAAAGAAGTGAAAGTCACTGATAAAAGAAGCTGAGGATCGGATCAGAAGATGGAAAGATCTCTCATAAATTGGTAGGATTAACATAGTGAAAATGGTCATCTTATCAAAACCAATTTACAGATAGCCATAAAAATTTGAACACAATTCTTTATAGACCTTGACTGAGCAATTCTCAACTACATATAGAAAAACAAACAAAAAACCCAGAACACTTAAAACAATCCCGAACAATAAAAAAACTTCTGGAGGTATCACCATCCCTGACCTCATGCTGTACTACAAAACAATAGTAATAAAAGTTGCATAGTATTAGTATAGGAACAGACAGGTTGATCAATGGTATCGAATCAAAACCCTGAAATCAACTCATACACCTATGGACTCATGATTTTTGGCAAAGAAGGCAAAAACATACAATGGAAAAATAAAACATCTTTAACAAATGGTGGTGGTCTAACTGGCTATCTGCATTTAGATAAAATGCAAATAAATCCATATCTATCACTCTTCACAAGACCCAAGTCTAAGTAGATCAAAGACCTCAACTGAAAACCAGATATACTAAATCTAATAGAAGAGAAAGTGTTGAAATAGTTTTGAACTCATTGGTATGGGAGACAAATTCCTGAACAGAACACTAATGGCTCAGCCTCTAAGATCAACAGCTGATAAATGGAGGAACCTCATGCGACTGAAATGCTACTCTCTCCTTGCTTAGGTCTGCTAAGAGGTGAGGCCCTTTCCTTTCTGAGACTCACGATACCATTGTGTTCTGCTTTACCACAATCCTATAGGACTAGAAGCAGCTAACCAGCAACTGAAACCTCTTAAATTACTACCCAAATTACAGCTTTCCATCTTTTCATCTTTTCTCATTTTATATTTTGTCACCACAAAGAAACACAGATAATTTGAATAATCCATCATGTGGGAAAAATAACATCTTAGTCTTCTGTGTGGCTAAGGTAAAACACCTAAGACTTTGTAGTTTATAAATATCATAAATTTCTTTATCACCTTTCTGGAGATGTCCAAGATAAGCTTTTGTTAATGCATCATCTAGAAGTAATATATGAATAATTCAAACTTACATGGAATAGCAATTGATGTCCAAAGAACGTTAATTCACATCCATGAGGTATTAATCATTAATAATTGTTAACCAATCCACCAATCCTCTGGAATTTCTCATACAAAATCATATATTATTTTATATCACAAAGTGCAGGTAGTTTATTTCAAATTATATGCATATTAAAATACTTCCTTAGCAAATAAATAGCTGATTGATTCAGACAATCATAACTGTAAGATGCTATATTCCAACCAATGGACTATTTTGATGGTAATTCAGGAAAACTTTGAATAAATTAAAATTAGCTAAATATTATTGTGAATAATAAGTAGACTAACAAACCAAATTAAAAATAATAGCAATGCATTATTAAATAAGTCATAATTGGTTAAATTAAATTCCTAGATAGTAAATTCAAGAATCATATGCATGAAAATAAATATAATACATATATTCAACTAGTTAATATCTTTAAATCTTCTCTAATTAAAATAATGAAGAATGGTTATATTCAAATTAGTAGTTTTTCATTTATAAAAATATACTGGCTTCTAATTTTCTATTTTTTTTTATGTTGCTGTTAGCTACACAATTACCACTGTTCTTAGTCCATTACTGAATTTTTCTCAAGAAAATTTCTTGTTTTTTCACAGTATTCCAAGTGTATTTTGTTTAACTCAGAAACAGCCAGACTGGCTTTATTTTTAAATGTGGGTGTTACAGACAGCGATAGCACTGATGTTATAATTATGTTTAGATCTTGGCAGAAAGCAAAAGTATAGAGCATCAACAAAATGTTGCTAGCAAAGCAGCTTTCTAACTCATTGTTTACAGCAGGTCTGAGGTATATTCTACCATCATAAGATACTGTTCTCGTTTTCTTTCATTCCTTTCTCTGGTTTGTTTTGTGACAATATCTCACAATGTAACACAGTCTAACCCTAAATTATCCCAGTTTTCTTCCTTATAATTCTGAATCCCAGAATTTCAGATATGTATGTGACACTCAGGTTATCCCCATTCATTTACAAGGAATAAAATCAGTTAGCATTTGTTTGCCTTCGTTCAATTGAACTGGTACAGTGTGAGGCTGGCATTCAAACTCAAGTCGTTTAACTCGGGATTTCACCTTGCAAAATAAAAGGTGAAAGCAATCAACTAAAAGGAGTTAAATTTCATGAGCATTCCAATCCCAGTGCTTACACATGAGGCTCAGGTTAAATCATATGAGACAGACAACAAACCCCAAAGTTATGATCTAGGAGGGAGACAAGATATGGATGCAGAAGGGGACTTATAGGACAAGAGGGATATCAGAAATGATAGAAAGAGAGAGAGATGAGATTACGTTACATACATGTATGAAATTGTTAAGGAATAAAGCTGCTTAATAAAAAATTATATTTAGAATATTAACAGATTATTTTTCATCTTTTTTCACATTTCAACTTTAATGCTATTTCACTTTAAAATTAATTCAAGTATAAAGGAAATAATTTAAAACCAGTGATTTTATATATATATATATATATATGTGTGTATGTATATCTGTATACATGTATATGTACATATATGTATATGTATATATAAATTATGTATATTATATGTAATATATATTTCCCTCAATAGTTATGTAAGATACTATAGAATAGTGAATAATGGAGGCGATGTTACCTTGTCAAAGACAAAACAACCCAGGAGCTATCAGATATCCAACAAAGAGCCTTCACATGAGAAACAGGTGTGCTTGGAAAACACTTGCATTTGACCCTAAAGAGCAGAATGGCCTGCTTATTATGCAGCAATTTAAAGCCCAAGACTGTGTGCACCTAAACTCTTTTCTAACTGAACCACACTCCACAAGTGCTTCACCTTGTACACACAGCTTCTTTGATTCCTGTGTTATCAGCATGAAGAATCATCGTGGCAAGGTTTAGAACATCTGCATGCTATTAATGTGACTCCTCCATGTACTTTTACTGACTCTGCTAACAAGACTCTCCATAGTTAACCTTCAATAGATAATATACATTTATGTATTAGAATGTCCATTTATAGCATTCATTTGAAGAATAATTTTTGTCAATTCCTAAAACTTCAGGAGAAAAGAGATGCAAATCAAACTAAGACCTATTTTAAAACTAATTATGTGAGGGCAATGTGGAATACCGATAACCCATTCCATCTACCTGAGGATTGTCTTTAAAAAATGCTTGATGATTGCATATTTCTTTTCTCTTAATCTCTGTCCTTCCCTAAACTCATTTTCTTCGATATCACTCCCATACCACAAAGCTTCAATTTTCTGAGAACATCTCTTAGGAAGAGAAAAATCAGCAAAGCTTGATTAAAACGTTTGAGTAATGCTTTGGTTTCCAGAAGTCAGACTGACTCCTGAATTTATTAACCACATCAAAGCTCTAGAAATGAATAACATGTCTACCAGCAAAGCATCGATTTGGGCCACCTAAGGAAATGGTGTTCCACTCATTCTTTCTCTTCCTTACTTTTTTATTGAGTGTCCCTCAGGCATGAGTTCACTAATCTTTAATTCTCTAGAGGGAATGCAATTCTTAGAACACCACCTTGATGGAACTTCACTAATTACAAGTACTATAAATTTATTTTGCATTATATTTCGAACTTCCATGTGTTTCTATAACCTTCTTTTAGTGCAGTTTATGATAGAAACAAACAAACAAACAAACAAAAAAACAAATCAAATCAGAATAAAACCACTTGACTGGAGTTTGCAGCTGACAAGTGTGTTTACATCCTAGACACTGATGCATAATTTAGACTCATATTTGAGAGTGAATGTGTGGTTATTGATACCAAAGAGTATATAATGTCTTTAGTGGGAAATGTGCTTAGTCCCTGTGCATTTCAGCCAAAGCTTTAGAATACTTCATTATTTCTCAATGTGAGAGCTTTAGATATACATTAAGTAACAATTAAACAATGATTTATAAACTCATATACTTTTACTAGAAAAAATGATTAATTAGAGCTCAAAATTTGCATGATTAGAAAATAATATAATGGTTATTCTGCTATAATAATTAAGTAAAAAATAGTGATGTGTATTTGTAAAGTGAGGATGAATACATTAAACTTATATTAGTGTGTGTACATGCTCCTTGTTTGTAAAGTATAACCAAGTCTGGTCTTATGTTCCTCGAATGTCAAATCAAAGTAAGACACAGATTCAGGGTAATTTGGTTCAGGTACCTTAAATTCTGTTCAAGACACCTGAAGATCAAGTTCCCAGCACAAAAAAAGATTTTTCTCCCAGAGGGATAAAGGGCAGGGATAAGGAGAAAAGAATGAGGAAATAGAGAAACACAGAGCAGGGTAAGGGAACAAGAGAAAGGGAAGGAAAGTGGGAAGGGAGAGCAGGAAGGGATATGTGTCCCGTGATGGGAGTCAAAGGACTGCCTATAGATATAGAGATAAATGGCAGTTTATAAAGCTAAAAGGGGAAACCCAGTGTTAGGATACTGTGCTTAATTTTAATTGGACATGTGAATTAAGTTTCCAAATGGGGGCTTTTTTATTGCTGGACTTCAATATTTTCATAGCTGGATCTTGCTAGTCAGTCCCAGGGGAGGAAGTGGTCAAATAAGGGAATGGACATTACAGGCTAGCTTCAGGAATGTAATCTAACAGTTTTTAGCAAAACAGAAGGCATAGAGAAGAAGAGCAGGGTGGGCCAGAGCCATGTTTGCTGTGCTCAGGCTGGGTAGGCTTTTCAGTTTTATTTTAGCTTTGTTATATAAGCATCAGTCGTTATGGGCTGATGTGGACAGTTTCCCATTCAGTAACACAGTGTAAGAGAATATTTTGAAGGCAGGAATCAAGTCCCTATTCCTATTGTAAATAGCCTTCAGCATGAAGTTTTATAAATAGCAATGGGTATTTTGTAAACAGCAATGATTATTGCTGTTACAGTTCATTTTAAAGATTTACTATATATGTGTGTGTGTGTGTGTGTGTGTGTGTGTGTGTGTGTGTGTGTGTAGGTATTCATGAGGCCCAGAGTGTATTTGATCTCCTGGAGATGGAGCTCCAGGAGTTTGTTACATGCTGGACATAGTGCTGGAAACAAACCCCAGGTCCTCTGGAATAAGTCCCCTTATCTGCTGAGAACTCTGTCTAACCAAAATTCATTGACCTTTAGATTCATGATACTTAGTAGCCTTGAGTCAACTATTAACAGAGGTAGCATTTCATTCTATATTTAGAATGTTAGTGTAACCTTGAAAACCAAAAATAATTCAAAGTTTTATTGGAGTGCTTGTGTTGTGCAAGAAATATAATACAGAACAATAAACATGAATTCTGCTGAAGCCATGAGGCTGCTTCTGCTTTCTCTCTCATTCATATCTTCTGACTTGTTTTCACACCTATAATTTCTTAGGAATTTGCTGATTCACTTTTCTGCTGCGGGGCCCTGTCTTGGATGTATTTCCAACCTTTATGGTTCCAGAATCACAGTTCATGTTTTCCCTTTGGTATTTTTGTACAAAATCCTGACACTTTGTAAGTTCCCTGACTTTTGTTTTTTTATCGCTGCCAAGTATGGAGGCAGAAACAAGGTGAAAGGCCGAAGCAAAGGGAAGTGTAAGACAAGATGAATAGATGAATAGAGGGGAGGGATAGGGGAGGATGCAAAAGTTGAATTAGCTTTATTCATATGTGAAAGTCCATCAGGAATTTGGATAATTTTTCATTAAACTGATTACTTTCTGCAAGTTCATATGACATTTTAGTAAATTGGATAAATGCATGCAGCTAAGTAATCAGATACAAAGATAACCTTTAGCTAGAAAGAGAAGCCATAAAAATAAACAGCTAACTCAGCTCTACTATTTTATTTTCTTTGTCTGTGGTCAAGGCCAAACTGTTCTTCCCACCATTCTAGTGCTTTAAAGAATTCTATTTACTATTAAACCAAGATAGCATTATTTAAAATGATTTTGTCTCCTTACAAACTCTGGAGAAAATAATTGTGTTCCCTACAATACTTTTTATTCAACAGGGCACAGTGCTTAACAATAGTCAGATATTAATAGCCTGAAAGAAGGAAGAATGGATGTTACATGTGTGTATCTTCTAGTGTTTATCTTCTGGTGTTTATCTTCTGAAACCCATGAATTAATATGATATAAAACATCTGAGTCAAAAAGAGAAAAATAAACAGATAATATCAAGAGAAAGCATATGGATTTAGGAGACATTAAATATATCTAATAATATATAATACTTATGAGAATAGTGATGGACCACATTCAGTGATACTGTTTCTATGAGAACAAACATCTTTTCAAATGTGCCGAATCCTTCCCCCTTCCTTCTTCTTTCCTCCCTCCCTGCTCCTCTCACTGCCCTCTTCCTTCTCTTCCACCTCCTTCTCTATTTTCCTCTTTTCCCCAATCTTTTAAAATACTTTTCATCTTGACCTTGCTTCTACTATTTGGCTTTATAGAATATTTTTCAAAATGCTCTCCTAAAAGATACCAGATAAAAAGGTAGAGTCAGGATTGCATTTATGCTTTCATGAATATTTTAGTGTAAATATGTTTCAAATGATGCATAGGATACATCTTTTACATTATATATCAGTATGTATGAAATATATGTGTCAGAATAATACACAGTTATGTAAATATGTATATATCCTGATACATGTATATGTCAGTTAAGGTACAGAAGGAAAGATAGTTTGATTTGCAATCAAAATTGAAATACTTCTAGTTTGTGGTGGGAGTTTGAAGAAAGAGAAGCAGACCTAACGGGAAACATCTAACAAGATAGGTTTAAGTATGGAGGAGGAAAGAAATTCAAGTTTCACAGTGAGGTTATGGCAATTGTCTATCCCCATAACTTTCCTTTCAAACCTCTTCTGCCTTAGGTCTTCTGGGATACTGCACAAACTGAAGAAAAATGGAGATTAATCAAAACACTGTGCTACAAGTACTACCTTCCAGAGACCATACAAAGAAACAGGGCTGTGAATTTAGATTTTAAAAAATTGGACTCAGAACTAACTTTGTATTTTATGTGAATATACTTTGAATTTTGCACTTATATGTATGCATGTAAAACCATATATATTTTGTATAATCATATGTTCACATATATACATAAATATAAATATATTTAAAAGTACATATGTATGTTCATGTGTATATATGCATGTACACACAAAGATAATGAAAGTATACCCATTAACCTATTAAAATTAAACTTCAGATAAAAATTAATATCTTTTGTATAAGTATTATATAAGTATTTGTCTAATTTTTGTTATACAGGGATGTAATAAGACAATAAATTGTTTACACCTTAATGTATGGAGCGTACTGTGGTTTGTTTGCCTACAATACACAGAAAGATTTGAGTGTACTCCTGCTGGCTGAAGAGATGAGAGAATGGCAGCTGACTGCTGTGCAAAGCAAAAGCTGTGAAACACCCAGCAGTAGAAAAACACCACTGGCAGCAGGCAACAGGGCAGAGGACCAAGAACATGAGAAGCTTCGATTACATAGTCACACCTCTGGGCTCCGACCAATGCTCTGAACAAGGTCAGGCAGATCAACTGTCAAAAGTAAACAGAGAGTAACAGGCTATTTATCTGTATCTCAGGAGAGCAAGTCATCCAACACCTTTACTGTATCTATGGTAGAGTCTCAAGGGCAAACAGGGTGCTAACAGTGCTTTATAGAGGAAGAAGAGAGCACCCTTGGACACACTGTCATTAGAGGAGTTGTCATGGGGAAGCTGGCAGGGTAATTAGAAGCAGGCACCAATATCACTACATTGAAGATAAAAATTGCAATTTATGATTGGTGAAGCGAAAGCCAAGTGCACATAGATATAAGAACACAATGGCCTAGAATAAATTGTCCAAGTTGTGATTGTTTTAAGGCAATTGTGCACATTATTTGGTTTTCTGGACAGGTCACTGTAGGTATTGAGGTCATACTTCTAGTATCTGTTGCTCTGATCATTGTTCCTGTGTATATCTAGTCTTTTAATGTGAATAACCTTGCTAAATGCATTAAAAGCTCTTGGGTACTCTCAGGCACAGCATAAGCACATTAGCAATGATCCTGGCTGTAGTTAGGGTTATGCTTTAAGCACATTAAGAACACCTAGATGCCTAGAAACAATGAGTATGTAAAAAACTGCTTTCTGTCAAGGACATGTCAAATAGTTGTAGCAAAACATGGGAAATTGGATTTCTGAAGGTCAGAAATGCTTCAACAGCTATACTTTAATCACTATACTATTTACTCTACCACTGAACTTTATTTAGAATTTATGGATGTATATAGTTGAAATTCTGACACCCAACTTTACCATCAACTCTTTCTTAATAATTTTATATCCTTTTTACTACTTCAGCTTAATATTTAATTCACTAAAGTACCCAAGTTTTAGTAATAAGATATGCAGTTTGTCGGGGTTGGGGGGAGGTTGCTAGTTGAAACAGTTAGCACATAACTATTGTTTACAAAGAGAATAAGTCAATAAGCATAAGGAAAGGTTCAGTTGCTTAGGAACCCCATTGTTAGCACTTAGTCACAGGAGCAACATGTTTGAAAGGCTTCCACTTGAGTGTTTTGTGCAAAGCATGTTTAGAAGGAAATGATGAAAAAAATATATATGGAATTGTTCCTTTAAGAGAATTAATTTGCTTCAAACTCCGCAGCAGCTTGGAGAACTCTCACACCTGGATCCAAGTTGCCTACTTTCTGAAAAATACCAGTATCTAGCAGAAGTAGACTGTGAACTTGCTTAAGAAAACAATTTCACTTAATCACCAGTGAAATTTGGTGATGTTATAGGTAGGCCAATTTTTATGTGAATAAGAGACAGAAAATGATACTTTGAACAGGAATGCGTAGTTTCGGTTATCTTTCTAATCACTCTCCTTATCCAGTTCACTTTCACACAATGAAGTAAACCGGGTGTGGTTCAGGTCTGTACATTCTACCTTAGAAGTAGGTTGAAATTCGAGCTAATGGATGATATGGCACCATTAACCAGCCACGGCGTCAAACATCAAGTGTATTGGCTGTGAAATGAAGTAAGCGTCACAGGTTGGCTGCAGGTTGCTCTCCCCAGACACTATCACTCACTGTTATTGATGATGAGAATTGCCAGAGGGATCAATTCAATCCATCTTTTTCACACATTGCTAGTATATAATGAATACTCAACCTGTCTTGCTACTCATCTTTGCAAAAATACTTCTGCTTTCTGATAGCTGTAAACATGTACATTAGCAGTGGGTGAACTTGAATGACAGAAGTACTTTATTTATTTTGAACAAATAAGAGAAATTCTATAGGATAAATACATATTTATTCACTGCAATATGCTCATTTCTTCTCTGCTGTTCCCAGTCCCTTATTCTAGCAGTACATGCTTAATGTTACATAAGTTAATATCAGTATTAGGCTCTTCTATATTTTTATTCTTTACATATGAAGAATAATGTAAATTTGCACACCCAATTACTGAAGAATGCCTCCTTACAGATATTCCGATCTTAAGAGAATTATTTGGCATGATTACAAGTATCCTGAAAATTTATTAAAATCTATTTTACACTGCAGTATTTTTATGTGGTTGGTATGGAAGCCAGAATGTATAGAGTAATAATTAGCTCATGTTTTAGAGTGGATATCTGCTGCAGTTGTAGACAACCAGTATTCGTAATCTGCCAGGCAGATGGGTATTTAGGCAATTGGGTAAAACTACCACTTTAAGAACTGTGAGAAGGAAAAAAAAAATGCCTGAGAACCGTTTTTCTGAGAACAATATATTTTTTGTCATTGATTCCTTATGAAATCACTGAGATAATGTGTTACCTAATTGCACAGATTGAAATTAATCTAGAGAATACTAATTAAGTGGTAGTCAGAACATCTTTTATCTGCTTCCCACTTACCCTCCCTTGATTTTATAATCACAAATATAATACTGGGTATAGTGACTATAAAGACAACCACAGAACTTCTCAGGATAATCTTTCAGGCACTTAGCAGCCTTTAGCCATATGGGTTTCAAATATGTAGTTCCAAAATGGCTCTTATCCATATACATTTATGGAGAAAGTTTTTAGAGGAAAATCTATTTGGGTGATTTTAAGGATAAGTGTTAACAACTCTTACACTCAATGTGCCATGGACCAGATATCACCCATGTTCTGCCAACTGAGTACAGACAGGATAGCCTTTTTGTAGTGAGTTCATGTTCAACATGTTCAACAGCAGTCACAAATATCAACAAAAAATGAGCTATTTAAATTCACTATAAATATATTTTGACTTAGTACTGTTTCTTTGTTTTTTTTGTTTTTTTGTTTTTTTTTTTGTTTTCTTTTTTGTTTTTTTTGTTTGTTTGTTTGTTTTTGTTTTTTCGAGAGAGGGTTTCTCTGTATAGCCCTGGCTGTCCTGGAACTTGCTCTGTAGACCAGGCTGGTCTCGAACTCAGAAATCCGCCTGCCTCTGCCTCCCGAGTGCTGGGTTTAGAGGCGTGCGCCACCACACCTGGCTAGTACTATTTCTTATTAGGGCCCAAGTAGCTCACACCACACATGCTTTTCTCTGATACCTTAGTTCTTTCCTTGGCTGAGGCATGGGGCTATTCTCTGGACATCAGGGGATGTCTGTACACTTGTTCTAGCTATACTTTGTTCTGAAGAGCAGCAAGCCTGGGGACTTCTTATGATGTAGTCAGAGCAGACAGTGAGGATAGTTCCAAATCAGAGGCCAGGGGGAGAGGATGAAGGGGCAGGCTTCCTCTTTATAATGTTGGTTCCTCAGTTTCTTAATCTTCTGCCTCTCCCACTTCTTTTATTTTCTCAGAATTGTCATCTGAAATTCTGAGTATCAGAGCAACAGACTAAAGCAATTTGGGCTTTTCATACTGCGTTGTACCTTTTAAAGACTTGAAGAGATCTATGGAATGAATGAACAGGAGGAATGTGAGAAAATGATGTTTAAAAAGGGATCCTGGATTCAGTGTATTCAAGCAAAGTTTAATCATTGCCTTATTTCTTCTTTTCTTGCATTCTGTTGAAATGAAAATATGTAATTTGATAGTTAGCATTCAAAATATCTTATTAGTGGAAGAGTCAGAAGTTTCATGTCAAGCAAATCATAATTTTAACATTTTATCATGTCAAGAAAATCATAATTACCATGAATCTATACATAACACTCATTGTAAATGTTTTTTATTGTTGAGACTCATAATCATGGAAAAATCCTCTTGGGACAGGTTCTATTAAAATATCATCTTAATGACTTCAGTGACCAGAGGAAAGAGTGTCTGGAATGTACTACAGAATAAACTGAATCATATTACTGGAGAAAACTCAAAGAAATAACAAGAATAGTGCTTTTCACTTTAATGTTTCAACAATTAAAAGTGAGATGTTCATACAGAAGCTCTTTTACCTACCATTGTAATGAAAATCAACAGCTTTCTACTGCATAATGACAATCAGCTTCATTTGAGCTATGAGAAACTTGGAGCACAAACATAATTACAATCCCAGAAACTTTACAATCCTGCACTATGTCATAATTAATTTGTGCATAGTAGATCAACTCTTTGATCTGTTTTTCAAGGGATGTATTTCATTTTAAAAGAAAACAACATCTTCAAATAACTATGTATGAGATTTTTAATGATTAGATTTTCTGTCATAATTCTTGACTGCCGTCAGTAAGATACAATACTTAATGAATAAGTTAGTTGCTTTTAATGTTCCACAGTTTAGTGATATACAATGTGCAGTGTCTGAGCATCTTTTAGAGTTGTGCCTAGATGAACAGTCTTCTGATATATTACCTCTTTGGTAAGAGTATAATAGCCAGAGAACAATTACTAGCTTTGTGAGGATGGCATTTTATCAATGGAACTTCCATTAAGTTAGCCTTCCATCTTGTTAATGTCATGCTCCTTTTTCGGGACCTTGACATCATTATAATGTGTCAGCGTATGGGGAGAAATGTACTTTTTAAGTACTAGAGATATAAATGTGTATTCTCATCTCTGGCAAATTTGTATTCAAAGCTTCCCTGCTGAAGTAATTTTAAGGACTACACAGGAATAATATAGATATAAAAAGTATATCACTCTGACAGGAGAAATACTAGCTGCCCAACTGCTTGTTAACATTCACTCTTTACATATGGCATTTCCAAAACAGTAGTTTATTACAGCGTTTCTTCTGGTACAGTCAGCATTCTCTTCTGCTTGCCCTAATGGGAGATCTTAATCTGAATTAAGCAGAATATTCATAAAGATGGCATTTTAAATAGCAATTTCCTGTATTCAGAGATTCATCTTGTTAGTGAAACATGAAATGTTTTAAAAAGTGAACTGCTCTTTATTCTTATGTGATATGATTTTTAGTGAATATGAAGGAAGCAGGAGATGAGGAATTCTAGAGTGTAATAACTCTGCTTTGTTGAATAATCATAAATGCTAATGTAAGTGGTTGTATGTGTATAATGCCAGAAAGAATCACCTCAAATCTATCATTGACTGGACTACACATAACTAGTTGGATATATTTACCTCCAAGAAACTGTCGACTTGTTTGGTAAAACCAAAAAAAAAAAAAAAATCAACTTATACAACAGGTGATGCCTTATTTAACTAGGAAACTATTAAGGATTCTTTGATAAATCTACATCTAAATACTTTACAAAAGTCATATACCATAACTGTGATATTTTTTTAAAATCACTGGTTGTACTTTAAAAATGGTGAAAATACTTCAAGTTATTATTTTATTTATACACAAGAATAAAATTCACTTATTAAAGAAATTGTACTGTTACATTCGGCTGTTTTATTTTCTTTCTTTTTAGTTACTTACTTGGTCTGAAATGAGTAAATTAGTTCTTCCTACAATCATATACCTTCCCAGCTAATTCCATTGTTTGGTAAAGAAACACTCAATAATGTAAAACACTCCTTTCAGATATTGCAATGGATAGAGGACCAAACATTATTTAATAAAAACCTCTTCCTTGGGGAAGGCTTTAGTATTAACCATTTCTTGGAAATTTTATTTACAGTTAAGTTGGTATCATGGCTTTATATCAAGCAAGCATATCCAACCTGTAGCTTGTGGGGTGCATGTAGCCAAGAAGAGCTATGGATGTGGCCCCAAGACAAAACCGTAATCTTAAAACTTGATGAGGTCTGCTTGAAAACATGTATGTGTGCTTTGTTTCATAAGTTTCCCTGTAGTCTATACACAGGAAGGTTTATGATATTGAATGTCAGAAAAAAAGACAGAGGCCTACTGCAGTCACTGTCTAATACTCTTAGTATCTAATCTATTTTAAATGTCTTTGTTTCATTATCTATGTCACCTACATTTCCTTTCCCAATAGACAAGACTCTGAATTTCTTGTGCCCCTTTATTTACCTTATTTTCTTACATGGACTACTATGTTTTTAGGATTTTACCCACTTTAAAATTCATAGGTAATATGATTTTAAAAATATTGAGTGTTTCTGTGATAAAATGATGGGAGAGGAGCCTGAAAGATTTTAAGGGCCAGTGCTTCAGATGCCTCCTGCTAGTCAGTGTCTTCTAGACATCATCAGGAAATAGTATTCATGAAATCTCAATATGGCTATATAAAGACTTGGATAATGACAACACCAGTTGACATCACCACATGGTTGTGGACAATCCATAAGGTCTCACCTAACCTTATATATGTGTTCCACATCTGTACAGCACAAGTGTATCAGAAAAGACTTGATGTGCCCTGGAACGGGAATTACAGAGGGCTGCCATTGTGTACTGTGGAGGAATTACAGAGAGCTGCCGATGTGTACTGTGGAACTGCAGCAAGATCAGTTGTTGACTGCAACTGTTGCAGTCATGATTAGGAGCCATGTGTCCAGTTCTCTGCTAAAAAACAGTCTTTGTCATTTAACTGAATATGCTCTTCTTTCACCCAACATGAACAAATACTATCCATAATGGCATGCTAATTATTTGCTCACGAGATTCACTCACACTCTCTCTTGCCTGAGTATTTCAGCAAGACTCCTACTTTGCTTTCCAGCTTACCACTGTGTACACTAAGCTCCCTTGCACAACTCTGACTGCTGATATCCTGGATCCTTTCAATGATGCTGTGACTGAGTCTCTCTCTCTCTCTCTCTCTCTCTCTCTCTCTCTCTCTCTCTCTCCTGGATAATTAACATGTCTCTTTTAATGATGTCTACATTCTTACTTCAATCTATTACTAGTGTTTAAGTTTTGTACATATTTCTTTGTTTTCTGATTGGAGACATCTTATCCTTTTAAAGGCACAAGTTTGCTTACATATCTTTGTACCCATGGTCGTTTTCCTTTATATGAGCTTAAGATATTTCTATTTGACTTGTCTGTAATATTCACATATTGCTTTTGAAGATTTGGCTGGGCTATATTTTGAGCACAGTATGGATTTCTAACTAAATTGAAGAAATATAGCATCAGGAAAGACAAGTGAGAGACTAGAGGGTATGGTGGAGTTTCTAAACATGGTAGGAGTGAGTGGAGATCAAAAAGAAAAAGTATTATGGAAAACCAAAGCAGACCATTTATCTTATGTCATCATCTCTTGTCAATCAGCAGAACAGACAATTTTTGCTGGATGCAGCAGAAAATGGTGATAGAAAGGAGTCAAATTTTCTGACCTTAAGGGAAGACATAAAATAATATGGAGGCTTGGCTTTTGCTTTTAAAGGATGACCCTGAGCTTAAGTCATTAATGGGGTGGTGGGTCTCTTGGACCAGTTCCTGAATTGAAGGTAGAAGTAAAGATGTCATCAATCTGTCTGTCTCTTACTGGAAATGGCATCAGGAAAAATTCATCACGCATGGAAAGAAAGACAGGCTCTCAAAAGGTGAGCAGAATCATAAGATTTCGACCTCCGTGTAATTATGGCATAAAGGGAAAAGTCTTCTGGAGACATTGTGTAACCATGCTCCCTATTTTTGCCATTAAATGCCCTTTCCCTCTCACTTATATAACTGTCCTATATCCCAAGAAAAACATGAAATTTTATTAAAAAATTATAGGTCACCATTACCCAGAAAACAATAAGGCTCTCTACATTTTAAAATCAGGCTTTCTAGGGGCCTGCTGATAGAAGGATGTAGGGTTTATACTAAGAAAAACCAGCATATAACATGCATGTAGAATGATGCAGATGATTAGAAACAGCATGTTTCAATATGACAAATTTAAAATACTCCAGTCCTTTTCTTGACATTTTCAGTTATAATGTTCTTTTGCAGTTACAAGGATTTAATCCCTTTAAATGTGCTTTTTCCTTCCATCTCCCTTGATTAATTCTAGCTGAATGCACTGAGGAAAGTTTCAAATCATAGGATGGAATATTAAAGGCATATGGTACTGGCTGTTTAAAATTAGGAGATTTCTTTTTTAAAGATGGAATTTAGCTTAACACAGTTATAAGGTAAAATTTTACTGATGAATTCCAAAGAGAACCCTCTTCTTTGAAGACACTGAAGGGATCTTGATTTTTTTCTGGTATGGTATTTTTTTCCCTCTCTTTGTCCTCCTCACAGTTTTGCAAAATGAGCCCCCACCCCTCGTGCACACACTGACATACACACACTCACACATACATGTTCATATATGTTCATATATATGTATATATATGTAAACACATAAAGTTGAGGGACATGTACAGGTGCATACATGTGCACATGTTCATTCTCACACACATGTACATACAAAAATTTGCATGCTGGTACAATACACATATTTTCTCATACGTACACATGTACAAATGCAAATGCATGGATGCAAGCACATGCACAGAGGCACACACGTGCTCAACACAGCAGTACGAATTCACATGCATTCATAGACCCACACACATTGTTTAATCCGCACCATGTACTCTCTCAGATTTGAGAAAAGCATTGGAAAGGGAAGCTATGATTCATATGACAAGAATGTTCACAATAATAACACATTCTCAACTGTGTGCCTGAAAGCCTTATTGGAATTTGGGAGTCAATGTTATGTTCATAACTCTCTGACACAGAAACAGTATTTAGTAAGTCTGGATTCTTCATACCTATGATCTGGACATGACCTCAAGGCATCTGTCTTCCAAACACCCAATATATGAATATCACACATCATAGCACAATCCTGTATTTTGTACACATATAGTCCCCTAACTAATAACTCCAGAAGCTAATGCCAAAAAGGCTGCAGACTCACGCTGGAGGGTCCAGACCCACCAGACACAAGAATCATTATTTTGCCCTAGGGTTTCCTGGGATATGATTATAAAGTAAGTATGACCTGTAAAGTCTTATTGATCATCCCATTGCTTTCTTGTGAGCCCTAATTATCTCTGATGAGCGCATTCTGGCAGGCTAGCTCCCCAGAGAAAGGGGATAGTACTTCTGAATCTAACGCTATAAAATATTCAGTGAAAATATTTGCTTATTTTCACATTTTATTTGTCTTGTTATTACATGTGTCACATAAGTTGAACATGACCAATTTTAATTAGCCCCTATATTTTTAACTTCTTGATTTTTCTGTTTTTGCCTTACATAGGTTTTATTTTTTCCTTAGAGAAATTTACTACATTCTATATTTCTCTCCAGATCCCACTGTAAGATGATGAAAGTGCACTTTAAAATATAAACAAGGGAGGACTGTGATTTTCCAATTATTTCAGAAATCTAGTTGCAATTTTAGCATATCTCAGGATGCTTAGACTTAATCCAGAAAATACCATCTAAGAAAATTATTATTATCAGCTGAGATAGCAATCGGAAATTATTAAACTAAAACAGTATAAAGGTATTTGAATAAGACATGAAGCAAAGAACATTTACCTTATAATAATTTAAATTTGTTTCATAGAGTTTATATTCTCAAGACAAGAAGGTGTATATCAGAACTGACCCAGGAGACTACACTCATACAGTCTTCCACAAAGCAATTGTCTTCAATGCATTAAGACAGAGTCATGAATTAGGTACTTTCCAATACGCTTTTCTGTAGATTGGTCAGTTCTTGGTCAAGACCGAGTCTGTGCCCATTTGACATTCACGAATCATTAATTTCTACTATCTTCTTCCTCGTAGTTTTATTTGGATAGTTATTTACCTGTAATTCGTATACTGTCTGCACATTAATGGATCATTTAAAAGTTTGTGTATAGAAGACATGGGAAAGTTCCCAAACAAATCAGAATTTTTAAAAACACTGTGAGAACGTTTGTGGTTCAGCTACTGCTTGTGTGTAACACTCAAGAATCACAGTATTGTTAGCTTGGTCTTCAGTGGGTGATGTTAAGAGATGTGGGTACCTTTAAGAGATGGAGCCTACAGACAGATTGTTTCCAAGCCTCCCCCCCATCTCTCTCTCACCACTTCTTTTAGAATTCTCACACACATCATGTCTTCTCTCAAATAACACATGCTGTTACTACCACGATGTGATCCAGCCATGGAGAGAGAACCTAGGCCTTATACACCATGCAGTGTGAGGATTCATCAGTCTTGAGGTCTTTTCAGAATACCAGTTTCCATGTTCTACAAAGTGCTACTGGGAGAGCCCACAAATGGTGTCCCAAATAAGCTTTGAAGTTGAATCAATGAGTTCACCCAAGTTTATTTTATTTATTTTTTATTTTTATTTTATTTTATTTTATTTTTTGAGACAGGGTTTCTCTGTGTAGCCCTGGCTGTCCTGGAACTCACTCTGTAGACCAGGCTGGCCTCAAACTCCTGCCTCTGCCTCCAGAGTGCTGGGATTAAAGACGTGCGCCACCATGCCTGGCCAGAGTCCACCCAAGTTTAGACATTTATTCTCCCACAGATTATCTAAGTAAATTCTCTTTAAATAAATATTAATCCTCAAATATTTCATTACAACAATTGAACTCTGACTATCACAGAGTGTTAAATATTAAACATACATGGTCCTGTGGGTGAATTATTCACAATCTTTTAGCAATATTACAATGCAAGTAACTTTAGAGCCCTGTGTCATAGACATTAATAGAAAAATGTTCAGTATTCCAGGACACTATGCAAAAAAATATGTCTAGCTTAGATTGCAATACTGGGCATTTTTTCAGATTTTTTCCTCCACTTTCTTTTTGAAGATTGATTCAAAATTAGATATGAAGGAAACAATGAGTTATTTTCTAAGAAGAGATAATAACATAAGCAAACCTGCGAAAGACAAGACACATTATTATGCAATCCATCAGAAACATTGAGAAGCTAGAATAATAGAGGAAAATATGTTTCCTAGTCCAGTCTGACCAGAGGCTGACAGGGCTTAGTAATCCATTCTTGGACCACATCGAATTCTCACTAAGTATGGAGAGAAGGCAGGGATTGGAGATGTGGCCTTAGGAGCTTTGATTCCAATGCATGCTGAGTCTTCAGAGCAATCTGGAGAGAAACGTGGCTTGAACCACCGTGAGATGGGAGGATGAGTCAGACCTGAGTCCTAGTCAGGACACCAGGCTCCATGTTCAATAAGACGCTTCTGAAGAAACTTACAAATGGTGCTGCAGAAAAGATTTGAGCTTTAAGAAGATTATTTGTGGCAGTAAATTCCCCAACAGGGAATTAAGTTACTAGCTGCACATACTGTTTGCTTGGTCATCTTAAACTTGTATTTTTACATCAAAAGCTGCTATTGGACAGTATTAAGGGTATTCTTATTTTTATTCTGTGATCCAAAGGTCAAAGAACAATGAACCCAATCTCAAAGTTCAAACACAATAATTGTGAAAAGTATGTAGACACTTTGCTTGGATAAGTTTATGAGGCTGAGCAGTGCAGTGTTTCTTGTCTTACCAACTGTTTGGAACAGTTAAGTCAGAATAATCTCATCAATGAAATGCCTAAAACTACTCTCTGCAGGATTCAACTTCACTGCAGACTTGTTGTCTCACTGGCTTTTTGTGATAATTTATTTTTAATGTTCACACGGGGTTGATAGAGATTTTTGAAGTCTTATCTACAGATAAAAAAATATTAAATCTTACCGTCAGGTAGCAGAAGGGGAAAAAGAAAGACACATTTGACATCCAAATTAAAGAACAATAAATTGCTTCATGATTTTCTGTACAGATTAAAAAAAATCCACATGAGTGTGAACCTTAATTTATTACGTGAACTCTTATCTTCGTTAGCCTTCAGTGGATACCTCCTTTTTAATAAGCTTACGCACAAAGTTCTTCTTTTGAAGAATATTATTTTCTTTTCTGTGGCTATTATAAATGAGATGTTTGTCTCTAATACTCCAGCTCTTAGTACTACTGATTTTAGAGGCAATGTTTTCATTTCACTAAACCAGTGCTTATGTAGTGGAAAACCAGCACATGGAAAATGCAAATGAAAACAGCTGACACTGAGTTGCCTCTCCTAGTTTTTAATATAATTTTATTTCCTAAGCATTATACTTGCTTGTTAATAGTGGCAAACAGCCCATATTTTTATTCCTGCTGGGAACAGGACCTTAAGTAGGATGTCCAATTGAGGTAACTCATGGAACCATATTTAAATCAGCTTAAACCCACTCTAACATGAATAACATATGAAGTGATTTCTTTGGGTAATTAAATTTTCTGTTTTGGTCTTTGCTTATTAGATACATACCACAAGACAAATAACAATGTTTGTTAAATATTCTCTATAATTAAACACAATTGCATTAATACAATTAAATTTAATGAGGTTTTTCAGAAATTAGCTATTCCTGGTATTCTCCTGAAAACAAAACACATTATTCATATCTGCACTTGCTGATAGTCAACTTTGTCCATTGTGATTTACAATGAGCATTCAGAATCTACCTCTAGAACAGAGATAATGCCAGAATTATGTTGTGATATTATTTTTGTTTGTTTTAGAAATAAAAAAACTATGATGATAGCATAAAAATTCCATAGAATGCTAATCAGCATTATCACATTTAGTCCTTATGTTTATAGTGGTAATTAGAAATTACACTGTTTTAGAAGGAAAATCATAGAGGCCTCAATCATTAATAAAATTCTTAAGATGTACATATTAATGCAAGGAAATTCTAGCATACACCAAGCACTCACTTTCCTGAGTCAATGTAAAGTTATGTCCTTGACAGCTGCATAGAGCAGAGTTCAAATGCTGAATTTGCATAATATTGAGTAGAAAAAAGTCAAATTTCACAAAATTTCATGAAGATCTTTCTTAAGTATTAGCAACATGTGTTTGAGGATTTCCTAAAAGGATAAACATTGGAGTGACTGGAAGCCATGGTTCAGATAGGTGGCATTTACAGGAACAAAGTGAGCTTCTTTCCTCCCTCCCTCCCTCCCTCCCTCTCTCCCTCCCTCTCTCTCTCCCTCCCTCCCTCCCTTCTTCCCTCCCTCCCTCCCTCCCTCCCT
>NC_034593.1:128116392-128121733 GCF_900095145.1 Mus pahari | reverse complement strand
CTTCCTTCCTCCCTTCTTCCTTCCTTCCTTCCTTCCTTCCTTCCTTCCTTCTTCCTTCCTTCCTTCTTCCTTCCTTCTTTCATCTTTCCCTCCCTTCCTCTGTCCCTCCCTTTCTTTCTTTCTTTCTTTCTTTCTTTCTTTCTTTCTTTCTTTCTTTCTTTCTTTGCTTTCTTTTTTTGATGGGATTTTTAGCCCTATTTTCAGTATAAAATAATTTGCTTAAAAGTAGAAATCCCTCATGAAGACACATCTCTTTCAGGCCAACAGCAATGAACTAATGTGTAATTTGAAATTATTGTAAACTAAAATATAATTATACTATTTAACTCTTTCTTTCCTCCAAACCTCCCTACCCCCCCATTGACAAACTCTTTTTCTTTAGTTATTATCATTACATATGCATGTAAATACATACCTGTATAAACATAGCCTGAAATCATGCATGCAAGTACATTAAACACACTCAGCAGGCAATTAAAGGTTCTTCTCCTGGGGAAGACTAATTTTTATCACCAGTCATTAATTGCTTGTACATCTCTGTCTGTAGCCCTGTAAGATTTCTCTCTTTCACATTAACAAGTCCTGTTTTCAGTCATCTTGTTGAGATTTCATGAGTGTAGGCTCTCTGTTATTTTAGGAGGTGTGATCTCACAGCAGACATCATGATGCCCTTATTCCTTTTCTTTATTATTAAGTTATTATTTATTACATTTCAAATGTTGCCCCTTCCCAATTACCCCCTCCTGAGTACTTCACAATTTTTCTGCTCTATGTGATATGGTATTCCCTGAGACTTATGTGCAACAGTTGTGCAAACCAGTCGATAATTCTCTGTAATTTGGCCAGATGTGATTTTCTTTAATGATTTCCACCTACTGAAAAGAGAAGTTTCCTTGATTAAGTGAGAGAACCACAATTACATTTCAGTATAAGAATGAGTATTTGGATGACAATTAGGAATTACGTTGATTAAGAAGAGTAGAAGTACTTAAGTTCTCTGGCAATGGCCAGAACCTTGCTAGCTATGAATATTTGGCCAGTTTTTCAGTACGTGGTATGCTTTCTCCCTTGTTGAGCAGGTATTTACTCCAATTAGAAAACTACTGATTTCCAACAGGATATGAGTGCCATTAATGTACCTTACAAATATCTTGACATGCTGACTGCTGTTATTGTTCATAGGTGTCCAAGTTGGGTATTGGCTTTTAAAAAGCTTTTATAAGTGCAGAAGAAGAAACTTTTTTAAACAAGAAGGGCTTTTAAAAAATCCCTCCCTTGTCAGCTTACATAGAATTTTCTGATACTATGAAAAGTAGTCTGTAGGAATGAGACTTTCAGGACAGATCCAACACAATTTCTCTGAGAGTTATATCTGAAATAAAGTCCGATGCCTTCAGTGATAGGGACTTCCACTGCAATTGTAAATATACAACAGTTCTTATTATTTTTCAGTGCTTGGAATCAATAAAGGGGCGTGTGTACAAAGACATAGCTATACCACTGTAGTGCATTACCAGCTCCATCAAACAGTTTTTTTCAGATGACATACTTTAGAATTATTATTCATACTCTCTCATGTATTAACATCATATATTTGGCCATTCCTACTATCCAATACTGTAACAATATTTCCAATTATTGGAAACATCTGTTTCCAAGCCTCTCAATATAAATATATTATATATTCATATGCATATATGCATATACATGCATGAATTTTTTAGTTTAACAGTATATTTATTTGCTTGTTTCTACTAAAATATTCATAAAAGTTACATGAGTCTATCCTCTCTTGGATATATCTTATACTGAAATCATATGCTAATAGTTTTATTTTGGGGGGAATTTATTCACCTATAATGATGTAAAATCTAGAAGAACTGCATGAACTTAAAATAGTACTAATTATGCTGTGTATAAAAGATAATTATTAGCTACATTAATGCTGCTACTCTTGTTCTACTACAAGGATCAGAATTAGACACATTATTTTTTAAGATTCGATACTGTTTTCCATGGAACTTGTGATTTATCTTTGCAAAATCCTTGTCTCATCCCTAGACATCACCTGCCCCTCCTCAGATCATGTCTGGTGAAAATCTCAGCTAATGTTCCAGTTCTCTAAGCAAGTTCATTTAAAACTGTGTAGGACAGCAGGAGAAACAGAGGGATGGGGAGGAGCTTCAGCACAGATTTATACCTGCAGTGCCAACACCCTGGGGCCTCCACAAGGAACCTTTCTAATCAGTCTGGAATTTCAGTTGGAATGCTGATGGGACAGCACAGCAGATCATGGGGTTAAAGGGACCAAAATGAGCAGGATCAGGTCTTGCAGAATAACGTTATAACGAAGCAGAAATAGAAGCTTTACACATGAGTTTGCCCTTGTTTGTATGGTACAGAAATTCTTCCTTATATATCTAGTGCTTGCAGCCAGCCATCAGACTTAGCACGGGTACCCCAACAGAGGAGTTAGGGAAAGGACTGAAGGAGCTGAAGGGGTTTGTAACCCCGTAGGAAGAACACCAAACAACATCAAACAACCAGGCCCCCCAGAGTTCTCAGGTACTAGACCACCACCCAAAGAGTACACATGGCAGGACCCATGGCTCCAGCTGCATGAGTAGCAGAGAATGGCCTTATCGGGCATCAATAGGAGGGGAGGACCTGGGTCCTGTGAAGGCTCCATGCCCAGTGTAGGTAAATGCTGGAGCAGTGAGGTAGGAGTGGGTGGGTGGGTGGGTGTGGGAGCACCCTCATAGAAGCAGTGGGAAGGGGGCGTAATAGGGGATTTGCAGAGGAGAAACCAGGAAAGGGGATAAAAGTTGAAATGCAAATAAATAAAATATCCAATAAAATATGTAAAAAAGAAAGAAAATAATCAATGAAGTGAAATGTGGCTTTTTGGGAAACATGGGTTGAAGGGGTTAAATTTAAGGCACAGATTTCCTAAAATGAAAGAGGATATGCTAAGGTTTTATTCAAGTGGCAGATGCACAATCATACTTAGCCTATGTTTGCAGATTGGGAGACAGAAATCACTAGCACAAAATTTAAATAAATAAGTAAATAAAATAAAATAAAATAAAATAAAATAAAATAAAATAAAATAAAATAAAGGGATATGAAGAATTCTCCTCTTTGGAACAGTTAGATTCTCTACTGCTAGACTTACAGAAAGCATCAAAGACAGTCCCCAGATGACATGCAGCTCACAGCAGTACACTTGAGTAAATCAGGTGACTCTAGCTTAGTAGCTTTCTGAGAAGCCACCTCCATTTCAGAGGAAAAACAATGAGTAAATCATGGAGGATTCCTCCCTGTTTCCCACGTGCTTCTGATTCCATGTATCCACAGGAGCATATATGATTTTTCATCACCAACAGTGGATTATCTTCATTGGTTTTAGGGCAAGGAATAAATAGTGTGTTCCAGAAAATAACAAGAAGATAGAAATTGTTCATAGAGCAGATTATCTTAGAAAGCCTTTCACAGATGCAGTGGGCAATGTTCTCTACTTTAAATACTCCATTTAGCACCAATTCCTGCCTTCTCCTCTCTAGCAAAGTAGTTACATCTCAGGCCTCTCTGACCACACTGCAACATCATACTGATGAGATTTTCCACGGGGGCTACATTTTAGTCCTTTCTTCCATATTATGAGTGAACTTAGAAAACTTCTATAACTCAGGATTATTACTCTCCTGATTTATTCATATATTACTTCTATGTGGCCAACAAATAGAGCAGCGGCTTTCCTTGCTCTCCAGCATGAAAATGTCCTTCATCACAGCTGATGTAATTAAAATTCTTGTCCATAAACCATTATGGCAAGTGACAGTGTGCACACAGTGTCTAGTTCCAGAATCAGCTTCTGAGGAGATTTCATGATTGGTCAGTATTAACACTTTCTGATTCATTATGTCCTGATTCATTATGTCCTCACTTAGAAAAATTAATGTGAAGTATAGACAGGGTCTATCTCTCCATTCTTCTTTTTAGAATGAGAAAACAAAACTTTAGAGACTAAATTAATTTGGCCAATACTTGTTCCAAATTTTAAGTAATGGGATTTCAATAATTGGAGTTTAGATTATCTTCTTCTGTCACAGTCCTGTGCTTTGTTTTATTGCTTCCCATAGCTAATATTTACTAAAGTCCAGTATTTTACTAAAATTTCAAAGGCATAAGTAGACTATGAAAATTAGATTTTCAGAAACAAAGAAATAGTGTTAGTTGTATGCTTCAATAAACCCATGCCAATAAGTCAGTGAAAACAGAAATAAGATGTCTTGTGTTTAAATGCTGGAGAGGCATAAAAATGAAGTTATATTTCACAAAAGATAACAAAAATTGAAAAAGGAACAGGAGAAATTGGATAGGAATGATATAAAGTTCATTTGGTTTCTCTCTTTTTTTAAATTGTAGGTGATGACAAACAGGAAATAACAAAAGAAAAATTTCTTATTTATGCAAAATATTTCCAGTGGGCTGTGTGAGTTAACATTCAATGTCACATGTAACAGCAGAGTTAGTTAGAGAAGGACTAGTTTAAGTAGAGAAGTTAGCAAAAGTCCCAGGTAAATAAATAGCTTACAGTTGGTCCAGGACACTGTAGGCAATACCTGTGACATTGTATAAGTCTCCAGGAAGCTAGTATGCTGGACTAGATGATTTATGGTAGTACTAGAAAAATAATTGCCATGATCAGTGTTAGCTCAATTATTCTTTTTCTTTTACAAAAGAATCGTGTATTATTCCTCTTTGTTGCTTGTAAATTTATTCATGTATTTATGTCCCAAATGCTGGCCCCCTGCCCTTATCCCCTGTTTCCTCCCATGCTCCCTTCCTTTAGGCTCTGAGGGAATGGCCCCCATTCCTCTGTATTCCCCAACCTGTTGCATCAAATCTCTGCAGAATTAGGGGCATCCTCTCCTCTGAGACCAGATAAAACTGTCCTTTGCCGAATGTGTGTCAGGGGCCCTTGGACCTGCCCATGTATGGCTTTTGGTTGACAGCTCATTCTCAGGGAGCTCCCAGGGGTCTGGTTTAGTTGACACCATTGGTCTTCTATGGAGTTGCCATCCCCTTCAGTTCCTTTAATCCTTCCCCTAACTCTTCTATAGGGGTCCCTGCCCTTAGTCCACAGGTTGACTGTAAGTATCCATCTCAGTCAGCTGCTGGGTAGAGCCTCTCAGAGGACAACTGTGGGGAGCCGCCCTCACATTCGCCATTACAAGATAGCGCTGATGTCCTGTGCTCTAACAAACAAACAAGGCAGCTGCGCATGTGCTGGGTAGATTTCCACTCCCTTGTGCCCTGCCTTTCCCGTGGCGTCATC